>NW_024387097.1:1369921-1822421 GCF_900408965.1 Simochromis diagramma | reverse complement strand
GCTGAAAATCTGAAAACAGTTAATAACAGATGCAAGTTTATTTACCTGAAAAAGTCACAAAGGAGTTAACACAATAACTCCACTGCTCCTCTAATTCTACTGCCTGTCTGGCTCCAAGTACAGGTAAAGATACCCAAATATCTCAGTTTAGGCCACATATCAGTGCGTTGCTGAATGAATATATTTTACATGGTCATAGTGCAGGTCCAGTTCTTTCTCTGTTGTATGAAGAAAATGTAAAACTTCAAAACAGACTATGCATGTGAAAAGAAGAAGGAGAAAAGTAAGAGTTAAACACACAGAGACGTAAAAAATAAAAGCCTGAGTGATAAAAGAACAAGTGTGAGAAGATGGTGAAGTAAAAAAAATGAAGAGTCTGATTTTAGATACAGAAGAGAGAAAGAAGCAGAAACTGAGCTGAAAAAATAGAAAAAAGGAGAAGCTGGTGATGTAGGTGAGGGCCATGTGATGTAGGGAGAGATAAGAAGAGTGAGCGAGAGCGAGAGCCCCAGCTGTTGTCGGTGTCATGGTGGTGACGGCCTCCTCCTGCCTCTGCCGCTCTGTAATAACTTGTCAGATCGATGGCTCCCCACACAGCAGGGGCTTTTTTCTGTCACACAAATGAAATGTGTGACATTTCTGCCACTTTCACAGTTCAGCGCTGCTACACTCCTACACTTCTGCAAAGCCAACAAGGACTGAGAAAAGCCATTCGTTTACTGGGACGTACGCCACCTGAAGGACACGCTTGGCAACTATAAGGCTCGAGGACAACAACAGGCGGTCGTCCGATCTTATTTCACTCTGAAAACACACTGAGCAGAAGAGTTTATAGTGCAACACGTAAAATAAATGTGTGTCACACAGTTGTCATTTTAATCTACAGAATACTTTTATTCACGTAATTACAAAATATGTCACATCCATCCTGCTAATGTCTCTGCTTGTTTCACCCGAGCACAGTCGCTTTCTGTTGTATTTCCCTTTATGTAATCTCAGAGGCGTCCTGTACAAAATGTAAGGAATTTAGTTTAACTGTTATTTTTTCTGATTTTTGAAATTTCCTCCTCACAGCGACGCCTTTGATCAAGGAATAAAATCACCAATCGGTGCTTACAGTCGAGTTTGTGAACCCTCTGTTCATAGAAACAAGACAGAGGCGGTAACCTTCAGCAGCAACAGCTATGCAAACGTGTCGTTCACTAATTTGAGTCCCTGAATTGGACCCTCTACCATGTTGGTGCTTACTGGACCATTTTAATGGGATCATCAGACAACTGGTATACTTGTTTCCCCAACACTCCTTTTTTCAAATTCGTCCTTGTTATAACAATAAACACCCCGTCACAGCATTAGCTGATGGTTAAAATGACCCAATTAAAAGCAAAGCTGGTTGGTTTCACATTACATTAACTGACATGTGCAGATTTTTTTTCTCAGTAGGTTCGTATCGGTGTTGTCTATCTACACAATAGGTATAAAAAGATGATTACAAACACGATTACAGGAACAAACATCGCCTGACAAACCCCTTGTAGCAGTTTTGTGTTTAATTAATCATACGTGATCCTTTATGTGTCAGAATGTGTCATTTTTCTTCCTCTAAATTATTCTCCCAGCTCTTGGCAATCACAGGTCAAAGTAAAGATTTTTTTTCTTTTTTCCTTAGTTCAACTCCAAAACATCACTCAGAGGGTTCATTCTGAAGACACCTGGTGTGCTTCCCTCTGTTGTCCCTCTCAGTTCTCACTTGTCATTTTGAACATCCTTAATCCCTTTACCTTCCTCCTCCCCTGTACCTCAGTCCCTCCTACCAGAGATGCAAGAGGATGTGAAATGAGGATGAGGAGTTGGGGCAACACATGCTTAACGATGTGCTTCTTCAGAGCCATTATTTCAAAGCAAAGGAATTTAAATAGAACATGTGGTATCAGTATTTTGTTACTGTTGTTTTATATCTGTAAGATGAACAAAGCAGAACCATGAACTATTTAAGGATTTACTTTTCTTTAAAATCAGTGTGGCAGAGTGTAACAAACACTGAGAAGTTGGTTACCTTAGATAAATGATGCAATTTCTTAATTAGGTATTTATTACTATCTATCTGATCAACACAAAACAACAATAAAAACAGACTTTAAACAACCACAAAGTGACAATGTAAGGAATCTTATGCATCCAAAAAAAAACCACCTTAAAGATGACTTTGAATACTCAGACGTCTAAATAATGCTGAGATGAGCTTCAAAAAGGTCAAATCCCATCGACTTTTGATATCTGTAACTGTAAACAAACAGATTCAGATCCAACATTTGTGGAGCTATTTCATTTTGTTTATTCCAGCTCATCCCTTTAAGTTCCTGCTAAAAAGATTTCCATAAAGCATATAGCTATGCATCCTGTTTTATACCTCAAACGTGTCGACACAAATTTCAGGAAATGAGACATCCATGCAGATAAGTTTCTCTGGCAAGAGAACAGAGGAAAGAGGAGAAAACGAGAAAAGTCTTTAGTACATTTAACTATGAATAACGTCTAGAATGTCTTTTTTTGTCGTTTCTTTGTTTTTACATAAGTGTGCACGGGAGCTGCATTTGCATTGAGTGCACTTGACGGTTATCATATGCCAGTAAGGCTCTGAACACTCTGGAGATGGTGTTGAAGGGCAGACAGAAAAGTGAAAAGAAACAGGTTTGGGTGGAGAGGAAAGTGGTGCACGAGGTACTAGGGTGAAAACGCAGTTGCAAGAGGAAGTGGTGGGGGGTTAAGGGTGAGGGCCTTTTGCTGCATCTCTGTGCAGCAACAGTCAAAGACGATTTTCCTTGCCTCCCACTGTACTACTGAGATGGAGGAAGCAGCAGTGTGATCCATGAACCTGCATGAAAATCAATGCGGGCAGCCCAAACATGAAATCAATGGTTAGGCAGAAGTGGGAGCTAGTAAGAGGGGGGAGGAGGAGGAAGGGAGAGAGGAGTTAAGGGAAGGAGGTGGGGCGAAAGAGTTCACTGAAGTCTGCTGGAGTGGGACGATCTCCTCCTGAGCTGGGCCGCGCGGGGGAGTTGAGGTCGGGCCAATGTGGGAGGGGAAACAAAGAGGTGAAGTTAGTTAATGTAGTAACGGAGCAGTGCTGCAGAGAGCTTCTGCAATACAACGCGTAAAGATGTTTACCAGAGTAAAGCTACTGTTAGTAATGTTCAGTTTAATGGTAAAAAATCACATTCAGCAGTTCATCTGGAAGCTTCAATGCTGAATATCATGTGATCCTATAACCCTCTTAAAGCTAAAATTTCTTTGAACACTAACGCTAACCTGGCTGCTATTGCTGCTGTAGTATGGATTAAGCCCAGCATAGACTGATTGCCAATCCATCATATGTGTCTTTGATATCAGCTGCACACATCAGAAACAAAAGATTCAGAACAGTTGGCCCCTGTGGTGGGTAGCTGGTTCAATCCAGAACTGCCATACAGCAGGTGAGCAGTGCAGCAGAGCAGCAACCTCACCATACTGCAGCTGACATGCACACTAAAGCCTTCACCACACTGCATTTCATTCATTCTAGTGAGCTCACTATAATGATAATAATAATAATAATAATAATAAAACATGTGTATTGGTATAAAACAATTATTTACATTTAAAAGAATATCCCTAAACTTATTAGAAGTTTAGTTTGAGTCCAGGCTGTCACAAAAATGTGACCAACATGAGCTGTTATACTGCTCGCCATAAACGTTTGTAAACTTAAGTGATTTTCTTAATTCCCTTGAGTTGCCACCAAATAGATGTGTGGTGTTTCCCTGTGGTCTGCAGGTCCAGGGCCAGCTTGATGGATCTACAACAGGCATAACTAAAGTTATTCTGCTGGTCTGCAAAGAGATAACCACAAAGCAGAATAACTATTAGCACACAGCAGCTACAAGCATGGTGTGTAATATAGTTGCAAGACCCTTTACATTTACACAAAATGATAACAACAACAACCTGAACTGTTTATCAGACACTAGCTGAGAAAAATGAGCTACTTACCAAAGACATCCTGTCACATCCTGCTCTCTGTCCACTCCACAGACTCTGTTCAAAGAACCTGAAATAGTATCTGAATGAACTGTTACAGTGGAGCCTGAAACCACAGTGAGTGGAGCTCTGCAGCCAGATGTGCACAGCTGTTCAGTGAGTAAAGCACTGGCAGCAACACATTTTATATTTGTTCACATTATATAAGGTTAACGTCTTGATGCATTCTCAATCATCCAGGTAAGTAAATCTCCAAAAGGTTGATTCTGTTCATCTGGACGTTTTCAGTGGGAGAAACGTTTCGTCACTCATCCAGGTGACTTCTTCAGTCTCAGCTGACTGCAGGTTTCCCCAAACTTATAAATAGGGATGGGTATCGTTTAGGTTTTATCCGGTACTTTTGAAACGGTGCCGGTGCTTAAACGGTGCTCAAACCGGTGCTTAAAGAATGGAGAACACAAAATTGGTCCAAAAACCTCTCATGTTCAGCTGTTTCTTTTGTAAAAAGATAACAATGTTAGCCTTTTCTGCAGCTATAGGGCATATATGGTATCACTCTTGGCTGGAAGCAGTGCTTAAACAATGGAAAAAACACAAACTTTGTCCAAAAACCTCTCATGTTTAACTGTTTTCCACTTTTTCTTTGGTCATTTTAGCCTTTTTGGCCAGGGTGAAGGGAGTATCTGCCATCAAACAAGAAGACAGCTGCATGTAGCTATGATGAGGTTTGCTAGTTCACCTTACATGCATTAATGTAATAACGTGGTTAGCCTACTCAACGTAAATTACACACGAACAACATTAAGCTACTCACGCAGAGAAGAACGGCTGCTGCTGCATCATCATCCTCATCATTTCTGCTACACTGGCAGGGCTAGGGGCCAGGACTCTCCTCTTCGGGTTTTTGGGGGATGTTGCTAACTCCGGGTCTGATAACAGGCACCACACCCGCAGTAGATGTGCTCGGTGTGAGGTCTCGCAGCAAGCTATCAAATACGGTGCATTTCTCGGCTTTTAAAAAAAACGCTATGCGTCGCCAGGTGTTTCATCGGATTTGAGGGTTACCTCCTTTGACAGTATCACAGTATCACCTTAAAGCACTTGTTGCTGCTGAGTTTGCATATTTTGCTGTGAAGTACAGCCAGACTTTTGACCGCTTCGCTTTGGGCATTTTTAATCTGTAGCTCTGCTCTAAAAGAACGTACGTACCTGAACCCGCCTACTATCCTCGGAAACGTAAAATGATTGGCTAGAATCTAAAGTGTGTGACATCTCAGGAAAAAAAAAGCACCGAAATAAAGCACCAAAATGTGCGCTGCTTTTCGGTCTGGTTACTACCGTTTATGTCAGAACCGGTGCCATCATGGCACCGGATACCGGTACCCATCCCTACTTATAAACAGCACATTTGCACAATGACTGACACCAGCCCAGTGAAGGAACAATGGGCTGGGAGGTCAGCTCCTTAATCTTAATTATGGAGATTCTCATGACCATTGTCTCCAATGTTTATAAGAAACTTTTCTCCCACAAAATGCTACATCCAGATGAACAGAATCAACTTTTGGAGATATATAAGGTTAAGTTTACTCAACTGAGTAAGAAACAATTTGACCTGTTTCTTAGGAATGATGTGTTTCTTTTTAAGACGATTTACTTTTTAAATCATAGAAGCAACCGAGTAATGATACAGGGGTTCAGAACTTGCCTTAGAATCACTTGGATTTCAAATATTTCTTCAACATGATATACAACCATATTATCACTGAACCTGAAGTGTCCATCAAAGCGACCAATCACATCAGGACCCCATCCTTCTTTGGGCTCTGCCTCCAAAATATCAAAAGAGAGTTAGACGGTGGAGAGCTACCCACGAGTGTGAAACAGCAGCAGACTCTTAGTGCACGCGGCTGCTGAGAGCTATGTGTGTGATTGTTGAATTTACGCTTGTTTAACTTGTGTTTTTGCTTGCTTGTTATGACATGAATATCATTCTAAATAAAAAGGTCTAAATGTCGATACCTTGAGAATAAAACTGGTTTACATATACACTTAAGGATATGGATGAGGCTTACTGTAGAGGTATATTTGTTTTGACAGATAAGTTTCCTGACCTGGGGATATGTAGTTGTCCTTATTACCACCACTAAATTCAGTCACTGAGCTGGATCTCATCGCTATGCCAGTGCTGTTGGGGTCATCTGATTTTTAGACTGTTGAAAAACTTTGTGTTTTTTGGACTGCTCCTTTTATGGGCTATCACAGCAGATGATCTTCATACTTCACCCTGTCACACACCCTCTGCATGTCCTCCTTCACTACATTCAAGAACCTCAGATTAGGTCTTCCTCTGCTCCTCCTGCCCGGCAGCTCCATATCCACCATCTCAACCTTGCCTCTCTAACTTTGTCTCTGAACGGCTCAGCCTTCTGCTTTTGTTAGTGCCACGTCTCCAAACCATATATTATAGCTTCATCTAAGCTTTCCTTTCATTATTGCTCTTTACTCCTTCTCTGACAAATCACCCCTGATGCTCATCTCCACCTAATTCACCCTCCTTGCACTGTTCTTCATTTCTCTTGTGCTGTTGGGTGGTGGACTCCAGGTATTTAAATGCATCTGCCTTCACTCCCTCTGCTCCTTGCTGCTTCTCCTCCTGTCTCCCTTTCATTCACACACATGTATTCTGTCTTGTTTCTACTGACTTTCATTCCTCTTCTACTCAGTGCATGACCCCATCTCTGCAGGTTCTCCTCTACCTGCTCCCTGCTCTCACTACAGATCACAGTGTCATCTGCTCTCCTGCATGACATCATTGACCAATCTGTCAATCACCATCAGCAAGAAGGGGCTCAGAGCTGATCCAATCATCCCACCCCCACCTTAAAATATGTACACCTCACCAACTGTCTCACTGTTGTCATACATGTCATGTACCAGCCTCACATTCGTCTGTTCCACTCCTGGCGTCCTCATGCAGTACCACAGCTCCTCTTTTGCTTTCTCCACAAACACATGGTGTAGCTCCCTTTGACCTCTGTTATACTTCTCCATCAAGACTCTCAAAACAGATAGTGACTCTCTACTGCTGTTGTTTGGCATGAAACATTACTGCCACTTACCTTTGTTCTTTAAAATCAGTACTAGTACACTTCTTCTCTATTCCTTTCACTCTCCAAAACTGTGTTAAACAAACTGGTCAAGGTATGTTATCTGTCCACATGTCTGTTCACTCTTCATCTTCTTCAAAGCTGCCATCACGTCATCCCTAACACCTTAAATCCAGACAGGCACTGGGAGAACAAGCAGCTCCACACAGAAACACTGGTAACCACTGTATCACTGTGCTGTCACTGTGCCATGTGCACATTGTAGATCCAAAAGTGTACATTGTAACTATGCAGCCTGTGGATCCAACTTCTGGCTCCAAAGAGCCAACATGCTAGCCAATGTTAGCATGTCCAACCAGACTGTAATGGCCACATTAATGGAAAATGTACCAGGTTTAATTGACTGAAATTATCCTTTAAATTACTTTTTCAAAGTCCATGCTAAAACAACTGACAGACGCTTGTGACCACTGTGGCAAATGAAAACTATTAAATTATCTCAAAGCTTCAAACTTGCTAACATAATGCTAGCAATGCATTTAATGCACATTCACTTTATACAAAAGTCATGCAGATCAATGTATCTGGTAATCTGTAATATGATTGAAAATGACCTGCTTGAGTCAAAAGTTAATAAGATTTGCTAGTTTTACCTTTTCATGAAAGTATTATCAAAAACGTGATGGTTTATTTTTGACATTTTCAGACATTTCTTGTAATACTCTGTTAACCCTCTAAGGGCCTAACATTTACAGGTGGTAAACCTGCAAGTGTTTCGAACAGTAAAACAGTAAAATGTGGATTTTTAAACATTAGGTCTCTCGTAAATGTTAGTAAATGAATTAATAATTGACTGCCCTACAGAGACCTACATCACATGATCCACCGAGTGTTTCTTCTTCACTCACCTTTTTTACTCACTATGTGTTTCAAATGCATTTAATCATTAGTGATTATTAATCTCTGTCTCTCTTCCACAACATGTCTTTGTCCTGTCACACAACCAGTCACGGCAGATGGCCCCGCCCCTCCCTGAGCCCGGATTTTTTGGAGGTTTCTTATTGTTAAAAAGGAGTTTTTCCTTCCCACTGTCGCCAACATGCTTGCTCATATGAGGGTTATGTGATTGCTGGTGTCTCTCTGTAATATTGTATGCTCTTTACCTTACAGAATAAAGTGCCTTGAGGCAACTGTTGTTGTGATTTTGCGCTATATAGAGAATTGAATTGAATTATTACTTCTATAGATGAAAAATATTATATAATATACAATAAAATCTTTAGTGTTAGCTGACAGTGAAAAGTGGTTGAATTTCATTTAGGAAAGGAAGCAATGAACCCTATGAAAACACCTCATTACACATAAAATCTGTAGGAAAATTGTGGAAAATTGTACAAAAAGTAAAATTATCCTTTAAATGACTTTTTACAGATTCCATGCTAAAACACTATTCACAGTTCGACTGACAAACCTCGTGGCCACTGTGGCAAATGAGACTATTAAATGATCTCAAAACCTGCCTGTCAGGGAGGAAAAACATGGATATTGTTCTCGGCTTTTCACACAGCAGTGCAACGGCTCATCAGTCTTGTGTTTAAAGTCAACGTCCCTCTCTACGGCTGCCTCACTGTAAGTAAGTTTGTGAATAGCTGACTTTATCCTTTTATAGTTACAGGCTCTCTTCCACCTGCTCCCAGTAGCTGCGGTTCGGGCAGTGAGTTGACCCAAGCGGTCAGACAGCAAGCAGGTGATTGATTACTTATAGAAGTCCATGTGGTTGAAAGGCCTCTGGAGCTGTGTGGCATTTCAGGAAGCGCCAAGCTCGCAGGTCAAGGGTCTCTGGGCTCTTCCTAAGGGCTCCCATGGGAAGCGGCTGCATCATGGCAGAGCTGAACAGCCGTACTCAGGGTCTCGTTAAAGCCATCGACTACCCAGTGATAATGGGACCAGTCAGGCTCAGACACCTGGGTACAGGACTGTCACCGACGCTCCCTCGGCCTCAATCAGAATGACTGACATGCCATGTTATGAGGAGCTGCTCAACATGTTGATACAAGGAAACAGCTTGTACGCTATCATTCACACCACGGGCAGAGTGGAGAAACTGCCACAAGCCACCCTTTAAATCGTCACTAGGAATACGCTTGTCTCCTGTGCTGCTCCGTGCTGCAGCTTCTTCAGTGTGTCTCCTGCATTAAAATCATCTCACCCTCACTTTCTTCGATAGTGCTCAAAATCCAGCATTTACAGTTCAGTCCAGTATTGTTTTCCTTTGCTGTTGTGTGTAGCTTCCTGAGAAGTGGGCAGCTGGTTGGTATTCAGCGCAGCTCCTCTGCCCACTGTGTCTGGAGCGTGCAGCAGTCAGGGCATCCTCCAGGTCAGAGCAGGGGTAAGGGGGTTTGCCAGAAGCGTTGCCCCCAGCAGACTGAGCCCTCACTGGGCACGGCTCTCTGATCTGCTCCCCTCCTCCCCTTCTTCATGCCTGAGACAATACCAGACTATTGAAATCTCTGAAATACACAGTCTAGCCTGCTTTCCTACTTTCACTTTTATATCTGGCTTTTGATTTTGTTTTCAGCTTGAATTTCCACAGACTTCAAGTGTGCTACTCTTCGCCTGTTTTGCTTCACTGTTTCAAGAAAGAGAAGAAAAGTGGGTGCTGGGTAAAGGGGAGTGCGAGGAGAGTAGACGCCTGAGGTTGTGTCCTTCAGGGTGATGGAGGACAGTGTCTGAGCTTTGATCATGGTCAAGCCATGTCCATCTGGATGCCCCGATGCCAGGGGCAGTTTGCCAGCCTACTTAGTATTTGGGATGTCAAATCTTCCACTGGGGACATGTCAGCCAAACTTGAAACATGCACTCGATTGGGGTAATGTACCCTTCAACTCTTTTGGCCCGTGCATATCTGACCCCTTTACCGAGAATTAAATTATCTGGAGCTCTCCATAAAGGACATTCTGTAATGATGCCATAACGATTACAGTGTGAATCAGGCCTGGTAGCTCATCTCTACTCATGCCCAAATGAAGGTCTTTATTAGGAGAGGCAGGGTCCTCCTTTGCATACAGCTCCATGGTGCCACAGAGTAAAAGGGCAGCACGGAGCAGTCAGTATGCCCTTTACTACCAGAAAATGAGAGGCCTAATGAAGGCCACAAGCAGCACTACTATATATAGCCATAATGAGCACAGTCACTATTGTGACCGGGTGTGGAGTGAAGAGAACAAGAATTCCAGTTTGTTTGTGTTTTCTCTGCTCACAAGCTCCATCCTTTATTGTAGGGATAATTGTTCCTTAGAGAAGGTATCATTTTTTATCACGACTGCTGGTGGGAGCATAATATGGCAACATGGTGACAGAGATGCTAAAGTCAGGCTAGCAATGCATCTAATGCACATTCACTTCATACAAAAATCATGCAAATCATTTTAACCTGGTTTTTCTGAAGGTTTCTTCTTGTTAAAAGCGAGTTTTTCCTCGTTGCTCATATGACAGTTATGTGATTTCTCTGTGTTAGTGTACGGTCTTCACCTTACAGTATAAAGTGCCTGTGTTGTGATTTTGCATTATACATATAATTGAACTATTACCTCTATAGATGAAAGAAATTAGTGCTGTCAGCATTAATGTCATTAAAATGACGTTAACGCCAGAACTGCATTAACGCGGCGAATCTCCGTTAACGAGTTACTGTCATTTAATGTCATTTTAACGAGATTAATGCAGACAGCACTAGAAAAAATATTATTTATACAATGTAATCGTTAGTGTCAGCTGACAGTGAAAACTGGTTGAATCAATGGTTGGATTAGGAAAGGAAGCAATGAAGCACTACATAAAAACTTTAGGAAAACTGTGGAAAATTGTACAAAAAGTAAAAATAATTATTCTGGATAAAAATGTTTCCCATCACTGTTAGATGCATTAATATTACCGGTCCATATGTTTAAGATTGAGCTCATTTTCTGTGGGTTTTTATGTCTATTATCATATTCTATAAACCATGTTTGAAATGACGGAGCTGTATGCAAAGGAGGAGCCTGCTCAGCAAACAGTTATTTATGATTTTACTTTAAAAGCTATCAATAATGAAAACATCTCAATTAAAATATGTGATAATACGTGAAGACCTGTTGTAGTAGCATGTTCTATATCATGTTTAACATTGGTTTATTACAAGTGTTTGTCTTCTTCTTTGTCTGTTTGGAGAATAACGTGCAATGTAGATAATGCACAGTGCGAGGTGCCGCACATTTAGGTGGCATTGTTCACTGTTAAAGAATGTGATTAATGGTTTTAAACGCCATTGTTGTTCGTTTTTGACATTCATCACTAAACAGTTCTCAAATTTAATTTAAGATCTGAGTGCGTCTTAGTTTTAAACTAGTGGGTCATTTTTTTCCCTCATTTAGTCGACTAAGAAATGAGTTCCTAGAGTTTTCAAAATGGGAGGCAGAGCCTTCAGTTATCATCTCCCCTACTATGGAACAAGCTCCCAGTTTGGATTCAGGAAACACTCTGCCTTTAAGATTTAAGACTTAAAACTTTCATTTTTGACAGGTTAGGTCTGGATCAGGTGACCCTGAACCATCCCTTGGTTATTCTGCAATAAGCTTAGGCTGCTAGAAGACTTCCCACAATGCACTGAGCATTTCTTCTTCACTAGTTTCATTTTGACTCTAATATGTTACAACATATTGATTTTATTAGACAGTTCACTGTCAAAGGGAGTTTTAGTTTAGAAAATACTGATATATATTTGATAATTAATGCTTTCATTTACTTAATTAAGCACCAAAGTACATTAGAATTTGTCCATGTGTCGTGCAGTATTTCAACTGTCCAAAAGAATCTGTGATGTGATTCATTTACGGCTTTTCTTTGATGTTTTATTTCATCACGTAGCTCTGTTACGTACTGAAAAACAATATGTTGCATAAGTGCATGCTATTGTGGATTACATGTTGACTGTTCCTACACACATGCACACGTATTGTTATGCTGAACATCTATGCCAGCTTGCTCATTCTTGTGGTAGTCACACACAAAGCACATACACACAGCTGGAACGTGCGTGCACATTATCATGCAGGGTGGTGTCTCTGGCCTACTGCATTATGCATGGCGCTCAGGGGAGCCAGGCCAGTGGAGTGTGAGAGGGAGGCCCAGGAGCGAGCAATGCTGTTGGACACATGTCAGCGCAGTCACACCACCTCTCTGCAGACCTCAAACATACACATACACAGCTACGCAAGGTACATAGTCACACACAATGCTCAGTAGCCTGACAAATCTGAACAAGCACTCACTCACCCATGGCCTGTCAGACAAAAGTCAATGTGATCCGTTCCATGTCTTGATTTCACATCTTGTGAATCAGTTACACTAATGCAACACAACTCAACCACTCAGCCAGGCGACAAGCTGACAGACAGTTTTTCATCAGAGAACCTGCACTGCATGCTGTCCAGCGTTGTGCAGTTGCTTAATGCCATTTGTGTTAATTATGTGGAACATTCACATGCTGTCGAGCCTCATTACACTACAGGTGCTAATTGGCCTCTAAAGGTGGAAGGGAGCTGGTTAAACTCCCAGCAAAAATGAATAATTCTTTTGATGTTGAGCAGCATTCTGGCTGTTGTGCAAAAGTCAATAAGAGCAACTCGCATGAGCGTATCACAGACATGTGAGTACGTGTACAGATCAGCACATCCACATGAGGAAAAAGCTCTATGAAGATTTGTGCATGTGTGCTTGTGACACACTAGTTGTGCTGATGGACGCTGGTGAGATGCAGACAAAGAGCATGCTGTATATTTTGTTAACATGTTTTTTTACACTGCCTTGAAACCCATGGCTGCTCTCTGGCTGGCTAATGCTAACTTAGGTAAAGCTGGCCTTCCCTGAGCCATACCGTCCACTATGCTTATTAAGGGTTTAGCCTGCAGGTCTGCCCGCTGTGCCTCCAACCCTGTGGACCATGGATGGATCCTACTGTCAACAGCCTAAGGTGAGAGTTGGTCAGTGAATGTGAAACAATCAGGCAGTGTCACAAGGACATTAGTAACTGCAGATTGTAATGTGATTGGACACATTTTTTCTAAAGGTGGGTTCAATTTCTCTGGCCACACCCAAACCTGTTGGATGAAGAAATCATTTAAATAGGATCTAAGCAGGTTCAAATATTTTAAAAAGCAACGTATCATGTTACTATCTAAAGTCACAGCTGAGAAACAACATCGCTGATGTATTTCAGTCTGGAAAAGTTTACAAAGCCATGTGTAAGACTCCACTGTTAGAGCCATTATCTACAAATGGAGGAAGCTTGGAATTGTAGTGAACTTTTCCAGGAGTGACCAGCCTACCAAAAATTCCAGGAACAACTTAATGGCTCATCCTGGAGGTACCAAAAGAGCAAAAACATCTATTGTAAAGAACTGCAGGCCTCACTTGTCTCACTTAAGGCCAGCATTTAGGATTCATCATTGAGAATGAGACTGGACAAAACTGACGTCCATGAGAGAATTCCAAGGCAAAAACCAGTGTGCTGACCAAAAAGAACAAAAAAGCTATTTTCATTTTTGATTAAAAAATATCCATCTTGAAACTTTTCAGAAAATATTCAGTGGACTAATGAGGCAAAAGCCAACCTTTTTGGAAGGCCTCAAACTAACACAGCATTTCATAAAAAGAACATCAGCATAATGGTCTGAGCCTGCTTTGCTGCTCTTGGGACCTGGATGACTTGCCGTAACTGATAGAACCATGAATGCTGTTCTCTACCAAAAAATTCTGGAGAACAACCAGCCACCAGTTCACATCACACTTGGATTATGCAGAAGGATGAAGATCAAAAACCAGTAAGTCCACCTGTGAATGGCTCAAGAAAACCAAAATAAAGGTTTTGGAGTCGCCTAATCAAAATGCGAACTTCAAATCGATTACTTTGGTATGACCTTGAACATGCTGTTCATGTCAGAAAACTCTCCAATGTGGCTAAATGAAAACAAATTTTGCAAAGAAGTGCAGGATAAAATTCTCATTGCCAGTTATTGCAAATGATTAATTACATTTCTTGCAGCCAAGAAAAGCACAACTAGTAGGTTTAAGGGGCAAAGACTTTTGGGTAGGTTTAGATACTTAGGCGCTTTATATTTTAAGGTGAAGACCCTACATTAATACAAAGAAAACACATAAAACCACAGCAATCACAACCTCCTGTGAGTAAGTGCTTTGGTGAAAGTGGAAAGGAAAATTGGTCCATGAACCATTATGGCTACTCCCCTGAAGGCACGCCAAGCCTGAAGGCAGATGTCTGGCAGCACTTTGGATTCAAGAAATGTGAAGACAGCGAAGAGCTTGACAAAACCAAAGCCATATGTAATATGCACAAAATGGAGGTAAGACACTGTGGAAATCTTCCAGATAGTCTAGCAAAAATAATAATGTATATTAAAGTTGCCTAATTTGTCTATTTCAATTTTACGGACTGCTGTATTTTGGCCTATGACCTATAACTGTTAACTGGCAGTCCCAGCTGGACCACTGTGCAAGTACATGCAGGAAATTTAAGAGTTTCTCTTGTCCACCAACCAAAACAAATCTGCCCTTGGTGTCAAAAACTTTAAGGGAATTTGACTATAAGTGACATTTATGGTGTTGTTACCCTGTCAGGTTTTACCTCCATATCAGACATGTGCAGTTGCCCTCCTTTAGCGTGGAAACTGGCGGTGTGGTCAAGTTAGGTGCAATAGGAAACAAAAGCTCAGGACAGAACAGTTATCAGGCATGTGTTGCATGTGCAAAGCTAGCATACATTTAAATTATTCTTGATCCTCTGGGTGTAATTGTACATTACACTTGGATTTATAAAACTTAAACTCAATGGGTTACATTTTTCTTTCTTTTATTTTTACCTTTTCTCTCTTTTGCAGCACCACATCCTGCATATGCCCCTGCTAGTTGTATTGTTCTTTTTAGTAATTGGTTATTTTTAGGGGGAAAACCTCAGTCATGTGGACCAGTGTTTGTTATTACATAACTGTTACGGTCCTGGCCGGCTGTATATTTTGTGGTGTTCTATGTCTTTAAGAATCTTCCTGATTGGAGAGCTGGCGGCGGCTGATTGGTCCCCTCATCATGTGGCTGTTTTTAAAAGATCCCTCATCAGCAGTTGTGGGCGGCAGCGACTGACGGCAGCAGCAGACCTGACCCTGGCTTCCAAACCTTGTGTTCTTCGTGTGCGGTTCCTCAGATTTACTGAGCTTCATATATCGTGTATAAATTAGTCTTCACTTGTAAATAGACACTGAAACAGAAGGGAAGAGCTGCCTTATTATTTTCTTGTACTGTTTTCTCCTGGTTATTTCAGTTAGGGAGTTAGGTGTAGCATATGTCTTTTGTTTGGTTTTTGTTTCACATAGGAGATAGCACCTCCTCTCCTGACTTAGCTTGTTTTGTTTGTTATTTTGTCCTTTGTTCACCCCGGAGTTCAGTTTTCAGTGTAGACACAAATAAACCACCATTCACTTCAAAGATTGGCTTCTGGGTATGGTTTTGGGGACCAGGCCGGGGTCACTTCCTTTTTTACCCTTATGCTACGTTCCTGATCTCATAGGCTCCTGCCTCTTTTTGCATTGTTTTGATGTGATCTTCTGACCTGGAAGGCTGTGTAAAGATGCCTCTAAGACAATCCAGCACATAACAGCAGGGTACAAGATGCTACCAGGCAGGGCATACATGGAAGGACATAATCAAGTGGTCGGCATATTATACAGAAACATCTGTGCTGAATGGCCTGGAAGTCCCGGAGTCAAAATGGGAGACATATCAAAGCGTGGTGGAGAATGACTGAGCTAAGATCCTGTGGGATAAGATCCTGAGACCATAGAAGTGAAAGCCTTCCACCACTTGGCTACACCTATAAATTCTGTCCATAAAAATTATGAACAGAATCGGTGACAAAGGGCAGCCCTGGCGGAGCCCATCACCCACCAGGAACGAGTCTGACTTATTGCCGGCTATGCGGACCAAGCTCTTGCAATGGTCGTATAAGGACTGAATGGCCCGTAGCAATGGGCCAGACACCCCATACTCTCGGAGCACTCCCCACAGGACACCCCGAGAGACACAGTTGAATGTCTTCTCCAAGTCCATAAAAACACATGTAGACTGGTTGGGCAAACTCTCATTTGCCCTCGAGTATCCTCGAGAGGATAAAGAGCTGGTCTAGTGTTCCACGACCAAGACAAAAAACTGCATCGTTTCTCCTGTATCCGAGGTCCGACTAACGGACGAACTCTCCTCTCCAGCCCCTGGCATACCGGGGCCCTGCCCTGGAGCCAGGCCCGGCTGAGGGTGCCTGTGGGCGAGCGTCTGGTGGCTGGGCCTTAGTTCATGGGACCTGGCTGGGCACAGCCCAAAAAAAGGACATGGGCCCATCTACCTGCAGGCCCACCATTCGCAGGAGGCACCGTAGGGGTCGGGTGCAATATGAGTCCAATATGAGTTGGACGGAGGCCCTGGCAGTCCGATCCCCGGCTATCAAGGCTGGCAATTGGGATTCAAAATCGAATCTAATAAAATGACCTTGCGAATTAGAATCGAATCGGTTGTAGAAATCAGTGACAATACCCAGCCATTCTTCTACCTCAACGAGCAAGAAATCAGGCCTTTATGGTCAAATAGCTGCTAAGAAACCACGACTAAGCAAAAGCAACAAGCAGAAGAGATTTGTTTGGGCCAAGAAACACAAGGAATGGACATTAGACCAGTGGAAATCTGTGCTTTGGTCTGACGAGTTCAAATTTGAGATCTTTGGCTCCACCCGCCGTGTCTTTGTGCAACAGGAAAAGCTGAACGGATGGTCTCTACAAGCATGGTTCCCACCATGAAGTATGGAGAAGGTGGTGTGACGGTGTGGGGGTGCTTTGCTGGTGACGTTGGGGATTTATTCAAAATTGATGCACAGTGAACCAGCATGGCTACCACAGCATCCTACAGCGACATGCCATACCCTCAAGTTTGTGTTTCGTTGGACCATCATTTATTTTTCAACAGGACAATGACCCAAACCCACCTCCAGGCTGTGTAAGTGCTATTTGACCAAGAAGGAGAGCGATGGAGTGCTGCACGAGATAGCCTGGCCTCCACAGTCACCTGACTTAAACTCAATCACGTTGTTCTGGGATGAGATTGACCACAGAGTGAAGGCAAAAGGGCCAACGAGTGCTCAGCTTCACTGGGATCTCCTTCAAGACCATTTCAGGTGACTACATCATGAAACTCATCGAGAAAATGTCAAGAGTGTGCAAAGCAGTAATCAAAGCAAAGGGTGGCTATTTTGAAGAATCTAAAATATAAAACATATTTGAGTTATTTCAAACTTTGTTTGTTTACTACATAATTCCATATGTTTTCATACATAGCTCTGATGCCTTGAGTAAGAATCTACATTGTAAATAGTAATGAAACTATAGAAAAACCATTAAATGATAAGGTGTGCCTAAACTTTTGATTTGTAATGTATCTATACACATTGTGTTTTGGACACATTTGAGATAGCCAGCAATTTAAGGAGAACACACGGGTAAAAAAAAAAAAAAAAAAAAAAAGTCAGATTACACCATCTACATATCTCATAGTTGCTCAACATAGCATGAAGTTTAAAGGAAATTAAATGAAATTAAAGTGATTTTCTTAATTTTCTTAATTTTTGTAATTTTTTGTTTTCTACATGTTTCTTTTCGCATTATTGTGAAATACAACTACATTCCTTTTAAGACGTTTTTTAATGCATTTCTCCCAAATTACAGAAAGTGATTCATTTTGGTAGTAAGAAAGACCAGTGAAAACTTCAGGCTTTTATCTTTAATATTTTTTTAGATATTCGTGCTCAAACATTGCTGCAGATTTTAATGTGAATAAAAGGTTTTTAGGAACCACTGGAATTTTTCGATTCTGCCAATGGTTCATCCATTAAAACTGGGTTAATATTAGAAACTGGTGTACACATTTTTGAGGGCCACTTAAGTTATCATAGTGTTCCCTCTGACATGAAGTACAAAAAACTCTTCTCTTGTTAGCCCTCAAAACACTGTATCCAGACCAACAAAAAACATACAAAAAACAAGCAACAAACAATTTAAGTAGAAAAAATCCAAAGGAGCATCAGAAAGTGAAATAGTGAATTGTGGATCATTAAACATTAAATCCCTGTTAGTACATGAATGAATAACTGATTAACAAATTTACTCTGTCTTCTGATCAACCTAGTTACAGCAGGATGATCATGATAGTTTAAAGGAATCAATGCCCTTGAGTAATACTAATTGTCAGAATCCTCAAAGTACAGACTGAGGAGGGGGTTTGGTAGCAATCTTCTACTTCAGCTTATTAATCAACCAAAGACCCAGACACACATTTACTTCATTTGAAAGCCTGACACTTGGGCAGCCACCCAGAAAAGAGCTGAGGAGAGCCCCGGACATCCTCCCTGGACCCAGCTCCCCCGCTTACCCCCATGGGCACCCCCGTTCCCCAAAATCCATCAAGGGCAGGGGGCCCAAGCCCATCCAGACTGGGGCCAATTGCAGCAGCCCTACCAAGCCCCACAGAGTTTGCCCACTTAAACCCACCACAGAGGAAAACTACACGCACCCCCAACCTTCAGTCAACTCACAGACTATGTAAGACAATAGACACCCAGGTTGAATTCACCCTCCACCTCTCCTGGATCACCCCCACCTGCAGAGTGGACTAAACAAGACCAGAGAACACCTGCAAAAGATGGTAACAAACTTCCCACCAGTTATAGAGGGCTCCGTCCACCAGTGCACCAAAGGCCAGTGCACATGAACCCATGCACAACCCTTGGCAACACATCAACTGGGATCCAAGCCCCCAGGCCCAGCCAGAACCCCAGCCCAGAGGCAGAGCGCACCCAGAACCCCATCTCCCCAATCCCACCGCAGACTCACACTGGTGCAACAGGGGTACCACTGAACTTACCTCTGCTGGCATAGACCCCACCAGCCTTGCCGCATGCAGCCACCAGAGCCATCCAACATCCATCAATTACAATAGCTGAGGTGGGACAAAACCACGACCCCTGCCCACCTCAAGCTGACTGATAGATCCTCCTCCCATTTCACAATAGAAAGGATATTGATTAATCTATTTTGAAGAGTGTCTTGTATGTTCTCTGTTGTATTATTGTAGATTCTACCATACAATATCAAGTGCCTTCAAACGACTGTTGTTGTGTTTGGCACTGTATAAATAAAATTGAATTAAACAGACTTTTATTCTGTTTTAGTGCTCAGCTCAGAGAAAATAATTCTTGTGGGGGATTTTAACATCCACGTAGGTGGGCCATTTACATGGATACACCGTAATAAAATGGGAATCGTTGGTGATATTAAAGTCCTGTTTGTAGCACATTAGAATGTGTAAGGGGGCAAACTCACATATACTGCAATTGTCTATGGTGTGAAGATACGAGATGTGTAGCACCTGAAACTACGGATACTGGATGCCTGTGCTGGCATTTCTCCTGCGGTGTTGCTATCAGTGTGTGAAGAGTGGGAGAAGAGGGTTGCATTGACAATCCAACACAATGGGCAGCACATTGAATACATTTTATAAGTGGTCACAAGATATCAAAAACAATTTCGATCCGCTCCTCACGTGTTAACCTCTTCAACATGTCAATGGCTGTGAACAAAGAGAAACTTGTAAATAACTCATGAAAGAATAAAGTTACGTTGAAACCAAGCACACCATTGTTTTTATTGTGACATTACCAATAAGTTTGATGTGTCACATGGCCCTCTTCCTATTGAAAAAACAAAAGTTGTAACCAAGATGGCCGACTTCTAAATGGCCACCATGGTCACCACCCATCTTGAGGAGTTTGCCCCCTCACATATACTAATGTGCCACAAACAGGACTTTAATATCACCAACCATTCCCATGTTATTACGGTGTATCCATATAAATGGCCCACCCTGTATAATAAAACTCAGTTTCTTCGTTAAAGATGTAAAAGAACGCATCCACCACTTTAATGACACTCTAGATCTTGTTCTGACATATGACATAGAAAGTGAACATTTAACAGTATTTCTTGAAAAACCCTAATTTCCTTATAACATTTAAATTTATAATAATGAATTACACAGCTGTGGGGAATAGATTTCATCACAGTAGATGTCTTAAAGCACTGTGACTAAATTTAAGGATATAGTTTATGCACTGTGATCTTGTTCTTCCATGTCATGTGCCAGCACAGTGCAGAACAGTTACCTGAACTCTGATTATCGTGTTAATACTTTAACATCTTCACTGTGCATGACTCTGGATACTGTAGCTCCTCTGAAAATGAAGGGCTCAAATCAGAAGTACTTAACTCTCTTGTAAAACTCAAAGTAGATAACTTGTAAGCTGGAGAGGAAATGGTATCTCACTAATTTAGAAGATAATAATTTATCCTGGAGAAATAGTTTGTTGTTCTATTAACAAAAAACAAATAAAACCTTTTTGAAGCTAGAACATGTTACTATTCATCAGATGATTTCTTTTTGCACATCATATCGATTGGTCATCAAGAACACCTTCTTCAATCATAAGTGCATCCACAACGCAACATGGAGAGCCCTGGGCAGTAGATATGCAAACGTGATTGACTATGTGTGCATCTCTTTTCACTGGCCATCAGCTATCCGGTCGTTAAGTCTGACGTCACTAGCCGTGTCTGGGCCTAAACTCCGCTGCAGGTCCATATATCAAACGATCACTATGGCATTACTGAGAGTTGAAAAACTGTCTAAAGTCTTTCATCTTTAATAAAATGATCAGCGTTCTGCTCTACCAGGTGTAACATTTGAGTTTAACATCCAGGCATCCATGAAAACGGAATTTATGACATTTAACGGAGTTAGAAGTTAGCAGGAAGTTAGCTCGCTAGCTTCTATCTAAATACAATATAGCATGTCCTGACTGCGGGGTTTTGGAAACAAATTAAAACGTACAGCTCAGTGATCACTGACTGTTTTAGGAGCTTTTTGAGATTAAATAGAAGAAAATACAAAACATTAAACATGTTAACAACACAAAAGCCATATTAAACGCAGACTACTTTAGACCCGGAAGTAGGATTCGTCACGTCATCACTTAACAATCGGATGGCAATGATGTTGGACAGGAAATACTGGTGACCGATAATCAAGGGATGCTTTGAATGGAGAGAAACCAGTAGCAGAGGAGTTAAAGCCATATTAAACGCAGACTACTTTAGGCCCGGAAGTAGGATTCGTCACATCATCACTTAACGACCGGATCAGCTATGTCAGTGTTCCACGAGGAGCAGGCTCTGATCATTACCTTCTCCTTGGGAATTGCACACTCTGCCTGAAACGCCTGCCATCTCACCAGAAGCGACCCCGCCCCTTTAATGTTAGATGTCTGCACAATGCAAGAGTGACTTTCAGCTCCTTGCCCAGGAAACCACAGGCGAAAATCTGGATGTGCTCTGGGATGAATTCAAGACAACCATCACCAGCGCCGCAAACTCAAAGGTGTGCCGGCAACCTGGCAGCTTCGAGGAACGCTGAATCTCAGATCACTCCTGGAATCTTATTGACAAGTGCGAAATTGATCCAGGACCTGATGACGCTGGACCCCAACGTTCCAAAAGGGACACATGAACGAGCGAAGAAGACTTAGAGTAAACTCGCCCGACAGATCAAACACAGCTGCCACTGCAACAAAGTGTAAATAGATGGAATCAAAAGATATGAAGCCACGAGAAGCTAGAATGACACCAGGACTCTTTACTGCAGTTCGTCTGCGAACTGACAGGAGCTCGAAGTGGACATGGCATCCCTGTACGCAACAAGGATGGACGAGCCCTTCTTGCATCAGCCAAGCAAGACTAAAAGTGGATTGAACATTTCAACGGCACACTGAGTCAACCAGAACCCGCCCAACTGCACGACATGGGCGAGGTGGAGCTGCCGTCAACGTCGGCCCAATTGCTGTCAGTGAAGTGAAGAAGGTGGTACACCTACTCAAAAGAGGCAACGCAGCTGGGCTGGACGAGATATCTCTCAAACTACTGAAACATGGTGGCCCTGCGCTAAAGACTGCCCTCACAAGACTACTAAATGGCACTAACTGGGATGAAGTTGAAGCAATTGCTGCTGATCGCCAACAATGGAAAGCATTAGCTGCCCGATGCTCCGCACGGTGTAGGAGGAACTAAAGGCTGAAGGCCAGGTCTTCAAGCTGGCAGTAGTTAAACTGTGACTTTCTTCCTTTTAAAATGGAGTCTTCCTTCCCACTGTCTCCAAAGTGCTTGCTCATAGGGGGAAATGAATATTTATTTTCCAATGTTAGATATTTTAAACATGTTAAAAACAAGAATCACAGTATTCTGATAACCTCCGACACTTGATTGAGCACATTTAGCACATCAAATTCTTTGTTTTACTATGGAATCTCTCCTTTCAATCAAAAAAAATATTATCATCATAATCTAAACCAAGCACTTATCTGTCTTTAAGCATATCAAACCTATTTTGTATAGTGTGGATTGTAGGAAATCTGTCAAAAGTTACCTTTTTCAGCTTATCTAAAACGACATATTTAACTAAAAAATAAACACTTGAAACACTTGCTAGTGAAATTTGGAACACCCTTATCTAAAGAGATCACCTAAAGTTTGCCTTTTCAGCAAGCAGGCGATTTGTGCTGTCTCTCTTTTTCTCTCTTTTTCTCACATATATATATGTGGGTGTAGGTGTGTGTGTGTGCGCGCGAGTGTGTGTGCACGTGAGTGTGTATGCCTAGGTGTGTGTGTGTGTGTGCGCGCGAGTGTGTGTGCGCGTGAGTGTGTGTGCGAACAGGCTGGTGGATGAGGTCCCAGGGGGCTGGATTACCCCTTTGCATGCCCCAGGCCAAGCAGCTCTTGGGGGATTACTGTGAGACCTGCACCCTGGCTGGATTAGAGCGCTGGACCTCATTTCCATCTCCTTATTTACCTCAGCCCACCAGAGGAAACGCTCAGCTGCACAAAAACATGCTAATTGATGCTGAGAAAGCCACGGAGAGGTGCAACACTCACTCAGTAAGCTTGTTTTTTTTGGGATGGTTTAAGGTTTAAAGACGAGTTGTTGAAAAATGCTTCTCAGTTAGCTGCTGAGATGCTGTCAACCTATTGTTGTGTATGTGTGTGAGTTTGTGTATGTGTGACTAGGCAGCTGTATGTCTGTGCAAATGTAGATGCTTTAATTTTTACATGTTTTTGTGCATTTTAGTATTGTTGGTGTCTGATGTCTTTTTGTGTGTTCTGGTGTTTTTACTCGTAATCTTATTGGTTTGTTATCTGTGTGTGATGCTGTTTTATTCTGTGTTTGTGTGCACATGTGTGTGTGTGTCTGTGTATTGTGTATGGATGTCATGGCGGAGGTCCTCATTACTTGGCGAGGTCGCATACAGACATGGCCACAGTGCGATGAGGACAGTTGGTGGACCTGTTCCTATTCCCGCAGCTCTTTAACGAGCTAGTGATGGGAAGAACAGCCCAGTTGCCCCGGCAACAAGGCTGAACTCCAACCTCGGAGGTTGGTAACCTGTATATATTAGGATCACAGGCATATGCAAATGGTCTGCCGCTCCTTCCCCCCCCCTTCTTTTTTTCTGCCAGAATGTCCTTCTTGTTCCATCCTGGACTTGACATGTGTGCTAACAGTGCCCTTGCTCTGAAGGGCGGGGGAGGTGGAGGAGGGGGGTGGTTGGTTGCTGGGACTTCCATTAGTGATGGCTGAGATGACAGGGGCTCTCACTTCGGCTCGGACTCTGCGTATGACCCTCCACCCAGCAGAACAGCCTGAGTAGCAGGAAAGTGGATCATTAACAGAAAGTGTGTGCTCACAATGATTAGGCACACTTTCTTGGCCTGTATTTTCTGGCTATTTTTTGTCTTTATTTTGTCTGTCTAACTCTTCGTCCTCTCAGACCTTCTTATGTTACCATTTAAACATTTGCTACCTACCTTTGTCATAAAAAACACATTACATCCATCCCTGAGAAACACGATTTCTTGTTCCTTCCACCATCAACAATAAGTGAGGCAACAAACAGGATATTGGAAGTTTTCAAATGTGTAGCAAACTCATAGCATTGAGTATATTATTATTTTTTTAAATAATGTTTTTGTTGAACAACTAATAGTGCTCTTAACGAGTAACAACTGTGATTTGGCTCCGCAAAGAGGCATTAACAAGGAGGAGTAATCACACTCAAGAAATCCTGAATCGAAATCTATTAGAGGAAAAAAACTTGGTTTTTATATTGTGACCATTGAAATTATATACAGGGAGTGCAGAATTATTAGGCAAATGAGTATTTTGTCTACATCATCCTCTTCATGCATGTTGTCTTACTCCAAGCTGTATAGGCTCGAAAGCCTACTACCAATTAAGCATATTAGGTGATGTGCATCTCTGTAATGAGAAGGGGTGTGGTCTAATGACATCAACACCGTATATCAGGTGTGCATAATTATTAGGCAACGTCCTTTCCTTTGGCAAAATGGGTCAAAAGAAGGATTTGACAGGCTCAGAAAAGTCAAAAATAGTGAGATATCTTGCAGAGGGATGCAGCAGTCTCAAAATTGCAAAGCTTCTGAAGCGTGATCATCGAACAATCAAGCGTTTCATTCAAAATAGTCAACAGGGTCGCAAGAAGCGTGTGGAAAAACCAAGGCGCAAAATAACTGCCCAAGAACTGAGAAAAGTCAAGCGTGCAGCTGCCAAGATGCCACTTGCCACCAGTTTGGCCATATTTCAGAGCTGCAACATCACTGGAGTGCCCAAAAGCACAAGGTGTGCAATATTCAGAGACATGGCCAAGGTAAGAAAGGCTGAAAGACGACCACCACTGAACAAGACACACAAGCTGAAACGTCAAGACTGGGCCAAGAAATATCTCAAGACTGGTTTTTCTAAGGTTTTATGGACTGATGAAATGAGAGTGAGTCTTGATGGGCCAGATGGATGGGCCCGTGGCTGGATTGGTAAAGGGCAGAGAGCTCCAGTCCGACTCAGACAAGGTGGAGGTGGAGTACTGGTTTGGGCTGGTATCATCAAAGATGAGCTTGTGGGGCCTTTTCGGGTTGAGGATGGAGTCAAGCTCAACTCCCAGTCCTACTGCCAGTTTCTGGAAGACACCTTCTTCAAGCAGTGGTACAGGAAGAAGTCTGCATCCTTCAAGAAAAACATGGTTTTCATGCAGGACAATGCTCCATCACACGCGTCCAAGTACTCCACAGCGTGGCTGGCAAGAAAGGGTATAAAAGAAGAAAAACTAATGACATGGCCTCCTTGTTCACCTGATCTGAACCCCATTGAGAACCTGTGGTCCATCATCAAATGTGAGATTTACAAGGAGGGAAAACAGTACACCTCTCTGAACAGTGTCTGGGAGGCTGTGGTTGCTGCTGCACGCAATGTTGATGGTGAACAGATCAAAACACTGACAGAATCCATGGATGGCAGGCTTTTGAGTGTCCTTGCAAAGAAAGGTGGCTATATTGGTCGCTGATTTGTTTTTGTTTTGTTTTTGAATGTCAGAAATGTATATTTGTGAATGTGGAGATGTTATATTGGTTTCACTGGTAAAAATAAATGATTGAAATGGGTATATATTTGTTTTTTGTTAAGTTGCCTAATAATTATGCACAGTAATAGTCACCTGCACACACAGATATCCCCCTAAAATAACTAAAACTAAAAACAAACTAAAAACTACTTCCAAAAACATTCAGCTTTGATATTAATGAGTTTTTTGGGTTCATTGAGAACATGGTTGTTGTTCAATAATAAAATTATTCCTCAAAAATACAACTTGCCTAATAATTCTGCACTCCCTGTATATGCGTGTAAGATAGTGTTAGACTTCCAGATGCAGACAGACAAACTGGTGATGGCTAACCAACCAGAGACAGTAGTGGCAGATGAAGACAGCCGTAGTGATAGATGTAGCTAGTTCAGTTCAGTTTTATTTATAAAGCACCAAATCACAACAGCAGTCGCCTCAAGGAGCTTTATATTGTAAGGTATCTTCAACAAAGAAGGAACATAAGAAGCTGAAGACATACAAAGGGTTGAGAGAAGAACTCAGTAAGATGTGGTGGGTGAAGGTAACAGTAGTCCCAGTGGTAATCGGAGTATTCGGTGCTACACTGTAGCAGGCATCATGACATTTTGAAATGAGAGTTGGTTAGTACAGTCACTTTGCACTAAGATCTGTAGCACTGCTGTATGCTAATGAGAAACACACCAATACCATAGATGTAAAAATACTGATATTGTTACTTTACAGAGTTGCTAGATGACCAGATGCTGGGGCAGAGGAAGCATGTTCACTGCAGACCAAGAAACCCATAGAGTCAACATGGCGATTACAAATAATCCTATACTTGGAAATAAACACTTGTGTTTGTTTTGATGTGTGTGAATAAACACAAGTACTTGAAGTTTGGATCCCTCTATGTTTACAGACCTATGACAAAAGTATGAGCTCAAACTGACATAGCCTACCTTGTGCACAGAGAAAGCAAAAGCCAGATGTGTTTTTTATTCATACCATCAGTGTGCAGTTGGTGCATTGTGTGCTTATTAATGTGATGGCTTGTGTTAACTGTTGGATACGAAAATACCATTTTTACAAAGGTGTGGAGAGTTAAGCAGGGTTATTCACTTTTACAAGAAAACTACAATGTTTTGCTGATTGGGTGAAGAGTTTTCTTATTTGTGTGTAGAGTTTTGCAAAAATAGCCAATAGTTACAAAAAATGTGCTCAAGCCATCAGAACAAACTGTATTACAGATGCCACTGTGAAGTGGCTTAGATGTGGGTGGACTCTCTGCCCAGCTTCCCTCATAGTCAGGCCGTGGTTAATGACATGGTCCACCAAAGTTGCTCTTATATTATCAGAAATATGGGTCCGTGCATGGCCTCTTCGACCTCCTCCTCTTCCTCTTGCTCTCCCTCCATCCATGCTTGCAAAGTTCTTGAATTGGCTAAACTGAGGGCTTTTTGTAGTTGGCTAATTGGTGTTCAGTTTTGCAAGTTAGTGCCTTCAGGTGTGTATTGAGTGGTTGCAATTACCCGATGTGTTTTGTATTTTGGATACATGTGTTTTCCAGGGTGGCACCCTGAAATTTCATTTTGTGAACGAAGTGTCTTATGTATGAAATAGAGTGTAGTATGCAGGACCATGTGTGTTGCATAACTGCAACTAGGGTGCAAAGCAGCGCTTTTGTTTAAGGTATGTATGTGTTTGAGGGATGGTAACAAAAGCTTCAAGTTGTGTTACTTTAGTCTAAGCATGGGTTTATAGTGTTCAAGCAACGGGCAAAAACTGCTAGCAGGACAAGCACAGAGAAAAGTCCACAGGCAGATAATTTCTAACCTTCACTAGTGCTGTTTCTGTACCGTGATTGAACACAAACCTTTCCTCTGCAGGTGATCAGTTAGCTGTTCACAACTATTCTTTCAAGAAGTTTGGAGAAGGTTGGAGATTGGCCTATAATTACCTAAGACTGCTGGGTCAAGTGATGGTGTTTTAAGTAATAGTTTAATTACTGCCACTTTAAAGGTCTGTGATATGTAGCTCATTAGTAGAGATGGGTTGATCATATTTAATTCCTTAATGAATCTTAGTACATATTTGAGAGTCTTGTAGGAAGGAGATCTACACATTGATTGTTTGGAGAAGGTGATTATTCCTGAGAAAGTTAACTCAGAAAGATCCATTAGAGAGAAAAAGTCTAAATAAATATCAATAGCATTGAAAGTAGGTGTACATAATGATCCGTATGACAGATGGTTATGAAATATTTAAAATACTTTGTGTTGCTCTTATGTTTTCCCATCAGTGATAAATAGAAAGATGATCTAGTTTTAAGGAGGGGTTTTCTTTTTTTTTTTATTGCGCAACAAACTCTATCTCAATCTTCTAAATTAGTGAGACATCATTTCCTCTCCAAGCTTAGGGTTGTCTGCTTTAACCTCCTAAGACCCGAACTCTTAGGAGGTTAAAGCAGAAATTAAAAAAGGCATGCATTTTTAATTTCTCTTTAATATTTGGGCTGATTGGGACCCAATGAATGTAAAAACAAAGAATCACCAGATTTTTTTTTACCTGATTTTTGTTTCTAAGAAAAATAAGAGCCACATATGAGGATATTCGTTTTAAATTTTGATAAAACAGAGACAGTATAACATCCTCGTAAGTGGATATCAGGCCCTTGTAGAGCAAAATTTAGTATTTTGGTCTAGACAACCAAAAATGTGATGTCCACATATGTGGACGCCAGGTCCCAGGAGGTTAAGGTGTATATTTATACCAGTGAGGCAAGCAATTCTGATTTTAGACTTTCTTTTTCAGAGGAGCCAAAGTATGAAGAGTTGTACAGCGCGAAGGTATAACACGTTGAACAAGATAAGCAAACTCTGGGAGTCTGCTCTGCACTGTGTTGGCAAAAAAGCATTGAAGAGGACAATCACAGTGGGTGAATTTCATCCTATAATATAGTTACAGCACTTTCAGAAAGACATCTACTGTAACGAAGTATATTCCCTACTGTTATGTAATCCATTATTGTAAATTTAATGTTATTAAGAATTTATTAGACAAAAGAGAGAATACTTTGAAATGTTCACTTTCTAATTATTCATATAACACTCATTTATTCTTCAGCCTCGAGTGCAGTCTCTACCTCAGTCAACAAATGTGTTTTATTCAAACAGAGAACATGAAGCTTGGTATGCTGCACAGCATTTTGAAGGTGCGTTTGTGTCCCAGTCCAAACATAACTGCGTAAATGAACCAGTGTTTGACTGTCGTAGATTTTGGGTGATCCAAATGACAACTAGATGTAAGTCCAGACTCCCCGAAGCAAGTTTTTAATATTATCTACAGTACTTGGGGAGGACCATCTTCACTGACTACAGTCAGCACACCAAATGGTGATGGAGGGCTTGTTTTTCCCGTGTCCTGCAAGGAAACAATCAGATTCTTTAGAACACCAAATTATAAGATACACAATCAAGCTGCGTTATCACATTGCTGCCATAGATACTAGACATGTGATAATGCCCTGAAATAGGGATGCACCGATACCACTTTTTGGAAAACGAGTACAAGTACGAGTACTTGCATTTCAGTACTCGCCGATACCGATACCGAGTACTTAATAAAAACATGATTTAAATTTGCAGGTAACAGCTTTAGTCCTATAATTTAACAAAAACAAACAAACAAGGGACTGGTTTGGAATTAAGAACATTTATTTAAAATGAAAAGCATGTTGTATGCAACATATTACAGAATAAATAATTGTAAAAAAACCAAAATTTAATTTTAAATTTGTTCGTCTGTTTCTCTGTTTAGAAGTCTCACTAGCACAGTCACAGCTGGGATGACATCAGAGGCTAGTGCGTCATAGCTGCTCACTTTTTTAGTTATTTCCTCAAAGGGGGCGAGGATGGCAACAGTCGTCTCCATAAGAGCCCATTGGTGAGCGGCGAGATAGTCAGGGAGTTCGTGCTCGGACACCCCCAGCACTCGCTTTTGCTCAGTGAGGGACTGGAGCATGTAATACGTGCTGTTCCAGCGCGTCTGTACGTCCTGCTGCAGTCTCTTTATTGGCTGGTTGAGCTGTCCTCGAGGCGGGAGTAGGCTAAGGCGGAATCTTTAAAATGCCCAAATATTTTCCGCCGCACTGCTAAAGCATCAGCTATGCTCCTCTGTGCTAATAAGCCCTCGTGAACAGCCAGTTGGAGCGTGTGCGCGACACATGGCAGACTTGGGAGCCCTGCGTCATTCATGGCTTTAATCATGTTTGTGGCATTGTCACAAAGCACAACATGTACTGATGTCTTAGGTATACCCCATGTCTGGAGCATTTCCTCAAACACATGCGCTATAGCCTGGCTGGTGTGCGAGCCGCGGAATTGTTTGGCATATAATGGCTCGTTGCGGCGTGAAACGCGTCTATCCACTGGGAGGTTAGGCTAATTAGCGACACGGGGCTAACACTGCTTGTCCAAATATCCGTGGTGAAACTAAACGGAGAGGAGGCTTGCAGTAGGCTGTGGATATGCTTTTTCACGGACTTGTGTAGTTTAGGCAGCTCCGTGTCAGTCATGTAGCGGCGGCTTGGGACATCATATCTGGGCTCCAGAACATGGAGGAGATGCAGGAATCCCACATTTTCTACCTCCGAGAGTGGCTGGTCACTCAATGCAATGTACTCGATAATTGCCTGTGTTATTTTCACAGCACGTAGATTGTCTCTGGACATTTTCTCTCGTCTTGCAAGAGTTTGCTGCAGCGTGGGTTGTGTTGGTTTAGAAGCGTGGGTAAACTCCTTGTACTCGTTGTCGTGTTGGGATTTTAGGTGCTTGATTAAATTACTTGTGTTAAATGCGCTAACTTTTTAAGCCTCCTCTGGACAATTTTGCTGAGCACAATTTGCAGTCCGTCTTTGTTTTGTCGTCTTCATTCACTTTGAAATAGTTCCACATGGCTGACATGACTCGCCTCGCCTTCTCCCCGCTCTGAGCTGCAGCCGGGGCCGGGGGGCGGGCACTCGGCGCTTGTGATTAACCCCTTACATGCCGCTCAAACATAGACATTTCTCAGACCGTGGTATCGGTCCTCGGTATCGGGGGAATTTTAATGAGTACGAGTACTTTAGAAAATGTGGTATCGAGGCCGATACCAGATACCGGTATCGGTATCGTTGCATCCCTACCCTGAAATCACTGTTCCAAAGCTTGCTGGCTTCATAGTGAATATGTGGGGACCAAACTGTTGTTGTGTGTAAGAACTTACACAGCATGACTTCACTGGAGTCAGCTAGCAGTGAATGCCTCTGAGGACAACATCACAGTTATAACTAACAAATCTAACAACAGGAAGCAGAAACGATCAATAAAGAGGCAATTTTACCGAGTCGAAGCACAAATCAAACAGGAAATAAAACGAGTTCATCTAAATTCTAATTGAAGTTCAGTGTGATTAAAACACACTGAAGATTATTAAATTCAAAAACCAGAAACACTTCACACCCAGTCGATGTCTTTTTGTCCAACAGTTCCTTTTCTAGAGTTTGATGTAACCTGAGAAGTTCTGTCCAGAGCCTCAAAGAAATCTTACCAGCAGTTCTACGAAACATCAGGATGTCTGAAAAAGCAGAAAGCAGGGAGAGTGAGAAGACTCACACATTCATTCAAATCTTACAGGTTTTATTGTACAACTTAGAAAATAAATGCAATCTTTGCCACAGCTAATTAGATTCACACATATAGCACTCATTAAAAAAATACTAATTAAAAACAGGATCTACTACTATGAATGTCTGAATGTGTGATATTTAAGATAAAACACAACAAGACAACTTATGTTAAGTGTATACGTTTGTTAAATGTTAACTTTATTCCAGTAAATAGAATTTCTAATGTCATAAGAGCGTACATGCACATTGACCAGGTTAATCATGCCGTAATATTTACATTTACCCTGAAACGTTTCTCGTGTTGTTTTCGAAGGACACGCTAAATTATTTGATTATCAAACCATTTGAAACAATCATTCACTGATATGGTTTATGGAGGTCGTAAATTTGGCTTTGACTTGCACAACCAAATTTGTATCTGAATACAGTTTTTAATAAATGAAATACCATTAATATCTAAAATGTTTAAAATGAGATTGAATATATTGATAAAACCAAAGTATCATGTGTTTGTAAATTAATGTGCTGGGTTGCCGCCTCACTTAACTGCCAGACTCTCCTTCACTGTTAATTGTTGTCTTCTAACATTAACTGTTAGCTCTGATAGCACAGACAGTGAAGTCAAAGAAAAGGTAACTTCTATGCTTTTGCCTTATTTTTGCTGGTCTCATGAGATGAGCATGCTTTTTGTCCTCTGCTCACTGGCGTCACAGGTACACGTGGATTTCTTCAGCTTGTGCATCGACAGGAACCAGCCTCAATCTGCCACCATCAGTGACCTCAGCAGGAAATGTTTCCAACATTTACTCACCAACAGCTGGTAACTGATGACTGAAGGAGCTTCGATCCATAATGGAGTGTGAGGTTCTGCATATGCAGCTACATGGATTTGTGCACGGCAGTTTAAGAGGAATTACTTATGGCTTAACAATGAATGCTGCTTCAGTCTTGTACCTTTGTATTAAATGACCATCCTGAGAGATTTACTGTTGGAAAGTTTAGATTCTTCAAGCCCAAACACGAGCACTTTCTCTTAGCCGTAATTGCTAAATTTTCAGATGCATTTTCAGATTTGCACTTCAGTCCAAATGACACATCATTTTTGTACTATTTATATATAGTTTGTACTAATATCTTGACACTAGCTGGTTTGTTTTCAATTTGACTTAGCTTGCTTTAGTTTTTGTGAAAAAAACAACAACAACTGCAACTGAATGAAAATGCTACCTTGGCCTTAATCTATTATATATCATAGTGTTACACGAATTGTGAAAGAACGATGTCATTTATTCCTTTCATGCTGAGAGGATGCACAAAACGTTACTAATGATTAGCCCAGGGGTCTCACTTTGAGAACTATAGATCTAAGCGCTAAGGTCCAGGTAATTTGTCAGATAGCCCCAGAGCACTGACTTTACAAAGTATGCATCTACTATTACAAAAAGTCAAGAACTTGGTAAACACAATCCACAGGGCCAGCCTGTAGGAGTCACTAGTGAGGTAACAGTGACACGAGCCCTCACTTTGTTCCCACCCACAAATACTGTTCATTAAGATGGATGGAGTGCCTTGCCAAGCCAGGAGCACAGCTGCAGGGAATGAACTGTAAATTGGTCTCTCGGGTGGCCGGTAAGTGCTTTAACCCGCTTTTGGTCAAATTCCCCACTTTTTAAATGTGTGGTTGATGGACAGTGCTGTCCCATAATACAGCAAGTAACAGAAAGGATGGAGCTACTGGCAGATAGCAAAGAAGCTTGGTTCCATGTACATTACAAGCTTTTTATCATGAGGTCTGATAGTCATGCTTCCCTCCATTAGTTTTGTTCATTGGTTTGTTTCTCTCCTAGCTTCTTGCTGTAACTTGGATGAAGACCACACACACACACACACACACACACACACAAACAATATATATATATATATATATATATATATATATATATATATATATATATATAATTTATACAGTATTTATAAACTGTAATGTAAAGAGCAAACGAGAGATAGACTTACTGATCCACTTCACCACTCAGACTGGATGAGTGTGGCAGGATGGATGCAAAGTGAGGGAAGTTGAGACTTAAACTTTTCCAGAATGAAGCTGTGGAGTTGCCAGAAGGTAGAATACCAGATTTATAGGACAGGTGCAAGTACCTGTGAACTATGCTAAAGATGCCCAAAGGTCATCTACAGTACTTTCAGAGTATCCAGAGGGTAAGACAGCTGTTGAAAGCCAGCTGACCAATAGGAACGCGATCTAAACCATGAATTCATAAACTCTACTGGTCATCAGATACCCAACTGGAATAATAAGGTGGCCACAGGAAGAGATAGAGGCAAGATGACAATATACTAAAACTCCTCATAATGGATGGAGGTCTTCACTCGAAGTCTACGAGCAATGGAAAGAGGATCAGTGAGTTTCAGTTCCTCAATCCAGGATTAAACACACAGCATCTGTGAAGAAGATGGCTCCCCGGGATGAGTTGCTCCAAGAATGGCAGGCAGCTGAAGACAGATGGTGATGAGGAACAGAACAGGAAGAGGAAATATCATGGATGACCAAGCCCCTACATGGAATGTTACATTGACAAAAAGATAAAGTGGTTGACAACAAGAAATCCTACCAGTGGCTAGAAAAGGCTGCCTGAAAGCACACGGCAGCACAAGAATAGGCCCTAAGCACAAGATCCATAGGAGCAGGCGTGTACCACAGCTGACAGGACCCAGGTTCAGACTGTGGGTGGCTGTAGCTCAGTAACCAGAGCAGGTCATCTACTGATCGGAAGGTTGGTATTTTGACTGGCTGCTCCAATCTGCATGCCAAATATTCCTGTTACCTCAAGTTACTCTCCAATCCATCCATCAGAGTACAAATGCGTGTAAATGGTAGATAAATGGTAAATGGCCTGTATTTGTATAGCGCTTTACTCAGTCCCTAAGGACCCCAAAGCGCTATACACTACATTCAATCATTCACCCATTCACACACACATTCACACACACTGGTGATGGCAGCTACATTGTAGCCACAGCTGCCCTGGGGCGCACTGACAGAGGCGATAGGAAGATAGAAGATAGAAAGCACTTACAGGGAAAAAGCACTTGTATAAATGGGTGAATGATTCATCTTGTATAAAATGTTTTGAGTGCTCCTGAGAGTAGAACAGCGCTGTATAAGCATCAGTCCATTTACTGTGCAAGAGACTAACCAACAGATAATACCAGAATAATAATACCAGATAATACCAGAATAAAAAATACAGGCTGGGACAGGATACACTGAGAGACAGAACCAAATGACTGGGATAGTGTAAAGAAATATATGTGATTTACATGGACTATAGTTTCAAAGTCCCCGTAGGAGACAAAGTCAAAGCTGGTTGAGAAGAGCAGGTCTAGGATCCTGCGAGACTTCAGGTTCGAGACAGACCTGCTGGTTTACCAGACATACTGAATCTGATTGTGGATTTACAAGGAGCCAATGAAGAGAAGTCAATGTAGGAAATAAATTCTCAAATACAGTGTTGTATTTGAGAAGATGCGGGGGTAAGGTTGCTCTAAAAAACTGTGCATAGTACAGGTCAGTCAGTCAGGTCACCTGGAAGTCTTCCATAGAGTCTCATCAAAAAACAATGGACACAGCAGTGTAGTCACCTCAGCCTGCAGGACAGGACTGGACCCCAATTACAGGGTCTATACACTTTGTGGATGAGACTGTTATCAATGCTTTTAATAGCATTTTTCAAAAGGTGGAAGTAAAAATGAGAAATGTACATAGCATCAAGGGCAGTTCAGGGTTGTTTTGGTTGCTTGACGAACTGTTACTGCATGGAGGAATTTGACATTTTAAACATCAAAGTAATGTAGAGGTTTTTTAATGCCTTGTAAGATTTCCAGTTTTGTAATTCCTGGATATTAAACATTCTTTCAGCGGAGGTTTAGCCCACCAGCACAATTTCCTTGAACTTGTGTGTACTAATCTTTGGCAATTCCTCTTGTAATCAGGATGTTCATGTCCTACTGTAGGTTGGTCAAGAGAAAACTATAGAAGAGGATCAGTGACTGCTTGGCATCTGTCAGAGAAGAGTCTTTTTTCTTTAGTGTAAAACAAGAGGATGGAGAAATTTTGACCTTTATTTTAATACAAAGTTCTTGTTTTGTATTTGTGCCCATTCTATACCATCAAAATGCTAAAATGAGGATTAATAAGTTTCCAGATGCTCTTAATTGTGTTGTCTACAAATAAAGATGCAAACACAAAGTCATTTCAGGGACTCTGTCTGGTCTTATTTCGTGGGTCTGCACTTACCACTCTGGAAGCAAGACTAAGTAAGAGTTTAATTCTGTTAACAGACTGCTCCCTGCACACTGGGGCAAGCCAGGCTCAATGGGGCCTGATTTATGTGCTGACAGGCTATGGAGGCTCAGTGTTCTGTGTGCACTGGAAGACAGATCACTGCTGGAAGCTAAATAAAAAATCAATGAGAGTGAAGCTGGTTGGTTAGGGAGAGCGTCCGCTCGGCTTGAGTTTAACAGCGTTTTAACTCTCCGCTGACTGAGGTTGGGGGAACGGCCATCGATTTTGCCCCACTGCAACCCCAGCCCCATCACCTTCCTTTCTGTCTTTTAATAAGTCAGTTTGGTGTGTGTGCGTGTGTGTGTGTGTGTGTGTGTGTGTGTGTGTGTGTGTGTGGTATACTTTAGTTTCTTTTTCTGTCAAAGACTGAGATGTGAGTATGTAAGTGAGGGTAACACACCTTTTAAGACTCACATAAACTTTTAATATACTTTTCAAAAAATTAAAGGAACTTCATCAAGTCATCAAGTCAAGTCCTTCAAACTTCTGGTGTATTGATCTGGTCGGTTCAGTAGCAGACGATGTTGCGAATCTGTTTCAGCTGCATATTGGAATTAACAACAGATGCACAGATGCATTGGCCATGCTTAGACCAAGGTTGCACAGGTACTCCAACTCCAGGATGCCACATCATTATGTGCCATTTCCAGGAGTTTTGTTGTGTCTTCCAGCACAGACTCAAAAACACGGAAAAGATTCCAGGAAACAGACAATTACTCCAGGAGAGGTTGATAGGAGAGCTCTCTTACAGGCTTTCACAAAGCTTCACAGATGTTCCAGCATTTTCCATCACATTAAACTCTTTAAGATTTAAGTAACCCCTACGCTTTACTATAAAAATAACTTATAATGAATAAAAGAAAAGAACATATAGTGACTCTGTACATTTTGCTCAAAGAAACAACATGATGCCATCATGAATATGTCACACCGTCAAATGTATGTGGTGTTTATGGAAAGGCCCAAGTTGTCTGTCGAGCAGCCTATTTAAATGTACGCCTTTCCCTGTCATATTAAACTTTAGAGTATTTGCTGCTTTTTTGAGGTGTTCCAGGAGAAGGTGTGGTGCTATGTTGCTTTTAATAAAATCTTTAGTATGGGGATAAAACTTACATTTGTAGACTTAAAGGTAAATACAAGGCTTTTATATACAGGGATTTGTTGCCATGTCTAGTACCACTAACTGAAAGGATCACAGGTTACAGTTTCAGTCTTGAATAAATAAATATTTTACAACTTGTCGTTTCATTTAACGTATTCAAATCACAGGTGGAATAATGCTTTAATATTTGCTTAAAACGAAATCTGTAAACATCCATCAAAAGCAAGTGAAAAGGTTTAAGAAAAATGAATTAATAATATGTAATGATGTACAGTGAGTACAGCTGAGATTGATAGAAAAAAAGACTTTTGTTTAGTACTGGGAAAATCTCAAATTTGACAGTGCCAGACAAGTAAGGGTCACCAACAGCACAACAATTAGTCCTGTGAGAAAAAACATTTTATGTCCGTGGAGCTGTTACCAAAATGTCTCAACAAATGGGCATCTAGTTTTAGATGTTGTGTAAAACAAAAGAAAAAACGAATCGGCCTGGCTGCTAAAGTACAGTAATGGACAAAAGTCAATGAGCAAAATGAGCCACTCCTCAATTTGTTGTGTTTTACTTTTTTTCCTCGTAATGATTTAGTGGTCTTGAGCGGTTCTTCTCCAGGCTTTGTGAAGGTCTCTCAAACCTTGTCCTCATACACTGATTGCTTTTTTCCAGTTCGGTCCTTGTGCATGAGCATTTTCAGAGGAACCTTTGAATCATGTAAGCATAAAAATGGAACTAGCGGTGAGCGTGGCTCAAGAGTTGGGAGTTCGCCTTGTAATCGGAAGGTTGCCGGTTCGAGCCCCGGCTTGGATAGTCTCGGTCGTTGTGTCCTTGGGCAAGACACTTCACCCGTTGCCTACTGGTGGTGGTCAGTGGCGCCAGTGTCCGGCAGCCTCGCCTCTGTCAGGGCGGCTGTGGCTACAATGTAGCTGCCATCACCAGTGTGTGAATGTATCTGTGGATGACTGGATATGTAAAGCGCTTTGGGGTCCTTAGGGACTAGTAAGATGCTATATAAATACAGGCCATTTACCATTTAGACCAAGAAAAGAACCAGTGTTGTGTTTGCAGATGACAACCAACCAACAGCACATTTGTCCCCATTTCTTTAGCTGCATCTATGAACAGTGCTGAAGATAACATAGTTCAACTTGAATAAAAGAGTAAATTCAGCAGACTCGAAAAACAGACATGACATTTAAAACAAGAAATCACATTTTGAAGCTGCTGATTTCATTCACTACACAAAAATACAATATTAATATTACAAAATAATATTTACTTTCATACAAGTGTGGGTGAATGCAGCACACAGACATGATGATAATATAGTCTGTTAAAAACAATTTCCCCTTCCTAATTTATTAACATTTCAATATTACTCACACCTGTGTAAATAGGCTTTCGATACCTGTGTCAAAAGGTAGTTGCGCTCTTTAGATTATAGAGGATTAATCCTTTAATCATTTTTAGGACGCTGAGGTCAGTTTTGTGAGCCACACCAAAGGCCGATCACTATCAGACCTGTTGAGTCAAGAAATCACTGAAAAAGAAGCTGACAAAGTGAAGTAGGTTAAAAAAAGCAACACATCCTGCCATGATCTTAAAGAAATGTGATGTTAAGCTCAGAACAACAATTATTATATTATTAAAAATTAATAAAGAGACTGGGCTAAAGTGGCAGCAGTGGCAAAGCAAAAATCACTGTTGATGAAAAAAGAACAAGAACTCTTGTCTCACATCTTAATATCCCCAAGCCTTGAAAAAATATTCTATGGACTCAAAAGAATTGATCTTTTTGGAAAGCTTGAGTCAAATTATATCTGGCATAAAACACAGCATTTTAGAAAAATAACATCACAGCAGCAGTCAAACAGGAGGTGATGGATGAGGGAACCATGAAACCCGCTCTCTTCCAGATAAATCCTGAAGCACAATCTCCACCTATGAATGGCTCAACAAAAGTAAAACAGAAAAACAATATGAATATTCTGGAGTGGCCAAATCAGAGTCTGTACATAAATCAGAGAGAGATGCTTTGAAAGGACCTTAAACTCAAAAACGGTCCAATATGGCTGAATGAAGAACATTTCTCCACAGTGATGAAGCCTGGCAGGTCTGGATGACTTTCTTCCCTTAATAAATTAAATCCACATTTAAAAACAGCATTTTGCATTTACTTGTTTATGTCTAATACAATACAATAAAATAATAACATTTGTTTGAGGATCTGAAACTTTTGAGTGTCGCCACTGTCTAGAATAAGAAATCAACTCGGAGGCCGATAGTTTTCTGTGGCACTTCCATTAATGACCAGACAAAAGCAGAGCTCGCACCAAGTCACCCAGTGTTTGTATAAATAAAATCCCTGGGCAACAATTTCTCAAAATCATTACTGTTTTTAAAAAAATGTAAAAGTTTAGCAAGACTGCCAAACCGTAATGAAATATTTCCATGACACTTATGTTTAAATAAAAAAGTGTGCTGTATTGTGCCCTCTCACCCCTACTGCAGCCCTCTCTGACTGGCTCTCCCTGATCACCCTAATGAGGCCTGGGCATGAAGCAGGGCAAGAGGGCAGCGCCATTATCCCATGTCTCCCCCATTAAAATCACTTCCAACAGCAGTGACTGTCCAACATGCAGTCATCCTCCACTACAATTAGCGAGTAAAATTATGCAAATATAAAACAGGGGAGCTGCTGTAAGGATGCACAACACAGAGATGGGGAGGTGATCTGAAGGAAAAGTGAGGAGGCGGGTCGTCCAGAGGGCAGACAGTGATTAGTAGCATCAATGTATCCATCGTCATGGAGATGATGTTGTTTGGGTGGGGACAGAGTGAGGTGACTGAGTGACAGGAGTAATTACTTAGGAGAGGTCACCCTGGGGTGATAGGGGGTGAGACGGCACTGCTAGGGACCCGCCGGCCCCCTGTGTCACTAACAGCCACCTACTGAACTTTGCACAGCCCCGTTACAGAGAGGTCGCTGTACGTACGCTTTACTAACAATAGTAAGCGCTGAGCTTTACATGCATGTAAATCTGACTTTGCCCACCTCCAAACTCTTACAGTCCACTTAATGACCATTACATTTGTTATTCTTGAACACATTCTGTCCTTTTTCCATCAGGACATTTCTAGTCTGCTTGATTTGCATATTTTGAGTCTGTAGTGTTCAGCTAATGACTGTGACCTGTCCGGGGTGTACCCTGCCTCTCGCCCAGTGGCAGCAGGGGTAGACTCCAGCCCTGGATGGCGGGACCTAAGCTTATTAATTTATTTCTTGAGCAACAGGTGAGCAACTGAAAAGTACAGATTTTTGTCCTGATGTTGGACACTGTCTCATGCTTAAAGCTACTGATTCGTTCATATTTGTGGACTGCATTTTTAAGCTAACGTTAGCAGGTTGTGCACATTCCTGGTGCTATGTGGGAAAGAACGGCATTGAGGTAAGGCGCTTTGGAGCAAGCATAAACCCTCCTCAAGTCCTTTATCTAGAAATTAAATCCCAGCCATGAGGAAGTGCAAAAGTTAAAGAAGTTCTATTTTTTTAAGTTCTGTTAGAACAGTAAACAAAAAAAACAGAAAAACCCAAATGCATGAAAAGTGCTTGAGTAACGCACACAGAATCTTAAAGTTGTGAGTTTAGCTCAAACCAAAATATTGTCCTGACCCTTGTCAGCCCCTACCATAGTATCACTAATAACAATTCGACTGTTTCACTATCAGTCGATGTCACCCCTCTGATGGGCTGTTACATAATAAAAGGCTTTTTGCTGACAGGGACAAATGATTGCTTCAGTTCAGTTTGAGGAGCATGTTTTGTTGTTGCTCAGTCATATAAAATTACCACGTTGAGTCCACCCTGCACGCACTGATACAGTTTCTAAACTGTCCTTGAATATGTTAAAAAACACACGAGGACTAAAAATCTACCCTCTAAAAGCTTCAAACTGATGCTCACAAGCACAGAAGCACGAGAACACACAAAAACACACACTCACAGACAAAGCCTGAGGGGAAGTGACAGAGCCACCTGGAAGCGCTGCAGAGCCTGCTGTGAGTAGAGGAGTGGAGCTCTCTCCACAGATCAGCCCCACAAAGGGATCTCTCTGTCAGTGGTTTACTTCTCTTCATACGACTTGTCACCACGTTCTTCCTCTTTAGTGCTTTTCTCTCTTAGATGAAGCCGTGTTAGAGTGAGGGTGGAGGAACGGCGCTCTAATGCATTCAGAGGAGGTTGGTTGTGAAGTCTGGTTCCCCCCATGCTCTTCCTCTGAGGCTGGTCTATTGATTGTTGTGTGCGTTGCTGCTTCCTGAGATCCCCGTCAAGCCTTGTTATACCAGCAGCGTTCCTTTGCCTCCCTTTGGCAGGTAACTACAGCAGTGCAGTCTCGGATTTTAACAGTTCCTGAGCTTCATCTGACACGTTCAGGCTTTTTTCTCAGTATTAGTCTTCATTACATTTGGTCCTGAATGGGCATTACTTTGTAGTTTTGACACACTGCTTGCCAATTAAAATGTAAAACTAAATTTCTTCTTAATTTCTGTCAACAAAATTTTAATTTCTGTAGGTGCTGGTTTTCACGGTGTTTCCTCTGCTACTAAGGCGCTCTCGAATTCCCAAAATAAAGCTTAGTGAATGTCTTTAATCGCCAGAATCGAAGCATGGATAGAGCAAATTTCAGCAAGCACCTTTAATATTAAAGACTGAGTAAACACAGTTTTTACATGATTTTTATTTATTAAGGGAAATGAGTTATCCAAACCTACCTGGCCCTATGTGAAAAGTAACTGTCTCCCTGGAAAACTGAGTAGAGTTTCACAAGCTGATCATCAATACGTGATTACTGCCAGACCCGCTGAATCGAGAAATCAGTGTAGTTGGCTAAAATATCTCAAAAACATCAACCAATCAACAGAAAAAGCTGGGAAACAAACGTTTTCACATCTATGAGTTACAAAAATATCACAAAGTCATGTCGAAAGCTGGGAGCCAATGGAGAAAACCTGGAGTAGTGGTAAACTTTCCCAGGAGTCTTTCCCAAAATTACTCCAAGAGCACATCAACAACTCATCCAGGAGGGAACAAAACCCCAAACAACATTTAAAGAACTGCAGCTCTCACTTGTCCCAGTTAAAGTCCACAGCCGGTGAAAACCACTGCTGACCAAAAAGTCCGTTCTTTTTATATACATGTAGCACCAAATCACAACAACCATCACCTCAACAACACGACAATAACAGAAAGAAAACCCCAACAGTCAGAAGGCCCCCTGAGCGACAGTGGGAAGGGAAAACTTCCCACAAAGCAAATGAATGTGACGCTGTATCTAAACATAATAAAGACTATGCAAAGCGAGATATCTGCTTGTGATAGAGCAGCTTATTGAGTGACAGTATATGAGCGAACCAAAGAGTGACTGGAAAGCCTTCAGGGTGCCGACAGCCGACTTTTCCTTCCCATGTTTTCCTGAACACGTTCACGGCAGTCACACCGACTAACTGGGAAGCGCATGTTTGGCTGCCCTGTTCCCGCTGCACACTGGATAGCCTTAAAACTTTGTGGGGAGCTTCTGAAAAGTTGATCCGAGTAAATATTTTATGTAGGCCATTTTTGTGTTTGATTACCCAGCTTGCTGATGTGTAGTGCAGCCCTGGGAGCACGGGGAGGACAAACTCGACCCACCGTTTGCCACTCATTTGATGCACTCATCCATACAAGCTCCCTCCTTCACTTTCTCTCGCTCTTTGCTCTGCCCATTAACTTCAATTAATGTGATGGTTCATCAGCGGTGAAGGACTCTGTCACGGGGATGTACCCCACTACTTATCTGATTACTCTTAATGGGAGAAAATACGATAAACAAATTCAATTATCCCTGACCTATTTCCAGTGGTGGGGACATGAGATTATTATTCATGTCATCTCTGACGTATGAATATGAAGAGGTCTAATTACCTTGGTGTCACATTATGGATGGACAGGGTATGTAAATATATTCCGTATTCATGGTGATGAACCTCTCTGTTTTGTAAAGGCCAGAAAGGGAGTGAGTGATACTGGAGATGAACACCCCCTGTTGTGTCCTCGGTGGCCATCAATTCTTCACCGAGAGCGGCCTTCGTCCGCCTGTATTGATGATAGGAGTGCCGGCACCACGGAGTCCTCCAGCAACCACACAAATGATGAAGACGGATGGATATAGATTTCATTAAATCTGGACCTGACTACATGAAGATTGAAGGAGGTAATTGAAGACAAAGGCACGCTATGTTTACCAATCCAGCTTCTTATCATCTAAATCCCACTTTTAAGCATTTCGCACAGATGCGTTACAACAGCTGAGCCTGTAACGGCATGTAATGTTTGCTTTTTCTTCTTTATATTAAACACATAATTCCTCTTCAAATCAGTTCTGGTGGTTGGTTCAGTCGTCTCGTTTACTTTAACACTGTTTAACTGTAGGAGACGCGTTTACCAGCTTAGATTACACAGGTTACACATTTCTGAACACTGCTATCATCAAGAAGTAGGATTTAAAATGAACGTGTCTGCATGTCTGCTGGTTGCTCACAGATTTTAAGGTGAGGACATGCCGCGTGTTTCCAGCTCGTTCCGTTGCCTTGAAGTTGACAAAAGAAATAACACAGTCACCATGTGGAGTTAGGACTAAGGCTTTGACGGATAAGCTATTTTTTTAGAAACTAAAAGATGTAACTTTACACAAAGCCTCTGGGTTTTCTATTAATCTATTAAAAGGGTTCAAATGAAGTTAATCCAAACTCTACGCCTGACCTTACACAATGACTGAAGACGTTACAAACATACAGTGCCAGTATAGATGCTTCAATATAAAATATTATAGAAAATAGGTGAAACTAAGACATACGATATAATAAATAAACTCCATATAGTCCTCTTTTTAATTTATTTTTGCTCAGTATGAAGACGATTTAAATATTGTGCAGTATAAGGTGACTTTTATGTAGTGCTCCTCAGCATGGCCTGTCTATGGAATAGCATGGGCTCCCTCTGTTGGCCAGTTGCCGGCTTGTTCTCTAGCTTTGATAGAGGTGATGTGGGGCCAGTGTGACTGTCACCGGAGATAAAAGGAGGTTCAGGAGTGTTTGGGCCACTGCTCCTGTTTCATCTCATAAAGGGAAACAAAAACTGAAGAAATTCACTTGAATTAGCCGTTGCTGAGAATGAGTGTCTGCTGCTCTGAGTCCGGTGCTTCCTTACATTGAGCTGTTGACTGCTCATGTTTAAACCTTTATGCTTCTTTATGTGCCTTTCTTTCCCGTTTCTCTTCTCTAACTCACAGCCCTCTCCTACTTTTCCCGTTTGTGTGTGTGCACGCATGTACATGTGAGAGAGAGTGTGTACATTTCTCTGAATACACTGGCGCTTGTGTCTCGGAGAGTTCACTGACTCTAAAGGATCGATGAAGGGAGGAGATTCAGAGCCAATTATTTTCAGCTTAATGGTCCCTGGGGTGTAGGGGTGAGCAACAACAAAACGCCTTCAAGAGACATCAATTCTGGACAAGCCAGATCCTCCATCTCTGCACTGCCACAGTGTGGGCATCAACTCCCAGCTCTCAGGAGGAGAGGGAAGTGCACGTACGCTGAGAAACACGTGCACGGCAACAACAGCTGGAATGTGTAGACTCAGAGCAGCGCTACTCCATGTGACACACTAAACCAGCTTGATGGCAGACAGGTAAAGGAAAAGAAATCTGCTCAAAGCCGGAGGAAAGGAAAAAGGAAGCCAGTCCACTTCTTATCCATCCTTGGTTAGGGTTAGGCTTCCATCTTGTTTTAGACACTTGCTAGATAAGCAAACATTACTGCAATGAAAACCTACATGAACCCAGACTGGCTGCCAGTGACCCAGTAGATGTTTACAGGTTCAAAAGTGATTGTTTTGTTGTCTTTTTCTCACTGTGCAAAGCAGTCACGGAGACTATTTGGCCGTGCATGGCCGCTTAGCACTTGACTGTTTCTCAGTTACGTCATTATGTCATTGATTTCATTAATGTCGTGATCTGGAGTTCTTGTTTTACCCTCAGTTGAAGGTGGGCAGGCCCTAGGCTCTGCCTGCTTGTGGAGCCTTCTGGTGTCCCGCCCTTCACACCTGAAGCGACCAGTATTAAAGGACCAACTCAAGCTTCTACTCTCTGCCAAACTGTCATATATTGGCTACAATAATCAGGCTCTTTCACGAGTCTTGTGGTCCCTGGTGCTAGCATCCTTGCTCAGATGACATCTCTCATCGGCTGAAGGGCTCATATTGCCAGACTGAGACGGTTTCCTCTGGTCTGCATTCTCCAGCCCAGAGGAAAGGTTTTGGAAAAGCTTTGATAAATACTTATAGTTACAGTCGCGTGCCTGTCCACCCTGCACTGTGCAATCATAACCAGTTGATTCCAGTCAGAATCCACTCAGCTCCTGGAATATCCAAATAAGAATCCAGTTCACTCTGCACATTAAGTTTTCCTTTCATTAAGTCACACACACTAACTCCTTTCTCCTGTCTGGCAGAAGTGGCCTCTGGTGGTGCTCCTCTGTCCCCCACCTAATTCCTCTTTACTAATCTCTGTGTGAACCTGGCGATAAACCATTTCAACTTCATGCTGTTGTTTTGGGTGGTTCAAGAATCCTCCATCACGAGTGCCGTGTTTGGCTTTGACAGTAATTTGTAAACCAAATTATTTGAACTACCTTAGTGTTTCCTTCACATGCTGTTGGAAAAACACCAAAATAATTTGGAGATATTTCCCCTGAGTTATGTGGAGGCCAGTTTTAAAACCAAACAATGCATTGTTTAATTAGCACATGCTTTAGCCATGATGATATTTGCATTTCACTCGCTGGGCCCACGACCTCATTTTAGGTTTGGCAGCGTTTTAGTAGGTAAAGGTGATGCTTGGACATGAATTGAGCTGCGGTTTGGGGAAGGCCTCGAAGGGGACTGGCGACGGCTCCCGGGCCTGGCAGATCCCCGTGCACTTAATAGGAGTGAAGAAGTTAAAGAACTGAGAACAAAGAGGGAGGGTGGGGCACGTTAACGAGAATGAACAGCTTGCACAACTGAGGGAACCTATATATTTCACAAGCATTTCTTGCTTACTTAAAAAAAAAAAGATTTTTAAATATAAAACACTGCCTATGATTATATCTACATCAGTAAAGACAGCACTTTCTTTGTCACATCCCAAAGCTGATATTATATGCTTAACATGTCACTTCACCTACTACTGAATTACCTTCAATTATACATATTATTAGAGACACATTATTTTAGGTAACAATGGAGCAACCTGAAAAATGAAGGCAGTGCACGAGTGCCACAAAAGATGGTTCCTCTTGGGGCCACATAATCTCCCATGTTCATACATATTAAGAGCTTTAAAAGAAACATTTATAGCCTGGCACAAAGAACTGCTCTGCCCTTTAAAGATAGTTTCCCCTGTCAGATCAATTCTGAGTTGAGTGATTTTTTTTTATATAGATATATATAATATATCATAGATTTTTTATAACATACCAGCATATCTCTTCCACGTGGATGAAGTATGTTGTTGGTGATGTTGTTGGTGTGTTGAGGCGCGTACTTCCCGAGTGAGAAAAGAAAAGAAAAACTCTCTTTAGAAACTTCCAGCAGAACCAGACTTGGGGAGGAGCCGCCATGTGATCTGCAGCGACTAGTTGTGGGTGAGGAGAGGAAGACAGGACAGAGACACGCTGTGGAAAAGAACCAGAGATTAATAATAACTAATAATTAAATGCAAAGTGGCGTATAAACACATGGGTGAGTGAAACAGCTGATAGAAGAAACACTCAAACACACTCAGTGCATCAGGTGAATCCCCCAGCAGCCAAGACCTATTGCAGTGTATCTAAGGGAGGATTCAGGCTCACCTAATTCAGCCATAACTATATGCTTTATTAAAAAGGAAAGTTTTAAGTTCAATCGTAAAAATAGAGAGGGTGTCTGTCTCCCGAATCCAAACTGGGAGTTGGTTCCACATTAGAGGGGCCTGAAAGCTGAAGGCTAGGATATTTAAAAGTAGAATGGGAGCTGCAGCTCCCATTCTACTTTTAAATATCCTAGAAACCACAAGACTGCAGTCTGAGAGCAAAGTGCTCTGTTGGGGTGATATGGTACTAGTATGGTGATAATATGGCATATTTCTCCTATACTGGCTTCCCTTCGTTGGCTTCCTGTTAAACCAAGAATTTAAGGTCTTAAATAATCAGGCCCCATCTCATCTTAATGACCTCATAATACCATGTGACCCTATTAGAGCACTTCGCTCTATTCGCTCAATGTTAATACTGCATTGCACTGGGTTATGATTTTGCCCATGTAGTGTTTGCATACTTATGAAAACTATGCACTTGGTCCGCTGCTAAATGCACATTATAGTTGAGTTCACTAAATGGTATATTAATAAGCAATGTGAGATTTAGATGCTAAGGCTAATCTGGTAATTGTGATGCTCCATGTGACGATTAGCTTGTTCACTGTAGTGTTTGTCAAAACCAAGTTTATGCATTTTGACAGTTTTTCTGTTGTAAGATTTGTCTGCATCAGGCAGGTGTGTAGGTGGTAAATGGGCCGTAACACCAAACAGCTCTGAGCTGGTGGATGTTTCATATTAAAGCTCCTCAACATTCACGTGTTTTATTTTACGTTATTGTATGTGCAGTGTGATTCTGGTTTGTGCTGTTTCATTAAACTCTTCCTATAAATGGAAAGATTTAAGGTGTATTTAAGGTGTAGATCTGTTATTCATGTTTTTAGCACATAAAATAAATTATAGCTACATAATGGAAACTGCATTAGAAGAAGATATTACCCTGTCACTAAAACATAAATGCTGACTTTTTTGTTCCCGATTTGACAAAAGACACTGTCAAAGTTCATGTATGCTCACACATGTAAAGTGACTTGAACTGAGAGCAAACCTCTCTCACTTCTTCTTTTGAAGGCTTGGAAATGTAAGAAATCACAAACAGTCACTGTCAAAACAGGTTGACAGGAAACGTGATCCCCCCAAAATAAAGGAGCACGTTTTCATGTACTGTAACACACTGATGAAGAATAACAGCATCAAGAGAAAGTCTTTGTTAAATCTGTGAATCTCCCTGCATACATCCGCTCCGTCTGCATTTTTACCTCCATCGTTTGATTGGAGTAAAAACACCGTTGTGTCTTCTGATAATTATCTTAAAAGACTGGAGAGGTGAGGGACCCGCTGGGCTCGGAACCATCTCCTTTCCCAGGTTGCAGAGCAGTGGGACGCCTGGTTGTTTAAAGCAATCCCACTGGGTGTCTCTGAGGCAGCTTTCAATGAGGCGCCACCGGCGACACTTTCCCCTTCCAGCTTAGTGCTCATCAACTATTTAGGTATGCACTTAACGCTCCTGGGGAAGCTAACATCGAGCTGCTGGCGGGCAGAGGGAGAGGAAACACTTGTCAAAATAATGGCCAGGGGATGAGAAAAGAGGAGTTCTTTGGTGGACAATGCAAGGCCAAAACAAAGCAAAACTATACTGAGGTGGCTGGGGTTTTTTGCACAAGAGCGGCGAGAAGAATAAAGGGTGGTTTTAATCCAAGAGTGCCCCTGCACCCCCACCCCCTCCAGTTCTGCCTGTGAGTCCCCAGGCACAGAGCCATGAGGACTTCTTCCTCTTCCATCCTTCGCGTGTACAGACACATCCCTCTCTCTCACCCAGGCTCCCCCACATCCTGTGCTCCGACACCCTTACTAGCCTTCCACCACCACCACCACCACCGCACACCTCCAACACCAACTCTCCCCTCCTCCTCTTCCATCTCCATTGCATCCCCAGACTCCCACAAGCAACTCCATGAGGGGTCGCATGATGAATGAGCAGACAGTCAGCAGGACCTCTGTGTGTGTGTGTGTGTGTGTGTGTGTGTGTGTGTGTGTGTGTGTGTGTGTGAGAGAGAGAAAGGGGGAGTCTGCATGTGTGTGTGTTGGTCAGAGAGTGATGACCACAACTGCCAGAGTGATCACAGTGGGATTCATTATGGCGACAGACAGGGCCGCCTCTAAAAATCTGACCGAGTGTGTGCGTGTGTTTGTGCACGCGTGCCAGTGTGTGTGTCTTGACAGACCCTCCACTAAAATGGCGTCTGAGGATTACACAATGACTGGGAAGGAATAAACAGCCTTGTGTGCGTGCGTGTGTGTGTGTGTGTGTAGGTTTGATAAATTATTTACATCAATGAGAAAGCAGCGTCGACACTGTTTATGCCTGCACCTGCTCTTCTCAGTGCTTAAAAGATGATTTATGTGTTATGGTCACATCGGATTTCGGCAACTATTGGTCTGCCGTCTTTTGGGACATAAAGCGGTGGTTACAAAGTGCCGCAGGCTTGTTTGGGAGGCGGCACAGTGAGAGAAGAGCAGCATCATATAACTGGACCATACAAACTCCTGTCCAGAGAGCTGTTACAGCAGTTTGTTTGCGCTTACACTCAAATGAGTTATGGACACACTAAGGGAGGGAAGGCTGGCAATGCTCTCCATGAATCTTGTAGTGTAAGAAGCTATCGTCAGGATAGGTTGACACCACCTAAGATCCTCACTACTGCTTAGGAAAAGATAAAACAAGGCATCGCCGTGTGATGTCTCAGCTAATGGGGTTAATTAATGGGTATAAAACATGTTTCAGAAGTAACACAGGAAAAGATTCATGAGGAGTAACATCTGACATGACAATTGTTACTGTACTCAAGTAACAAAGATTAAAGTTGATACTGATTTAAACTATTTTTTAAAAATGGGCACAATTCTGTTGTAAAATGATTGCATGGGTTCAGGACAAGTTCTAAAACCCTTCATGATTCACTGAATGTGGGTTTGAAATAACATATAAATGGTCTTTTTAGTGAAAGCTGCACACTTCAGCCGGACAATGTCAGGTAAAGTTTTTCCAACAGCGTGGCTTCATACAACTACACTGCCCTCATTTCAAACGATATGACTGGGAGAACAGGGGAACAACAAAACGCAACAGAAAACCATTAGTTTACTCAGGTAACATACACTTAGTGCGTGTTGTTAAAAGATGATGAAACATAGTGATAAACATACTCCTGTCAACTTTTTTTAAAATGTGTTACTGGCATCAAGCTCTGAATGAGTAAACATGTCTGGAGGAAGAGTCGCAGTTTTCAGATTGAACAGTCATTATTTTGTCTTTGTTCTGTTTCAAAATCTTGTTTTTATTTTGGAATTTGTTTTCGCTGAATGTTTCACCCGTGTTCATACGTCAAATTACAAAACGAAGTGTGCTTGATGTGTTCTCTGCCGCTATAAACCTGACCTGACATAAAACAAGTAAAACAACAGGCTTGGATGTAGATTTGTGTCTTATTGTAAGGGAGGAATAAAAAATGTCATTAAAATTAAAATTAAATGTTCTGTTCTGAAGCATTGAAAATGTGTTTTGGATAAATCATGTCACTGATTTATACCAGCAGACCTGCACTTCTTAGTGAGCACTGTCAGTGCTATGTACTGAATAACTGTTAACCCCCTCAATGGAATAATTTCACCTGCTGTAATTAGTGAACATAAATTCTGACAACTAAAAGTAGAAAGAAGTCATATGTACCTATTTTATAATAAAAAGGTTTTGCTACCCAGGCTGCTTGTTGTAAATGGAAAGACGCAGAAAGCTAATAATAAACAAGCAGCATAAAAAATAATAAAAACTGTCAATGGTAAACAATGTTTGTAAACTTGACCATATACTTTTACATTGAAAAAAGTTTTTATTCACTTTTAAAATGCATGTCCAAATTTTTAACTTTAACCTCCTAGGACCTGCGTCCACATATGTGGACGTCACATTTTGGGTTATTTAGACCAAAATACTCCATTTTGCTCTACAAGGGCCTGATATCCACTTACGAGGACATTATGCTGCTACTGTTCTATCAAAATCTTAAACGAATATCCTCATATGTGGCTCTTATTTTTCTTAAAAGCAAAAATAAGGTAAAAAAAAAAATAAATCTGGTAATTCTTTGTTTTTAAATTCATCGGGCCCCAATATGCCCAAATATCAAAGAGAAATTAAAAATGCTGCTGCGGAAGAGTTCAGGGTCTTAGGAGGTTAAATTGTAAATCTAACGATTTGTGTATTATGTTAACAACTGCCTGTAAGTAAATGTGGTATATGGTCACCGTGTGATACAGCAGGGTCTGCAAGCGTTACATGTCATAAAATCTGTAGAAAGTTTTCAGTTTAAAATTTGCTCAGTATAATAATATCAAATTATAATAAAGGCCAAACTCTTAAAGATTATTCTAGTTGATTCTTTAAGATTCGGTGTGAGATGAACACTGAACGAACAAAATCCTTCTTTTCTGTTTGTCTTCATATCCACGCTTTACATGCTCTCTTACTTGAACTTTTACCAACATCATTGCACATCTTACATTAATTTGCCTCCAAAGTTGCACCAACATTGCTCCACTGTAGCAAGCAGAATGTGATACTGCACTCGTCTGGAGCGTCTTAGCTTCACATTGCATCATTTTCCCTGTAGTAGCTCCCAACATGTCCCAGATATCAGTCTCCTGCTGCAGACAGGGGTGTCACAGCCAGATTTACATACAGCCCCAACAACACAGACACCCAGCGGTACCACAATGCCACACACCAGTTCAATATTTCATAGCCCTATGAAATATGCCTGAATATGTGCTCGGCATCTGCCATCTTTGGGGCTTTGCAGCCCCCAGGAGGCCTGTTTGATCTGTAATTGGGAAGTGTGCTGAATTAATCAGCAGTTTATCCGCTTTTTAATTGAAATAACACTTTCAAAAAACACAGATAACACAGCACCACTGATCCTCCTCATATTGTCTTTCGCCTATTGTCAATTTTCATCTGTGTATTCACGAACGGTCCGTTGAGATTCAAGGGAAATAACAGTGTTGGGAATCAGAAAAAAGCTAATAAAGACAGAAATATCTTCACTGTGCAGACAAAACAGCGTTCCATGGAGATTTCCTCTGATGTTTCGATTTTTTTTTCCACTGTTGTGTTGTTTGGTGGGCCGTTTGTTGATTTTTCATCCTAATGCTCTTCAGTTAAATAGCAACAGTCGAATAATAGTGGATTATATAATCCATAAAGCATAGTTTGCATTTTGCTTAGTGATGCCTGAGGCCATGAGCTTCTGTCATACGCGCTTGGCTTACAACCTTGTAGCATGTAGCATGCTAATGCTGTTTGCAAGATGCCATAGAAAGAATTATGCTGCTATATGAAAACGAGTGAACTCTCACAGATAGAGTAGAGCTGTGGGCATTCAGAAACAGCTTCCCTTTAAGTATGTTTTTATATATTTCCTAAATTATTTTATTAGCTTTGGTGTCTGCAACTCTAAAACAGAATTCAAAGTTGCCTCCCTTCCACTACAGCATAGGTGTCAAACTCTGGCCCGCGGGCCAAATTTGGCCCGCAGCCTACTTACATTTGGCCCGCGAAGCCATACCAAATGACTATTAGAGCTGGCCTACTGGTATTATACAGCTAATATATATATATTGTTTAGTATTAAGCTTTGCTTGTTCCATATTCAGTTTTTCAGCAAAACGTGTTTGAGTCCATAAGAAAAGATTCATTCTTATTCATTCTGGAGCAATAAATATATTTCAGTAAATATTAACGTTAGCCCGCGACTTTGTTCCAGTTTTGAATTTTGGCCCACTGTGTGTTTGAGTTTGACACCCCTGCACTACAGCAACACGAGCTGAACAAGGTAAATTTGAATGGTCTTAATCAGTCATATTAGCCTTTGAAAGACTGATGAGGTGATTCATTAGTTTTGCAACATGTGTGTCTAATGTAACTAAATTTCATGAATAACTATGGATCATAGTGAAAAAAACCAACAGAACAAAAACAACAGGACCAGAGGAAACCAGGTTTGTGTTCATTTCTATGCCAAATATTCTTTTTTGTGTGTGTGTGAGCAGCAATCTGCTCATCTCTGTCTGCTTCTGGTTGGTTTCTTGGGTTTTAAAAAAAACTGCATCTTTTCCAAAGCTCTCAGGAGTATATAAGTATTTTAATCTAAAGAACAGTTATGTCCTACTGGAGCAGTTCCTGTAGCTGAGACGTATATTGTGGTGTGGGCCACTTTGAGACTATTTGCTTCCAATTATTTGTAGGAAAAATGCAGCAATCACAGAGGTAAGTCAGCACGACAGACTTCTATATTAATATGCTCATCAGCTATAAGAAATAACAAAGGATAGTGTTAAGATCTGAAATTACAGCCATGGCTGCCTTAATCGACAGTGTGGGGACAAAGCAGGGCTGCTAGCGCCTCCACGTCACGTAACTGGACCACTTCAGCATAATTTTTATGAAATTATTTCACAATTAATATACCCAACTATGACGCATAGACAGTCCAAAAATTCTATCCTTCAGTTCTGGTCAATGACATTCTTGTATTTTATTTGCATGTCACTATAACAGGTGTCTGTATCTGTGCATATAGAGATGATGGGTGCAGGTTGCTAATCAAACTTTCTAGAATAAAATCATTACTTGGCACTCTACCCTCTCAACAAGTTTCAAGAAGAGGAAAAATGTCAGATGTGATTCAAAAATGTCGTTTTACATTCTGATTATTCAGGATTTTAGTTAATGATTATTGTTTGTTAAATCCTTGGCTGTACCAGCTTTAATGGCTTTATTATTGCAGAACAGTCTCAGTGCTGCATAGCTCAGGGTTGAGATCTGAGTATCCATATGCTGTCACTACAGTACAAAAATGGTTTCTCTCAGCTGCCTGTAATGTAGCTATATTTATACTGCTTGAAAAAAACGTGGAAGTGTCTCCAAGCATCCCCCCGACAGCAGCCATATGTGATATAATAAATTGTTGCAGTGTAGATCAATGTCTGTGGGAAGAGGTGAGGGAGGAAGGGAGCAAGTCTCATTGTTCCTGCTCTCTATATTTTTGCTCTTAAGGAAGATCCTCCGCTGCCTACATGACGGATTGCGACCATTCTGGAGTGGCCGTTTGGTACTTGGCATCAAGGTGGACTGGGAGCCCGGGGCCGTCAGGTCTGAGACGGCGGCTGTCCCCAGCGCTCTTCAGACTCATCCCCAAGGGTCTCTGTACTGCCTGCATCGAAAGGAGACACCATAAATCAGCCCATCTGGGGGGCTGTGTTCTGCCTCACCATCCATCTCAGCCCCTGGTCCCCACTGGGGAAAATGGGGCAAGAGGGGTTGCAAGGCAGAGGGTATATGGGGTTCACATACCTGGGGAAATGTAGGAGTAGCTACAGGGAGGCAGGGCAGGGGTCTCTACCAACCCAATGAACCAGTAACCTAGCAGGCAGGAGACAGTGTGAAAAAAACAACCAGAGGAAAGGCCACACCAAGAGTCAAGAGCAAGTAGTGGACTGAAACACTGCGTATGTACCGTGCATCAGATATTAAAGGATCGCTCCATCTTTTGGCCATTGTTCCAATCAGCAATAAAACTGGTGAGATCTGTGATAATAAAACAACAGCTAATTAATAAATCTATAACTACCAGCCACACTAACTGAACTCTAGTTAGGCCAGACATTAAATTTAAACATGTAAGTTAGTTAAGCTAAGGACTGAACCACATTTATTCATAGTAATCGTTGCCAGTGGTAGTAGAGCCTGTTTTATTCATCCCTTTAATAAATGATAATCACGACTACATTAAATCTCTCATTGTTTTAAGCTATATGACTTGTCCAATCACCTGAAAAGTTTTTTTAAGTGGCGAACATACAAAACCAAACCTTCCTTGATGTTCCCTGGAGAGTGTCCGACAGCGGGTGTTTGTTTGTGATGCACACTGACAGCTCAGTCTGCATATAAATAACTGTCTGGCTGATCCCATTAGCCAATTCTAGATCCTTCGGTTCCCATTATAAAACGTATAACCCTCATGAGGTAACCAATAATATGAACAGTGTGGCTGTTCTCCCAGTTATTAAAAGTTTAACTTCGAGCATTAATTAAAAGGAGGATTTACAAGCTTTACCAGCGTTAAACCTCAGATGGGCAGAGACATCTGCAACGCCATCATTTGGGAGGAAGCAGACCTGTCACATGATGAAAAGAGAAAGCACACACAAGGTTAGTTATTAATGTGTCACATGGTTGGGAGCACTTACAGTCAACAAGTCCTGATCCTAAGCTTAACGTGCACGCTGAAGTCCTAATCAGCCTCTGAAGTGTTCAAATATTTGGTGTCCTGAATGCTGAGGCCATCGGATCTTAAAAGCTTAAAAACGTGCTACAGATGAATGATAGTCACTTACTACATGCACTAACTAGCCACAAGATTAAAAGTTAATACCATTCATTGAATCTTTGTTCTACTGGGAAATCCTGGATCTTGGCACTGATGTGAATGCCACTGAATACAGTTATGTGCATAATTTCTTAGACAAATACAAAATGAATGTTGCCTCTACATGATGACGGTGGATTTTAGGTCAAACCGTAAACTGTGTTTGAGGTGCAGAATTTCAGCTTTCATTTGAGGAGTTTTGCAGAAATTTTGCACCGACGGTTTAGAAATTACAGCCCTTGTTTTACAAACTCCCCGATTTTTAGAGGCTCAAAATTAATGGGACATCTAGCAGTGACACACTGTGTCATGGTCACGGTGAATGGCTGTTCCCTAGTTGTTTTGTGACAAATGAAGCAGACATAATATCTGAAGCTGATTCAGATTGTTGAATCTGTATCTTATTACTTTTCACTGTCATTTTAAATATGAGGTCCGAAGAAATCTATCATTAGCCTGAAAAAGAACTTTGTAGTGAGAGCTGTTTCACTGCCGCACTGCAAAGATTACTCAGGATCGGCTTTGAGCAAAAAGACAAAGGATGAAAGCAAACTCAGTGAATCTCGATGTGGTCGAACACCAGCAGGATGCTCCAGAACAGGCTGCCGAAGAACTTCTACCTCGCAACAAACAGGGCCATCACACATCAGCATCTGACACATCTGCACAGTATGTATTTGTACATAAGGAAGCTATAGTTAACCAACAGTTTATTAGCATTTGTAAAAATCTCTCCAGTTAAGCCAGATTGTTGTTTTGAACCTAAATCTGTGCCAAGCTGCAGCAACCAATGCTTACCCTGAATAAATGATAAAAACACAACTAAATAAAATGTTATGTTACAACTCTAAGACCACTGTTGCTGCTTGTTACTGGGGTCTGAGAGGGTGGGAGTCAGACCATGGGCGCATATCAAAGGGTAACAAGAAGAAGCTGAGACTGATTTTGATTGTATGAGTGGGAATGTGTGTGTGTGTGTGTGTGTGTGTGTGTGTGTGTGTGTGTGTGTGTGTGTGTGTGAAAGAAACAGAGAGAAAAGCATTCATGTCTACGTATCAATGTATGTGTGTGTGTGCCTGTGGCAGTAGCAGGGGTCGAGGCGAGAAGCCTTTCACTCCATATCTTCAAACAGCGGCACGGTTCTGTACAGCAGGACCCTGTAGACGGTGGCAGTGCCGGGGGCTGCCGGGGTGGCTGAGAGGAGTCACACCGCTTCAAAGAAACAAGATACAACTGCAGGGCAGAGCATCCGATCCAAGCACGCGCCTTCACCCTCCAACCAACCACAGCAAGGATGGTAGGGGTAAGGGTGGTGGGGTGACTTCTCTATTCACTGCTGCCTTACTCTCTCTCCAGTGCAAACAAGAGAGAAGGAGTGAAGAGGCTACAATTACAGCCTGTCATGCAGCTTAAACACCCTGCTCCATCTCTCTCAATCTCTCCTCCTGGGAGTGGAGCAGCAGAAAATTTGCCAAAAGCTACAGAATAAACTAGAAAAGATACATTAAAAAAGAAGAAGAAGTGTTCACACGGCATGAAAAAGTTCACATTGTGACGTGACCACTTTAAATCTTCAAAGCAGTGGTATTTGAAGCAGTAGTCCTGGTAACAGTAGTTCTAGCCGAGTTTGGAATGGTCTATAGCAGAGGTTACAAATAAGAGTGTTATGAGTGATTGTAATAAAGGTGATCATCAAACAGCAATAGCACTGGAAGCTAAAGCAGTAGAAACACTGACGGTCATCCAAGGACTACGGGGCTATTTCCAGCTATCAGTATGTGAACATGGTGGATTTAGCCATCTAGTTTTTCTCTAGTCCCTGACAGGTTGATGCCATTTATCCGGTCGTTAAGCCTGACGTCACTAGCCGTGTCTGGGCCTAAACTCCGCTGCAGGTCCATATATCAAACGATCACTATGGCATTACTGAGAGTTGAAAAACTGTCTAAAGTCTTTCATCTTTAATAAAATGATCAGCGTTCTGCTCTACCAGGTGTAACAATTGAGTTTAACATCCAGGCATCCATGAAAACGGAATTTATGACATTTAACGGAGTTAGAAGTTAGCAGGGAGTTAGCTCGCTAGATTCTATCTAAATACAATATAGCATGTCCTGACTGCCGGGTTTTGGAAACAAATTCAAACGTACAGCTCTGCTATCACTTCCAACATAAATGAAGACAGAAAACTAAACAGCAGTGACGTTTGTAGGGTTACTGAAGTTTGGCTAGCTGGTATATAATGATGTGCTACGTGACCGCTAGCGACACAGCTATGTTAGCATAATATAAACAAGCTAACTTTTTTCCACTCGATAAAAGTTAACGTGAGGATTTTCGGTGGTCAGGAACAAATGTAATCGCATGGCAGGATGCTGTAAAAGGACCAAACTTCAGCCAGGAGAACAACTGAGATAATCCATCCACAATACGAGGTTAGTCATTCAAGGGTTAGGGTTAGGTAAACGCAGACTACTTTAGGCCCGGAAGTAGGATTCGTCACGTCATCACTTAACGACCGGATAGAATGACAACACAAATATGTAGAGAGGAAAAGCAACGCTTTGTAGATCCTCCAACAACAGCAACTGTCACAAGATTCATGGAGAATGAAGCGCGTGAACTCCTTAAATGAGAACGATGCAAATGCTGTAACACTGTAACTGACAGAAGAGACGTCTTTGGCCGTGTCCACACTGAGACCGTGTTTTTGTTAGAAAACAGATCTTTTTCTCTCCGTTTTGTCCTTCTGTCCACAGTGAGACGCTGTTTTTGGTGAAGGAAAACTGAGCTTTTTGAAAATGCTCTCCAAAGCGGATAAATTTGAAAGCGCGGTTTTTCGTGTTGCAGTGTGGACTGCAAAAATGGAGGCCTTGGAAAAATATTACGCATTTTAGTCCTATGATGCAGTCATGTGACCAATTCAACTAAGATGGCAAAACTTCATTGTACAGCAGTTCTTTTGTTTGCTCTCAATTGTGACAGCCTTATTAATAAAGATTAATACCAGTTTGTACATGCTGCAGTTGGCTCCAGATAAAACTCGGCACTTTTCCTCGACATTTCGCCACAACGTTTCAAAGAGCCGGAAAGTAAACAAACGTCAGATGGAAATCAGGCAGATCGAATCGTCTTACTTTTCATGGATGTGCAGTACAGGAACGTAGTGTTTTCAGTGTGGATGAAAACGACTGACAACGATAGTGTGGACACGGAGCGTTTCAAATTTCTCTGGATTAATGTAGACATAGAGGTGTATATGACACATCAGCTCTAAGTTGTAAGTTATTGTTGTTGATGTGATTTCATTACATTAACTGCATGAAATGTCTTCACATATTGTACTTTTCGTGCATCTTTTAAATTTCATGCCATGGGCCTTCTACGTGATGCTACAAGGTACAAAATCAATGAGAAAAGCTAAAATAATATATATATGTGGCAAAATCACAAAAATAGGCAAGGGCAAAGCTATACGCTATATTATGCTATATTTTCATTCATTATGTCATCAGGAATCATTACTAATAGGACTGGACACTACTACAAAGAGATTTGCCTGAATCATAGAAGTTGTGGTCTTTTTCTGCACAATGTGGCAAAAGCCAGTTTTAAAGGGTTTTTTATGTAGTATCCACAGCAGCAGCAGCAGTGTTACCAGTCACAAGGAGTTCCACTGCAGTCACACTGCTTCAAAGTAAAAAGAGCCTTTTGCAGGCCAGAGCATCTGATCCTTGTACGCACTTCCACCCTTCGATCACCGCGACAAGCAAAGAGGAGAGGGCGACTTGGCTTCTCGCTGCTGCCTAACACTCTGCAGTGCAAACAAGAAAGAAAAAGTGCAAAAGTTACCATTATAGCACGTCACACATCTTAAACACCCTGCTCGATCTCCCTCTAACTCTCCTCCTGGGAGTGGAGAACCAGAAAATGTGCCAAAAGCTACAGAATAAATAACAGAGCTGTAAGGAGGAGGGGGCTCTCTTCAAATGAATGCTAATTCTATTCACACCCACCATCCCCGCACCCCACCACCAACAACTTTGTTCACATATTGATGCGCACTGCAATCAACTTCAATGGCACGAGCCATCTTGTGGGAAGAGAGAGGTTGATCAAGCGAGGGAATGGGGGAGAGAGAGAGCGAGAAAGTCAGAAAAGAGGGGGAAAGTGAAATAGGGGTCCCAGCTTATTTCTTCACTGGAGCCCAACCACTGCTTTCATTAGCCCCTCCATTAATTAGCCTCCTTGAGCTCATTTGCAAGTCAATGGCTGTGGCTCTAGGACCAGCAGCTTTGAGCCACAGCGCCCCTGTGATCTCTGGGTCCTCCAGCCCCTCCACCCCTCACACACTGGATGCAAGCCTTCCTGACAATTAGTACAAAAGAGATTCATGCTCCGTATAGCCAATACATTATTCATATTTTCTCCTCACTTAAATAAATCATAATGTTCTTGAGGGTTTTACTTAAACAACATGCTTTCTCTCCTTCTCTGTCTCCCAGCCACAGCCAACTCACTTAGCTAACACACAAATGAAATTGGTTTGCAATGACCTTGCCCCGTATTTGGGTCACTTCCTCAACAGTGCAAGACAATCAGACACCCCACCCCCCCAAGATCATCGCTATAGCTCATGGAAACGAGGACAGTTTGTCCACTAGTCTCCTCTGTCATCTGTAAAAGGACAGATCAGACTCTTTGCGTTTAACTTCTAAGAATTCCACCGTTTCAGATTCATCGAAACAGCCTCCCATTTTTATTATGCAAAATAGGTTTTGATGCTTCCAACTAATCAGCCCCTTTTTCCCCACCACAAACGCCCGAGTTGAAAGTCCTCCTGAGTTCTGAGCGCTCGCGCTGAAAGCAAGCCGAGGCTTCGTCTGGAGGATCGTGGGCCTCGACGCCTCTTATGTCCTCCACATTGATCTGTTAGCAGTGTTGTGCTGGACCGGTGCAGTCTGGACAGAGCAGAGAAGCTGTCTCAATGATTTAGCAGCCCTTTGTACTATTATTCATCTGACTGGAGGGAGTCAGTGTCCAGCTGAGGGCCTGCATCTTTCATGACCACTTGCACTCCATTCAGACAAAGGTACTTCCATAGAATACTTTTGAGACCCACAGCACATGTATATTGATGTACAGTATGTGGCTGCATATTGGTTTTGAACATCTTTATTTCATTGTGAAAAGGAGACGCTTTGCTATGATAACATGTGAATTTCTCGGGTTACCTTTAAATGGTCTGTCTTGTCTTCTCCCTACGTGGCAGTGCTATTATGAGACAGATGCTGTCATATTTCCCAGCACACTTGTCACATTAGCTAATCCATCCATCGGCACCTGCGCGACCACTATCTCTTTTTGCAGCTAACTCGTTTGGAAAATTAACGCTGTTCAAGGAACAGAATCCATGTTCCCTCTCAGAAGTTGCTCAGCCTCATTGTGGCTGTTATATTTTGTGCGTTACCCCAGCATCAGGAGATCTGAAGCTTCAGGTAGAGACAACTAGCCTGTCAGCGTAGTGCAGTTAGCCAGCTGACAATATGTTTATTAGTCAGCCCAAAGACAAGATAGGAAGGCTCTGAGGAGAGCGGATGCTCAGGTCCTTTTAACTCTACTCAGGCTACTGGACCAGCTTAAGTAATATATAAAGTTAAGCTTCAGTAAATGATGCAAACTGTCAGTATAAATGAGTGCAAATATAAAAATGAAAGTAATAAATTGAAAGGACTACTTCACATAAAAATACCTCAAAAAAACTCATCACTTCTACTTGGTCTCTTCAGAAAGGTTGTTCCAAAGCTTGGTGCTGCTGAGGGGAGGTGCACGGACGTAAGTGCACGGATCCCCACCTAAGAGGCTGAGGCTCATACTGGGTGAGCTTTTCTGTTATTTAGCTTGAAGGAAAACACAGAAATGGTTTCAAAGTGATCAGAAAATTGTTGTGATGTGATTTGCTAAAAAAAAGGCATCCTGGCTTCTTGCCTAGTTGGAGACAAATACAGTTTCATGTATACTAGAGAGAATGAGTTACAGCTGTCAAACTTGAATTACTTTGAATACTTTTTCTAACCCTAGAAAGAAGTTACGGAGGTTTCAGGTTTATCTTTCAGGAGAAAATCTTTTGCAGGCTGTCATATTTTTTATTCGGTTTTGCTTTTTTTTCCATCACGATTTCATTTTCTTTTAAGTGTCTTTCAATTCAAACCACAATTCATGTTTAGACACTGAAAAAATTATACTTGGTTAAGTTTTAGTAAAGATTTAATTCCACTGTTGAAACACTGGTAAGCCTTCATAAAAGCAGGCGTCGCTGCATAAAGACATCTTCATGAAGGAGACACAGCAGCAGCTTCAACAAAACTTCTTTATTTTTCACCTTTGGAATCCAGGCTGGCCCTGTGAACCGCAGAGTTCCCAATAACCAGGATGAAGGTGGTCTGAGGGGGGAGGCCATGAGGACCTGAGAGGGGGGCTGAAACAGGTAAAAGGTGGTGCTGGGGGCTTCTTTAGAGAGCTAATTTCTAGATAGAAAAAGGGGAATACCAGTACTTTCACCCCCTCGATCCAATTAGTAGAAGATTCCTCCTTCTTCAGCATTTATTACACCTATTCAGTATTCGGGATGCTGCAATCAGTTTTCCATAACTAGGCTGCACAAAGAGCAAACGCTCCATTTGGTGTGATTTGTTGCCCCGCTTGACCACTTCTTTGTCTCAGCCGGGCTGCCTAAGCGCTGTGGAATGGGGCACCCCTGCTGTTTTATCAAGTCTGCTGAATCTGTAATGAAATAAGTGAGGGTGACAGTGACACGAGCGGGAGGGGAAGCGGAGATACGAGCAATAGAAGGCCTTATTTGAATCATTTAAGCAAGATGCAATTACAGCTGTGCCCAATGTGGAGGAAACAGCCCATTTTAAAGGCAACACAAATCAATGGGCACAGCGTTGGTGATGTGTTTGACAGAAGTGCCTGTTAGTGGAATATGGTTGCTCTCAGGGATCATTAGACACCCTGCAGACAATACATTATCACCAAAAGAGAGGAATGAAAACAAAGAGCAGTGGGAGTTGAGCAGGAGCCATTGGGCCATCTGTATGATGGTCCTGAACCGTCTTACCGAGACGGAAAATGACACTTGGTTTGCATGTTTTGAATACGCTCACATTCTTTTGGCAGTTTTGCACATTTTAAAGGATATCTGCACATTTTGCTTTTCCCAAAGTGCTCAGTGTGAATCTTAGACTTCATATCATGGACAACAGAATCACAATACTATGCCAAATAAATGCAACTTGCAATTAAAGTTTACATATCTGAGAATGACATTTACACTGCCCATATGGAAAAGATATTTATAAATCTTATAAAGTTTGTATCTGTCTTGTGTGAAACTTGTATGAAAAGCATACAAGAGTGAAAACAGATATAAGATCCCCTGAAAAATTACTTAATGAAACTTGGATGTTTTGGATACTTACTAAAACGATATATGAAAGTAAAGAGAAAGTGGCCACTTTCATGAGTAAATCATGTAAGTTTTTACTATTTCGTTTCCATATGGGTGGTAACAAATGTGCCAAATGGTCCATTTATTTTTTTCCTCAAAATTCGCCTTTTATCAGTTGTATCAGGTGCTTGGATATAGTATGTCTAATGCATGTCAAGCTTTACTTAATCTCTTTCACAATAATGTTCCATCTTTTTGTTTATCGAAGTACTGTGTTTCCATTATGCTAATTTATGATACGACCTATAGATCTTGTTACATTTTTCCACTGTTTCTTTTACTTTTACTTAACAAGCCATCACTTGACCCAGCTATCTTACCTAATTAGAGACCAATGTACAAACTTCCTTTCTCTAAAATTCTTGAAAGAGTTGTTGTAAAAGAGCTAACTGGTTTATCTGAAGACTTTCAGGATTCAGAACTCATCGCAGTACAGAAAGAGCACTAGTGAAAGCTACGAATGATCTTCTTATGATCTTGGACAGTGGACTCATCTCTGTGCTTGTTCTGTATTTAATACTGTTGACCACAATAGTCTACTACAAAGGTTATAACATGCTATAGGGATTACAGGTATTCTGATGCAGTGGTTTGAATAACATCTGTCTAACAGACTCTGATTTGACCAGACTATGTCCTTCACTGTGTACATTAAACAAACTGACAGTTTTCTTGCAATATCTCTAAAATTACAGATATTTTTAGAAACAAACTTTTTCAGAGTAATGCTGAACAAGTAGACTGTTGTAAGTCATTACTATCAAGTTGCTCTAAAAGCTCCCTCAAAGCCCTCAGTCGATCCAGAATGCTGCAGCAGGAGTACTGACAGGGAACGAGAGACCATATTTCTCCTATAATAGCTTTTTATTATTGGCCCCCAGTTAAATCTGGAACCAAATTTTAAATGCTTCTCCTCACATATAAAGTCTTGAATACACACAGCTGTTATATACCAGAACAAGCATGGACTGAAGGTCTGTTCCTAATATGTTTGAGCAATTAGAGGTTAAGGAAGATTCTCAGTGTCAAAAATGTATATAAGAGAGTGGTGCACCTGATTATGTTTGAGGGCTTCATGCCATCCAAGCCTTGGGTCCTCGTGTTTCTTGACATGCCTTCACCCAGCTTCAACATGAGTAGTTCAGGCGTGAGCTTCCTCCCCACTCTTTTAATCCACTGCCACATTGTGACTGCTGCATCCCAACATCCCCCATTGCCACTGCAGCCTTACAGCTCATTGATGGGGCCACGTCCATGTCCCCACAATAAAAAGTGTGGCCCCCAACTGCAGACTCAGCAGCCCCAGTCTGCCAACGCTGGGTAGCCTACGCAGCCCTCATTCAAACCTGCATGTCAGGCCACATCTCCTGACACCGGGCCACCTGACATTAGTGCCACAGTGAGTAAAACTGTCTTATTCCCTTGGAATCTACATCAGCCTCAATCAGTTTGTGGGTTTAAGGCCTGAATAAGTCTGACTCAAGTCTGCGTATAAGTAAATTCAGTATTCTGATTTTGAACTGGGAAGTGATCGTTTTTATTCCTGAGCTTTAGTTTCTGTGTTTTTTGTTCATGAGCTTGCCAACGTAAAGACTGTATTTTGTGTTTCTGAGCCAGTGAGAGTCTATATTTTGTTTTTCCAACTGATAAAATCGTTTTTGTGGTTTCCACATGTGACCATCTTCAGCCAAGCTTACCTAAGGTTTTCCATCACATTGATCTCCGGCCATACCACCAGCAGCATCAATGTTGCATTATACCACATGATTGTATGTCTCCCTGCTCCGTGCTCCTGGTTTTCACTTTCTCTGGCCCTGCCCTGTATCTGTTGTATTTTACGTGGCATTAAAGCTGATTTTTAAATGTATTCTGCCTTCCACACAGCTGCTCTATGACACTTTATGTGTTTATATGCAGCTTTGTGTAGCACTTACGTGGAGTTATATACAGTACCAATGGATAATAACCAAGGTAAGCCACAGCTCGTGAAGCCACAGCTCAGTAAACCTTCCGGTTTCGCTCTGCCCTCTATGACAACAAGTGCAAAACCATACTTTAAGAACAATATCAGTTTAAAGTTTTTTTTTAAACTTGTTAGAGATTCATTTCTCCAGCTTACCGATAACAAAGTTTTAGCCTGCCTGCTCTGTTCGGCTGTAGAAGCAAGAGACTGAAAACTGGAGCTGGTACTGAGGAGGGACAAGAGCTGCCTAGAGCTTCACCGATTGCTTGACACGCGAGGAGGAGTAAAACAATAGGCTCATCTCATCAGAGCTCATCAATCCTTGGAGAAACTTAACCCTTGTTTAACCAGAACAAATATATAAATCTGTGTCCCCCCTTTTTTTTTTAATAAATATTTTGATCTCGTTTCACTTTCATTAAACAAGGACAGTAAGAACAGAAACAATGAACATAAAATCTTTTACTTTTTCTTCTTTTTTGTTTAAGATGATTTTAGGAACAGGGTTACATTTGCATTTAATCCTTAGTTATTAAACTCGTGCTCTCTTCCACAGTGTGTCTTTTGTCCTGTCTCCTCCACCTCACAAAAAAGAGATTTACATCAGCGCATCGCCAAATTTGACATAACTGAGTGTTCCAACATGACAATGACTCCAAACACACATCAAAAGTTTGTGGATGGATAGAGCAGACCAACATAAAGGCTGTGCTTATAAGTCAGGTCCATGCTGGGATCAACTTAAATGAACCAATTCTGCTAAGACGACTGGTCAAGTAAGAATTATCTCAGAAGCTTTTTCATGGCTACAGTGTGGTCCAGGCAGAAATTGCTGAGAGACATTTATCAACTATAAGTGGAGCTGTGTGTATATTTTTGAGCCTGTATATAAAATTGCGATGCTCTGTCGTTAAGTCAAGGTCCAAAATATGTGTGCCAAACTCTTGTTTTCCTCAAATCATTAAAGGTGTATGCTTTATAATCCTTCCATCCTGAAAAAGATCAAAATAAATCATTAAGATATTCACACCCAAGATGAGTGTATGTAAACTTATAACCACAACTGTAAATGCCAAATACTTACCAAATTCCACATGGCTAAGGGTTGGAAACTAGCCATGATGATCTGGTGGATACATGTCAAAGAGTAGCTTTGTACCTTAGAGTTCAGGGGCAGCGGTCCCCAAGCCCCAGGCCACAGACCGAGAGCTGAGGCTCGGGTGTGAAAATTATGGTTTTCAGAGTTTTTATCGTTAACTCAATTTTCCTGGGTCTTTTCCCGTGTTGTAGTTGTGCGTCTTATTTTGAAAGAAATATTCACGCGTTACCATAGCGACCAGAGAGCATTAAGGGGCAGAGAGGAGGATGTTACTCTCAGTGTTGTCATTTCAGGAGGACGCTGCTAATAAAGTTACACAATTACACAGTGAATCCACGTTTATTATTATATTCACAAAATACCACAGTTGTTGTCTTGGTCGTATCATTTTATTTTGTTGTGTTCATCCGCAACACCGTGAACAACAAACATTTTTATTTCAGCGGAAACGAAGTGTTGTGCTTCTAAGGTGTTTTTTTAATCTTTTATGTTTTTTCTTGCTTCTTCTTCTTTGTGGTTGAGTTATTTTTGTGTTCAAGCCTGTTTTTGACCAACCGGCCCTCGACCTGTGCATACCCCTATCACATTCAGGTTAAAGCATTCCACACAAAGAATATATAAGTATATAATATATATATATATAATATATATATAAGAATATACTCCCCCAAACACTGTGGAAGTGTAATACTAAAATATTCCCTTAAAACATTAAATACAGCCTTCACATCTACATTCTTAAAAGCACACTGAAGAATAAGAGTTGAAACACATTTCCGTGAATAGTGAAATTTACTAAAAGTTGCTTTAAGGGTTCGCTTTGTTTGGCTGATTCTGCACAGGAGGCCCTCATGTGTAATAAGACAGGATGAGATAGCAATAGGGGAAAATAGTGACCTACTATGACAGTTTTGTGGGATTTAGGCTTTTCCAGTTAGTTAGACTTAACATTAGATGAGCTCCAGTAGCATCTAGACCCAGTGTTGGATATAACTGAGCCTGGCACCTCTGGGACATGTCAAGCACCAGTGCTTTCTCTCACTCAGTCTCACTTTGTGTTTATTTCTCTCTCTGTCTTTCTCCCCGCCTGAGGATGAGGCCATCTGGTCTATGTTGGTGGAGCCAGGCAAGCCGACTGGAGATGGTGTGGGCCAGACAAGTCTATGACTGGAACACAACTCGCTCTGTATATTGCCTTGTTTTGGCCACAGAGCCTAGTTGATCACCCTCAGCAGAACATTTTACATTTGGAACACTCCTCATTTACACTTGTACAGACGAGCTGCACGGCGGCCTGAGGAGTGGCATCATGAATAAAATTATCATATCAAAATATCAGTGGTGAAATTATCCATTTTTGTCGGCCTCCTTCTCTCGTGGAGGGGGAGGAGGAGGAAGAAGAAGAGGAGGAGGAGATAGACACAGGGGATTGAGAAGCAACTGCAAGAACTTGTCAGTGGAAATGAGAGGGGCTTTCTGGACCGTGGACTCACTGACTGTAAAACAGGAATCAGAGAAGAGACCCCCAGACTTTCGTCAAACCATGTGTGAAAGGAAAAGAATCTCTTTTGCCCTTTTTTATGAAGTTATTTTTGTGTCTTTTTAAGGCACCCATAAAAAAGACTTTGAGTTGAACCTCATGAATAAGACAAAATAAAAGGGATCTAGCAGGTGTTGCACATCAAAGTAACATCTACCTTAAAGATACAACCCAAACTTTCCAGAATTCTAAGGATAGTCTGATCCAATTTGGTGGAATTTAAAGGTATGTGTTAAACCTTTCCAGGAGTAAAGCTGCATGTTGAAAAAACGGTATCATTATATTTTTAATTTAATGAATTAATTTTTATTTGAGGTTTAATATAGTAGCCTGGTTTAGGGTTGATTTGGTCAACCTGCGAGTTACTGCTTTTAAGAACCCTGCAATAATTTAATGCTCTTGACATTAGGTCTTATAAATCTTTGATGTTTCATAAATGAGCAACTTTCACTATCTAGTTAACATTACATCAAAAAATAATAACTTTACTTTGAATTTCATAGACTGGTTACAGTCTGTGAATAGTATGAATACTACTCTTTATACTCGTTTTTATTCATTTCTTTCCTTGTTCACTGGGTAAATTGTAAAAAGGGAAGGTTTCCTTAGCCTGTACTTGGATTTGTGGTATTTGGATGTCTGAGAAACTTTGGTATTTATTTTTATGAAAGCATTTTATTCTTACACCCTACATTTTAACACAAATGTCTGTTTTTTCCACTCAAACCAGGCTCGTTACTTTTGATTTGAAATACGTGACGAGCATAATAATTTCAGGTCGCCGCAGATCTTCAAACTGATTTGAGTCTAAACAGCAACACATTAATGTCGTAAAGGTGTATTAGTCACCAGGTTACTGCATACAATGGAATAAAAGAGGCTAAACCATATAATGTATTCATCATTTGTAGTGCCACAGTCACAGGTTAGCGTGGAAAACTACTTATAAACACACACACACACACACACAAAGTAACTCCACCAGAGTGCCTTCGGGTCACTTTTGCCAGTCCAAGCACGGATAAAGGAGCAGGGTTGGAATTGTGACATTAAAAAAAAACAATAATTGCTAAAAGAAATTTAATTTGTAGTTCTAAATAAACACTAAATGCATTTACGACGATTTTTAATGACTTTATGTCTCTTCCACGATGTTATTTCTCTCTCCAACAACATAGGTTACAATTACATTAGCATGACCTATTATGCAAATTAGGCGATGACGTCATTTAGCGACTTCTAGCACTTTTAGGACAGCCAATAGCGATTTTCCTTACTGAGGAGTTGGCATCACTGCCCTCATGTTAACTTTTGTCGAGTGGAAAAAAGTTAGCATTCATCCTCCAGCTTCACTGTTTATATTATGCTAACATAGCTGTGTTGCTAGCGATCACGTAGCACATCATTATATACCAGCTAGCCGACCTCAGTAACCCTACAAATGTCACTGCTGTTTAGTTTTCTGTCTTTATTTATGTTGGAAGTGATAGCAGAGCTGTACGTTTGAATTTTGTCAGAAATCTCTCAGTCAGAACATGTTTAGGTGGAAGCTAGCGAGCTAACTTCCTGCTAACTTCTATCTCTGTTAAAACTTCATAAATTCTGTTTTCATGGATGCCTGGATGTTTAACTTAATTGTTACACCTGGTAAAGCAGCAACACTGATCATTTTATTAAAGATGAAAGACTTTAGACAGTTTTTAACTTTCAGTGATGCCGCAGTGTTCATTTGACCTTAGGACCTGAAGCGGAGTTTGGACCCAGAAACGGCTAATGATGTCAGACTTCAGGACTGGAGTGCTGTCAAGAGACAGGTACAACAGTATAACAGTGTCTACAGCCATATTAGAAATACAGTAGAAGCTCTATAATGGAATGGGGCCCATTTCAGGGCTCTTTTCAAAATTAATTCAAAATTAGGAGCAGAGAAAAGTGCTCAGAGTATTTTTCCACCATCCAATACTGTGTGCAAAGCATTCAACTGGCATCATCTTCAGTTTCCAAAGATCCCACTGGATGCATACCTGAATAGAAAAACACACAGTGGCTGTCTCAGAGGTTTGACCTTAACATTACTGAAACAATGTGGGATCATCCTCACAGAAGACAGAACCAAAGGCAGCCAGCATCCAAAGAAGAGTTATTCCAAAGCTTTCTTTAGAGGGTTCAAGTTGTTTTGAAAAAAGCAGGTCATACCAAATATTGACTTTCAAGCTCCATGGAATTAAACTCTGACTTTGCCTTTTATAGAGTATTTCCATGTATGTTTGCATGTGTTTTAATAAATCATTGCACCTGTTTCCCATCTTCCAGGCAAAATGTAATGAAAGAGAGGTGATTTTAGACGAGTACCACTCATGAGTTTCTTGCAAACTGCTCTGAGACTGTGTGGAGGAAGACTCAACCCGACCCCGCCTGCCTGTGGTATGGCCTTCTAAAGTTTAATGTATGCACAGATTGGAGTTAACCCTTTCATCTCGCTTGCTTCCAGGGCAAGCCTTCCTTGTACCTGATGCACCCTTGCCTCTGTGGTTTTCCATGGATCGCGGATGGCCGTTGGAGCGCCATGCAGATCCACCTCTCATTTATCAGTGACATTGCCGGATGACAGCGCACTTATTCACGCTCACTCATGAATATTCAGTTTACTCCTGCTTCAAGGGTACGAAAGAGACGTCTATACACAGGAGAGAAGAGCGGCATCTCTCATTCTCTGTTTGTTCCCTTCCTCTATATATTCCCCTTTTTTCCTCTACCTCTTTATACATGTACAACCAAAACATCAGCAGCAATATGCAGACCTTAATTTCATGCGCATGTTTCATTAGAGGTGTCGACCAGGAGACATTTTTCCCTGGCACTTTGAGCAAGCCAACACAATCCTGCACCGTTTGCGCAAAGGAAAAATCCCATTTGTCCTTTGTCAGCACACACACTTTAATTTGAGGCTTTCACTCCTGAGTAAGCAGCAGATCTCCTCAGAAGCCCGGAGAGACACAGGAAACGCATTTGGGTCCTTCAATCTTTCCCTCATCAGCAGAGGCGCAGCTCATTCCGCATGGCCTCTGTGTTTTCATCAGTCAGCAGGGGCATACATAAGTCAAAAGGAGAGGGGAAAGTTCAGGTGTGTCAGCGTATAAATAGCCGACAGGACTGGCAGTCACACTGTTGATAGGAAGTCTTCGAATGCTGCCTCATGTGGAAGTCTTGAGTTTTGTACAGTCAGGAACGCAGTCACAAACACTATCAAAGAAATTAGCCATTAATTCAAACATACAGAGAGCTCCATGGAACTGACTGGAAAAGGCTTCAGTGTGCGTCCCACGATGTGCAACACTAGGAGCTCTCCATTTTTAATTCATTTGAATGCAACGCCATGAATGCTTGAAGGGAGTGACTTTCTGGAGCTGTGCAGTGCCGAAGAAAAGCGGCTCTTGCAGGGAGATCAAAGAGACAGTGGACGCAGGAACGCCGAGGCTGACACTTTGTGCAACGTTCCATTCAGAAATTCCCGGTTTGAACATTGAAGCGATAAATTTGAAGCGCTCCGCAGGTCACATGTTAGTATGACCTTGACTAACCTGTCAGCTTAGCCAGCTGCACTAACGTTATATATTTCACACACTGCCATGTTGATGTCACCAGAGCTCGTGAAGCTTCCCAGAGAGACTTCTGGGCTCAAGTGGTGTTTCTCCTGAGAAATGATGTTCTGTGTAAAATAACATCAAAGCACAACAGAGGATGATGTCATGCTCATATTCCTGAATCGCCACTGTTCATTTATTTATTTGTTTATTTAATTAATTAGTGTTTTATATACTTATTTATTTAATTTGTCATATTTATGGAACCATCAATGCACTGGTTGATAAATCCTTTGGCTACAGTAACGTTTCTCATTGGTGCGAGCTCAGAAGCATCATGTGAAGCCCAGTAAACCATTTATGTTACAGGAAATTAGATAAATGAAGACACGTTTCAGTATTTGCTGTCAGACTATATATAGTTGTTTTTTTTTAATCACTAATACAGTAATTGAATTTAAATGTATTGCACTCTCCACCACATTAAGTGTATGTATTGGAAAAGTACAGTACATGTAAATCTAGAGTCTCATTAATCCTACTCTGGACAGGTTTTTCTTTTTCTTTGTAAAGAAACATTAACATTAAGAAGCTACTGAGCATCAGCATTTCGTGTGTTTTCTGAACTGCTACTACCTTAATGGAAATATATTTCTTATGATGACATTTTGTTTGTCTTCTCAGGAGTCCTGCCCTCCTCACAGCTTCGTGTAACAGACAACAAGAGAAAGCTATCAGTGAAAATGATTAATAATGATGAAAGCTATTCTGTTTGGGCTGTACCAATAATTTGGGTGTCAAGATTTCCTCAGGTTGTTGCTTCCATCTGATCTGTTGCCATTCAGACGTTGTGGTGTCACAGGTGTACAGAGAGATTATTTTGCCTCCTTTTACAGCACATGGATGCACGTGATGATTCTCTAACAATAATAAGCAAGAATAAAATCAGGAATGCTTCCTCATTCTGGCAACGAGAGCTGGGTCACAGCTAAGCTGTCCTTTTCAGTGTGCTAAACCTTTTTTTTTCTACTTCATTCTCTGTCAGCACTTTTATTAATAAGAGACAGCACACTAGGCGTGACAGAGAAGTAAAGCAAGTGGATTCGTGCTTCACACTTCCACTTAAAAAAGCACAGTTTTATCTACTAGTCATTTTAAAATATGTCACATAGTAAAGCTGCAAAGTTCATCAAATGTTCATTTGGGCTTCTGACAATTAAATGAGCGTGATATTTAAAATGCAATCAAAAACAAATCAAGCACTCTCAAAGTGTGCACCTGACCAAATATGAGCCAATCACAGCTCTTCCCAGCACCACACTTGAAGTTTCCTGAACTGGTATGAACGAGTAAATCAGACATCCATCCATTCACTTATAGGCCCCCTTTTCAGGGTCATAGGGGGCCTATCCCAGCTGTCTTAGTGAGGGTGAGAGGGTACACCCTGGACAGGTTACCAGTCTGTCGCAGGGCTAACACAACCATTCACACCTATGGGCAATTTTAGAGTTTCAAATTAACCTATCCCCACTAACTACATGTCTTTGGACTGTGGGAGGAAGCCAGAGTACCCAGAGCGAACACGCCAACTCGACCCGGGCCTGATGGTGGAACTGAACTCAGGACCTTCTTGCTGTGAGGCATCCACCGTGCTGCCACATGAGAGAAATATTATTATCTGGCATAGCCAAAGGTGAGGCGGTGCATTTGTCTTTGTTCATTATCTGTTGGTTGTAAATACTTTAGTGTAAGTGACGTTACCAGAAACAACAAAAATAATATACAGAGTGCTGCGTGTCATCACCACAAACCAACACTCCTGACTTTTTCAGCACCTTGAAAAGGCCTCACAGACTGCAGTGTAATTAATGCATGAAGGCCAAGAAAAACAGTGCAGTGGTTCCTTATGTAAGTCGTGCAACTTCCACTCTGATATTCATTAAAGCAAGTCTGTCAGCATATCAATCCAACATACAGACTCACTGAAATCACCAATGAGATCACGTTTCCTAGCGAGGAAAGACTTTCCAGGGAAATGGTCAAAGTGAAAGCTGTGTCCTCTTTATGTGTTTTCTGTGTTAGATTTTTAAAAATAGTCTATCTTATTTTCCTTTTACGACACGGTGAATTTAGCAGCTTTGGCTGCTGCCATATTTTGTTTTGGGGTTTTTTGTAAAGCCTGCTAACACGGGTAACACTGGTAACTATCAGCGGGTGGCTGTAGCTCAGGAGGTGGTGCGGCTCTCCTGCTACTGGGAAGGTTGGTGGTTTGAGCCCCGTCTGCTCCAGTGTGCACATTAAATAACGTTGGGCAAGATAATAACTCCAAGTTGCTCTCATATGAATGTTAGATAGAAGCACTTACATAGAAAAAAGGGCTTTTTGCAAATGGGCGAATGAGGCAAGTTGTGTAAAGCGCTGTGAGTGCTCATGTAGAGTAGAGAAGTGCTGGAAGTCCACTTAACAAGAGCTACATCAGTACTGTACGAGTGCATCATACAGACATGTTTACAAGCTACTTAGGGCGGAGTAACAAAAGTAAAACATATCATCGACACACAAACACATTTGAGGAGTTCAGCATAGCAAACAGATATGTCACCAAACACGTCAGTCAAATTAGGTAAGCTCCTGCCTAAAGTTCAAATGGTTTCGTTATTTTAAAAAGCACCCAAAACACAGTTTTACACCGTACTACTACCACAGGAACTTTTAAACATTCCCGTACTGGCTTCATGCAGCACGGCTGTAGAGGTGTAGAACAGTTAAGCATTAATGGAACCAGAGATCATGTCCAGCAACTGAAATCAGAAAGCTGGTCTCTTTTTACAGTTCACGTGTGTAACAAACGAATAAACACATTTAAGAAGAGAGTGCCCGTGTAATAGTGCAAAATATTCCAAAGGCTTTTTTGCCACATGGATATGAAAATGTCAAAAAAAACAACCAAAAAAACCAGGTGTGCTCAACTCAATAAAGTAATGAAAAGTGTTTTGGGTGCTGAGTGCTCAAAGACTAAATGAACTGTCAGCAGTTGTGATGTAGTGCATAATACTCTCATGCTTTATTGCAGCAGAGGGACAGACACACTTCAACTTGTGACTTTCAGCAACCAGCAATGCCTGACCTGTGCTGGATTTTGCATTGTGTTACACTATAAATATGACTTACTCCAGAGTAGGTTAATGCCACTGTGATGTATCCAGGTAGGATATGAACCACCTGAAACTGGGGGGAAAACCTGAAGTAAACCCAAAATCCTACTTCATGGTGCCTCAGATGTACATCAGACAAGTGTGACATCCACAAATCAGAATCATCACACATCAGAAATGCTTTTCAAATGCAAGGAAACGTGTAAGTAACACACACACACACACACACACATATATATATATATATATATATAAAACTGTGAGTGCTTGATTTAATTCACAGCAGCTGACTGACCCATTACTACCTCGGGAGTGTGCTGAAAGCATATTTTAATTCCGTTTCCAGGCCTCAGAATTTATCAGGGTAATGAAAGGTGATGCTTATTTTGCTTGAGCACGCCGTGACGAACAGCAGATTTGACTCTGAGTTGTGTTTGTGATGATCAGTGCTTGTAGCTCTCTAGGTATGATGAGGACTTAATTAGCTGTTTGTGGATCTGGCTGCCACAGATTGCATTGTGAATTGCAGCGATGACGCTGGGGCAATGAGCAGGCTAAGTGCAAACCTCTGTTCTCATAATTGCACATCTGTTTTCCGTTGCTTGCTCCCGTAATTGCCTCCTCCTCAGTCATCTCTGCAGAGGCCGGCTGCAGGTGACTGCGGGTGAAACGAGACCAGGAAACCTGTCTGCTCTCTCATCAGCAGAGACAGGCAGGGAAAACTGGGATGGATGTTTTGACAGCTTCTCCTGGGCACAGACACACATACACAGAAACAGACACACACACTGAGTGTGGCTGGAGATGCTCAAGTCTTACACCAGAGCACCACCTAGTGGCTGATGGCTTTCCCTCTATCCCTCTTGCCCTCTTTCTGACACACATACTCACCTTTCCTCCTCTCCTTTGTCTCATTAACTAATTTCTGGCTTATATTTTCTGTACTAAAGCAACATTGACAGAGCCAGTGAACCACTAAGAACACTTCTCTTCATGAATGTATTTTTATCCATCCAGTTCCTGCCCTCACTGGGGGAGAGGTGGGTAAACTCTGGCTAGGCTGCCAGAGCTGTTCAGAACTGCAGTCATAATGTTGTATAGCATTTTATGAACTACTGCTGAACATCTTGTTATGATCTGAATGACTTTCTTTTAGTTGTTGTTTTAAAAGTTCTATTACAAAAAATTAAAAATGTAAACAGTTACATGTAACAAGGGCCATCAAAAGCATATTTTTGGAAAACGGTCTTCACTCACATGCACAGTACACTGAAAATGTCCAGATATTTTTAAAAAACCATAAACAACACAAATACAGTTACAAAGATATGTGTAGGTATTTGCACAAAACTGTGTATAACTGCTTCAATTATGAAATGCAAAAAAAAGCATTAGAGCGAGAGATACAGATATTTCATTAGACATGCAAATACACGTTTTTACCATGGTTTACCACATGGTGGCACTGTGGCACACACACACACACACACACACACACACACACACACACACACACACACACACACACACAGTTTGACAAGTTGATCAGTGTCCACTTTATGCATAACACTATTTTCAAAAATTGCTTAGACAAATGTATTAAACTTATATTTATTTTACTTTTAATTTGATATATGACAACTAATTTGATTAAATTCACATTTTAAGTTGGCTGTGAAACAAAATGAATTAATAATGGTTTGAGTCAGTGGAGGCATACATGTGGATGTGAGACAATAAATAATAACACCTTTGGATATTCATTGCTGTGTCTTTCATGATACAGCAATGTGTAAATGACTGAACCTCAGTCTGCAAGTGTGATCAGAGAGACGTCAGACCGATGTGAACCTAAATGAAGGGAACAATGATTCATAAAAATGCATCCTGATCACATAAAAAGAGACGTAAAGGTACAGCTGCTGTATTTCACTCAGAGATGGAGAAAAATGTAAGAAAAGGCAGGAAAGGAGAGGAAGCAGAGAGGTTACATTTAAAGGTAAAGACTGCTCAGTGGCATGTGATAAACTGGAAATTTAAAGCTCACATGTAATCTGTTCATTTTTAATCAGATATTGTGTCTGTGTATGATGTGTAAGTTGTGTTTTTTTAATAGTTGTGTTTTTTTCATATTGTGAAAAAATATAAAAGGTTTGTGTTATTCAAAGTTGCCATTAAGATACACAACAGTTTAGTGCAGCATAACCATTTTAGCTCACTGTACTGTGGTGACTTTACAGTAAATCATGTGTTCATGGTCAGAGTTAGGCTACATCAGGGGTCGGCAACCCTGGGCATGCGTGATGGCACGACCATAGTTGGATGGGCCGATAATTTTTATTTTTTATTTTTTTTGTAACAGTATAAACAATGAAAGGTGGTGGATGCTGGCAGATATGTAAAAGTAAGTCAGTTGTTTGGTGGTGGCTGTGGCGGAGCTTCCACAGAGGCCAGCAGGTGGATGAGGGAAGGGGAGGCAGGAGGAGGAGAGACCCGAGGCGGTGAACTGAACTTCAGGTAAGAAGTTATGACCTGCAGTCTGTCTGGGTCAGATATAAACCAAGTTTAGGTGTAGTTTATTTTCCTTGTGCTGACTTTTTACAGTCAGTTACAATAACTCATACTGCGTTCTAGCTAGCATGACGGAGTTTCTATACAGCTGGGTGGGTGCTATGATGTTACTGATAGTGAACTTTATTTTATTCATAAGGTTAGTTATTAGAGTTTCCAACCGTCCCGTAAAAACGGAATCGTCTCGTATTCAGAGAAAATATTATGCGTTTCATGTTGAGCTGAAAAGGAACACAGTTCCTTTTCAGCTCAACATTCTTCAGCTAGAATGAAAAAAGGCACAAAGCTGGAGTTATTCTGTGTCTTTGCTGCACAGCTGCCTCTTCTCTCCCTCCCTCTCCTGTTGCTACTTCAATCATGAAACTGATCAATGATCAGCTGATCGGCTTTTCTCTCTTGTTTATTTATCTCCCACTTTGTGCCAGAAAGAGGAAACCAGCAGAAGTCGCACTAAACAACAGCAGCACGTTTAAGATTGATCAGCTGTTGTTAGAATTTATTTAATATTAACTTCTAGTATCAGCTGATGTTTGCTGGAGCCACAGCTGTAAAGCTGCTGGTCATGATGTCGGTTTGGATATGTGGTGAGAGGGAAACATGAAGATGAAACCAGGAGATGTCCTTACTGAACCATCAGAGCTGAACAGGTGATGGAGAAACAGGTTTACCTTTTAGGTGACATGGATGAGTTGAAGTTATGAACTGTTTCTGAGAGAAAAATAACACCAGGATCCTTTTCTAAGTAGCTCACAGCTGGTAACTGTGCAGGGGCGGGTCTAGCAAAGCTTTGCCAGGGGGGCAGGTAGGGCATTAACAGGGAGAGGGGGGCACAAAGAAATACTTTTAATTTAAAATTTCTTGCTTTTATTAAATAATTATCTGAATCTTACAACCAAAGTTTTTATTTGATGTAACATGTATAGAAATCATACATATACCAACAAAACTGTACATCACTGTCACCACAGCGTCTGTTTTCATTCAAAGTAGGGATGCACCGATACCGATACTGGTATCGGGTATTCGGGCCGATACTGTAAAATGTGTGTGTACTCATGCTCGTAAAAGTTAACCGATACCATGAACCGATACTAACTTATTTCATTAATCAGAGGGTGGCTTGTCATTTTTGTTGTAGTTTTTTAGATTGGCCACTAGGGGAACATCCCGCGCTAAACAGGCACAGGGTTAGACGAGTCAGACTGGCAGCTCCAGATAAAAAAAACTGGAGGCTGCTGTAGCTAGGCTAAACAAAATGTCAGCAGTGTGGACCGGAACAACTTTAACTCAGGTTTTGGAAAAGCGATGAAAAATGTCAAGAGAAAATCCACGGGCAGTTAAAACAACAGAGGCTCTGACTCATTTTATCGCTCTGGATGACCAGCCAATGCCAGGTCGTGGAAAACATAGGATTCTTCTCAGCACACTCGAGCTGCGATATGAAATTCCCAGCCGCCCACACATCAGGGAGATAATGGTGCCAAAACTCTCTAAAGAGGTAAAGACAAGCAGTGTGTGCGCGATGTCAGTCCTTGGTTTAACGGCACAGTGGACTGATGATCCACGGGCAGATGGGGAGTTCGTTCGTCAATGCCAAATGCTTTCGTTATTTTGTTTGTTTGTTTACAATATGGACACTCTGCAACAATTTAAAAGTTTATTTTATTCTCAAACCTAATTTGTATTTATTTTATTCCAAACAGAAGTGTTTATTTATTATTCCGAAAGCTCGAGACAGTGCCAATAGTTCAGTGATATTTTGTTAAATTACAATGTGGAGACTCTGCAATAATTTAACAGAAGTGCTTATTTTTCACTTGGAAGTTTTTTTGTGGTCTTTTTTATTAAGATATTATTTATTATCGGCAGAGAATAAAATAAAACCTGTCTTCCAATTCATTGCATTTGTGTGTGGTAGAAGTATCGGTTTTTGTACTCTGTATCGGCAAGTACTCAGATCCAAGTATCGGTATCGTATCGGTTTGAAAAAATTGGTATCGTTGCATCCCTAATTCAAAGGCTTTATGGCTGTAATACCTGGTGGGCCGGTCTCTAGGCCAATGTTCTGTCCCAGTCCAGCCCTGCGCACAACACGCAGTGAGTTAATCTGAGAAGGTGCATTCAAAAATAAATGGCCGGGCCAGCGCTGCACATCGCAAATCAGCTCGCATAGACACATTAGTTGTGCCGCTTCTTAATGACGGTATCTTAGCTAACAACCCCAACTACCAGATTCAACTTGTAATTGGCTAAAAATAACTTCGCCTACCGGTGAGAGGGACGTTGCTAGCTGGCAGTTTTTTCAAGCGATGTTGAAATTTCCACATTCCAACACTTCAAATGCTTCAGCAGCTGTTCGCTCAGCGCAGCATCAGCACCGCGGAAATACACGGATACATCCGTAGACTCGAGACAGAATTCACAATGTGTTTTTGGGACTTTCAGGTGTTTGGACCAATGTTTTCTTTCTGATCAAACCAGAAAGCTTTAATGAGCAGCTGGATTTGTCTCGCATTGACTGGTTGGTCACAGAGGACATCGAAATGCAGCTGATTGAACTGAAAAGCTCGACTCTGTGGGGTCAAAGTTCGCAGAACTACGAGCACAGCTGGAATCCACAGCTGTGCGTGTTCATGGAGCTGCATGTTCACCTGCTGGACATCACTACCTGACAGGTTTAACTGTCTTCAGAACATTGCAGAGGCCTTATTGACAGTGTTTGGCTCTACATGTCTGTGTGAGCAGATTTTCTCTCACACGAGTCCTCAGGTATCTGTCTGAACGCTGGACACTCAGAGACCAGAGATCACATTAACATGTGTGTCTCTGTATTAACAACAGCAAATAACTGGCCATATTGGCCCAGTTTATTTCTCTTATCATTGTTGTGAGGAGACCATAAATAGCATTTGTATTTTCTGTTGTTCAGTTCATTTGCTGTTATGGATAAAAAGTCTTTTTTTTGTTTCAAAATAGCTGATAACTATTCGCTGACAGCTGCCAACATCTGCGAACATATATAATTCTATAAAGTGGTTCTATATAGTGTGTAACTGTTAGTATAGAGCGTTATTAAATTTATTGCTAATGCAGTCATATGGCACATTGACTTCTGAGGAAATTTTAGATAATAATAATAATGGATTGCATTTATATAGCGCTTTTCGAGACCCTCAAAGCGCTTTACAATTCCAGTATTCATTCACTCTCACATTCACACACTGGTGGAGGCAGCTACAGTTGTAGCCACAGCTGCCCTGGGGCAGACTGACAGAAGCGAGGCTGCCATATCGCACCATCGGCCCCTCTGGCCATCACCAGCAGGCGGTAGGTGAAGTGTCTTGCCCAAGGACACAACACACAAATGCAGTTGTGTAAATCCACAAAAACTCAGTAAAAACTGAGACCAGTTAAAGTCAGAATAGCACCAGCACAGGTCAGCTGAGCAAAGTGAGTGACCACAGAAAATCTACAGAAGCTGACAATAGAAATTATTGTGGTAATTTCCCACCCTGAGCCACTACAACCCCCAACTGTACTCACTGTTCTGTTTAGGTGAGGAGGAAAACGACAAAAGAGGTTTGTAACCCCATGTATTACAATCATTATTACAAGGTTCAGTTTGCACAGAAATAGCTGGTAAACTGTCCTTTCTTTCTAACTTTAAGTACATTTAAAAGCACTTTTTTGCTTTTACTTGAGTAAAAAAGTTGAATCACTACTTCAGCATGAATAAAGAATGTCTGTACTTTTGCCACCTCTGGTTATATTTCACACAGAGCGGATTCAAAGCACCGATGATAGTTTGAAACAACTTTCACTTGTTAAAAAAAAAAGCCTTTGTTAACATTTTGTCACACATGTTTTGATGTGTTCTTAAAAACATTTTGTGAAATGAAACGTGATGATTTTACAGCAGTTTCCCCGGTGAAGCAAACGTCCCTGGATAATTCAGACTTTTTTTTTTTACTTTAACAAATGTGGTATATTTTTTACTTTGCACTTTAACTGCACTAAAACAAATATTGTAAAAAATATTGTAAAAACAAAGAAATCTTGATTATCTGTTAATGTAACATTTGTGTTTGAGATGCATTGTGAAATGAAGGTATTGTTACCTTATCAATAAACATGTTGTGATGGGGTGTTGTCGTCACCCCACCAGATCAGCGGGAGGGCTTTGTCGACATTTACAATAAAGGCAATGAATCGAGAACGAGGCAGCGTAGCTTCAAATGGATACCACAGGTGCATCTACTCAAAATCTCAGGCAGCTTGTAATTGCAGTGACCTCGACCCAAAGGTCAGTGTTTTTTTGAAAATCGTGTGACTGCAATAATAGACCCTGTGCACAAGAAAATGCTAACTTCCTGTTTTAAGACCGGATGTAGGGTTGTACATTTAGCTTTATTTTGCTGTCAATCGCTACTGCGAAGGTGGACTCAAAAAAGTCCAAAACACGAAAACGGAAAGATCACATTAAGTTACAAAGAGCTGAAGCTGGGAACACTCACCATTACTGTTTCATAAACAAATCAAATGATCAATTTTGACGTTTGAAGAGTGTAGATCGATCAGTTGTTTACATCACTTAACACAAGCAGAACTGCATCACTGCAGCAGAAGACACATCGTCCACATTCAGAAGCACATCTCTGTATAGTGACTGGTCTTATGATTTAAACAGGCAAATGTTCAGCATTCAAACTACAAGTGAACAGTAGTCAAGGCCAGATGTTTCCCCTGTTATGTTGATATCGGCTAGTCAAGTACACACCTACACAGCATGTCAACAAGCCGTGAAAAAAAGCCACAGAAAAAAATTAATGAATGATTGCTGGTAAGAGTCTCTATATATTAGTATTTACAACTGGTATGTTGTGACGTACCTTCAAAATTACAGCGGTCCTTCGCTATGACGCGGTTCACTTTTCGCGGCCTCGCAGTTTTTCAGCGCATTGTGTCCTGCGTCCTGATCAGCTGTAGGTCAATGTCGATCTCCTCCATGCCCTCTCTCCTGTACAGTACAGAATCGCTACATCGATCGCTAGCAGTGTGACTCTGAAGTGCTATACGCTGGTTATTTTTAGATCATAACACTGACGATAAACAAGGGACCACTGTATACAAATACTGAGAAATATAAAATTTAAATCCTTTCTCTCTTTTGCTCTGAGGCGGGGGAAAAATATCGACAAGACGATGAACATCATCTACAGATATATTTGGTAAATGCCCAGGACATCTTGAGAAATGTAAATCACCACTTGATTCATCCATTTGGTTGACTTGTTTTGGAAAACCCGACCGTAAACAAGGTACGAATATCACACCGGAAACAAAGCGATCTACAGGAGTTTCCCCACCGGAAGTAGCATATGCTAAGGTGCACATAGGGGGTGTCTAAATTCATGGGCTGTATCCTCCTGAGGCCGCATTTGTAGACCGATTACGTCACAGCGATGCCACGAAGGCTGTCCAAATTCGTAGACTTCTCCGAATGCAGCCGGCAAATGCGTCCTCCTTTTCTCCGAATTTGAAGGATGGGTCGGGTGTGTCCTTCGTGGCCCACCATATCCCAGAATTCATAGCACGGACCAGCCAATTCCAGTTTTCAACAATTGGGCCCGCTACTAAGATTTAATATTACTTTTATTACTCTTTGTGGGTCACATTTAAGATATTTTCAGGCGAGAATGTGTAAACCTCAAATATCTGCTCAGTCAATCAAGATATCGCATATTTGCAAAAGTGCTCTGACGTTTTCGGAGACATCTGTTACCCACCAGCTCGATAGCTAGCCGGGAGCTCAAGGGTCACTAGAACTGGTGAGAACGGCACAACTCCCGGCACATCATTTTCAGATCACCGCGGACTTTCGCTACTCAGGTTAAACGTAATATATGAGTCACTTAGACAACCTAAAATGTTATTGTTTGGCTTTTTCAGTGTTTTTTTTGTTCATGAGTAAATCAGTTTGGCTGAGATTAAAGTTATTAGATTAGATTAGATAAAATAAAACTTTATTAATCTCTTGGGTGTTTTTCGCACAGCTGAATAAACGTCAAACAGAAAACTGATTAAACAGAAGTGTGAGACGGTCTAGAATTTACTCCAGTGTCTTGTTATATTTTAGATAGCAAGGAGCAAGTTTATTAAACTCCACCGAGACAGCGGTGACGCAAATCGGAAGGCTAGACCGTCCAATTTCACAACCGTTTACTTCCGGCCTACCCGACCTTCTGAGGACCCCGCCGCCACCTAGACTGCGAAGGACGGGTCCTCAGCAGAGGATGCAGCCCATGAATTTGGACACCCCTATAGTCTATTTCAAAACAAGGTGACGTAAGATTTTAAATTTTGTTACAGTTTTCCTGGAAGTGTCTAACTTATTTACTTTTTAGGACTCAGTTACATCTCAAGTACCGTATTTTCCGCACTATAAGGCGCACTTAAAATCCTGTGATTTTCTCAAAAATCGACAGTGAACCTTATAATCCGGTGCACCTTATGTATGAATTCTGGTTGTGTTTACTGACCTCGAACCGATTTTATGTGGTACACGGCGCTCAAAAATCTCTCAAAAAATGTTTTAGTACGACTTTGGTAAACTACAAAGTTGCAACACTTGATGGATTGTCGTAGCGTTATGGCTGCCGTAGTCAGGAGCCTCGCAGAGTAATCTGGGTCCAAAACTCCGTCTGCTTCAGGTCCCAAAGTCACACAAACTCTGCAGCATCACAGAGTTAAAAACTGTCTAAATTCTTTCATCTTTAATAAAATGATCAGTGTTGCTGCTTTACCAGGTGTAACAATGAAGTTTAACATCCAGGCATCCATGAAAACAGAATTTATTAAATTTAACGGAGGTAGAAGTTAGCAGGAAGTTAGCTCGCTAGTTAGCTAAACATGATATAGCATGTTCTGACTGAGAGATTTCTGAACCAAATTCAAACGTACAGCTCTGTTATCACTTCCAACATAAATGAAGACAGAAAACTAAACAGCAGTGACGTTTGTAGGGTTACTGAAGATGGGCTAGCTGGTATATAATGATGTGCTGAGGGTTCCTGATGGTTAGGGACAAATGCAATCGCATGGCAGGATGCTGTAAACGGACCAAACTTCAGCCAGGAGAACAACTGAGATAATCCATCCACAATACGAACAATGTTCCCTCTAATTTTTCATGTGTCTGAGCGAACACACAAACTCCCTGAGCGGACACTTGGACCACTGTGAGCAACAGCAGGTGTGTGCACTGTGGTCACGCCAGCATCGAATCCATCCAAGTTACATGGTTTATTAAAATAATCAAATTACAGCATTTACATTTATGTTAGACTACATTTAATTAACTGCTTTAGCTTACTTACAATGAAAATTTAAAAAATCTTGTTCATGACCTGTGTAGTATGTTAACACTATTGGAAGTAAAAATAACTTGAACTCCAATTTTGAAAACACATCTCTCTTTTTTTTTTATAAAGCTCTGACTTGTATTATGAGTCTGTGGTCTGGGAGAGAGTCTGTAACTCTCTGTCTGCAAAATACAGTAAATAATGACCAATGTTGGGCAATTAATTATATAGTTACTTCTTCAAAAAAGTAACTGAGTTTTGCAAACAACAAAGTTTTTTGCAGCTGTTTACCTAAAAATGCAGCCAAGGCGTTTTTTAAAATAAACATTTCAAACTATTTACAGAACAATCAGCTGTTCTGCATCAAATTTGATGCCACACAAAAATATTTGTGCCGCTCCAAAAATTAATTTCTGTCCACTATGAGATGAAGGAGAACAACAGCCTGATACCTGCAGACCTGACAACAGGAGATGTATCACTGCTGTAACACCTGTAACATTCAGCAGTCGCCTCACACAACAAAACTATTAACTACACTACACACTAACTACACACTAACTACACACTAACTACACAATATTTGCGCTAAACGTCGCAAATCTCTCACATCTCAAAACACCGCCGTCACTCCTAAAACTTCCCCCCTTCCTGAACAACTAAATGCCATGTTGCCATATCAGTTTTGATTGGTCGACATGGTACATTTTTCCACCAATAGGAAAGGCTGGGGGGGTTGGGAGGGGGGCTGTTTTTGCTCACAGGCGGAGAGTGCTTTTGAGCGTTTTCCTAATAGAAAAACAGACTTACAGACTACATCAGCTTCTGTGTGGACACTGTGGTTCCCAAAAGAACATTCTTTGCTTCCCCAATAATAAACCATGGGTAACCAAGAACATCAAAGCGACTCTGAACAAGAAAAAAAGAGCTTTCAGGAACGGTGACAGAGATCAGTTGAAAACGGTGCAGAAGGAGCTGAAAGCCATGATTGCAGGGGGAAAAGAGTCCTACAGGAGGAGGCTGGAAAACAACACCAGGGAGGTGTGGAATGGAATGTTGGCCATTACTGGCCTGAAACAAAAGAGAGCTGTTGGGATGGATGGGGACATCGAAAGTGCAAACAACCTAAATCTACACTTCAATAGGTTCGACTGCCCTGCGTCTCCTGTCTCCACACCCAGCTCTTCTCATCTTCTCCATCTACTCCATTCTCCTCCCCCCTCTCCTGCCCCCTCAGCCTGTCTCACCCTGTCCTTCTCAGAAGATGACATCAAGAATTGGGCAGACTCCACTCCAGTAAAGCTGCTGGGCCGGATGGTGTCAGTCCCAGGGCCCTCAGGTGCTGTGCTTCCCAGCTGTCTGGAGTTCTGCATCGGATCTTCAACATGAGTCTGAAACTGCAGAGGGTCCCATCACTCTGGAAGACATCCTGCCTGGTTCCTGTCCCTAAAAAGATTAACCCGTCGACCCCCAGTGACTGCAGGCCAGTGGCTCTGACTTCACATGCCATGAAGATGCTGGAGAGACTCATCCTGAGACACCTGCGTCTGCTGGTGGAGCCTTGGCTGGACCCCCTACAGTTTGCTTATCAACCCTGTATCGGTGTGGAGGATGCCATCATCTACCTGCTGGACCAGGCTTATTCTCACCTGGACATTGTTGGGAGCACTGTGAGGGTCATGTTCTTTGACTTCTCTAGTGCTTTTAACACAATCAGACCATCACTGCTGGGGAATAAGCTCACAGAAATGCAGGTGGACGCCCCACTGGTAGTTTGCATCACAGACTACTTAACAAGTCGACCACAGTATGTTCGGCTGAAGGGCTGCCGCTCGGACAACATCCTGAGCAGCACGGGGGCGCCGCAGGGGACGGTCCTATCACCCTTCCTCTTCACCCTCTACACGTCTGACTTCAGGTCCAAGTTTCAGTCATGCCATCTGCAGAAACTCTCTGATGACTCTGCCATTGTGGGCTGTATCAGACGGACAGGAGGAGGAGGAGTGCAGGAGTGTGGTGGACAGCTTTGTTGAGTGGTGTGAGCTAAACCATCTACAACTTAACATCACAAAGACAAAGGAACTGATCATAGACTTTAGGAAGCAGGCTCCTCCTCCTCCCTCTGTCACCATCAGAGGGGCTGATGTAGAGATCCTGGAGGACTACCGGTACCTGGGGGTACACTTGGACTGTAAACTGGACTGGACCAAGAACACCAACGCTGTCTTTAAAAAAGGGCAGAGTCGCTCAGGTCCTTTAATGTTTGTAGGAAAATGCTGACCATGTTTATCACTCTGTGGTAAAGAGTGTTGTGTTGTTTGCAGCTGTGTGCTGGGGCAGTGGGGTGAAGACAGCCGATGCCAACAGGCTGAACAAACCGATTAAAAAGGCTGGTTCTGTCCTGGGTGTCAGACTGGACCTAGAGGAGGTGTCTGAGAGGAGAATGCTAAAAAAGCTTCTTTGTATCATGGACAACCCCGCCCACCACATGCACGCCTCCATGATGAACCATCAGAGAGCACACGCAGCAAAAGACTCATTGCCCCGAAATGCAGAACTGACCGCCACAGGAAATCCTTTGTGCCGGTGGCAATAAAACTGTACAACTCCTCCTCACTCTGTAGGTGATTTTCCTGAGGATTAATAACAAAGCTATTCTGTCATTCAGACCGTGCACCAACAGTTTTTCATTGAATGTTTGTTTCATCTCCCCATCATATGCTGCTACTCTTTTATCCATTTGGACAATACTATGTCACTTTAGAATCACCTGCACTGATAGCTAAGCTAAGCTATTTATTATTTCTCAGGATACAGTTATATTGTTACTCGTTACAGTTATTTGATCTTATAATTTGCACTATCCTACTGTATATTACTGTATACTTGTATTCTATTGTACATATTGTATATCTTATTCCTCTGCTCCTCTGCCTCTCTTGCTGCATTGAGCATGTGTATTACAAAAGAATTTCCCTCGAGATAAATAAAGCTCTTCTTATCTTATCTTATCTTAAAACGCCGTTTTTACTGTTTCTTCCTGCAGTAAATATAAACAATGACAGTATTCAGGAAGAAAAACAAACATTGCAGATATTTTTATCATAACTCTGGTTTTACGTGGCCGATCAACACAATTTACAAACTGGTATAAAGTCCACACTTTTCCCGTCAGTTGTTCCGTCTGTCCTGCTCACATCTCCAGTGGTTGTACACGTTGTCATTAACGTGGCTTCACTCCTCATCAGCCGCTTTGCTCGCTAAAACACCGGTGTCGGCACATAAGGACGCTGTCATAGCCTGTCAACGACGTATATATGAATGTGAATCGCATGATTGGCTGGACTATGGGATAAGGTGGCATCGTTCTGATCCCATACTGGAGCAGCCAGTCACTGACTAACACTGCAGAACAGAATTGTTAAAGTTTTAATCTTAATTTCAATTCAGGTGAGATTTTTTTTTGTGCACAACGCAGATTTTCTGTGTGCAGAGACCGTGCCAGCAGTGCGCGATTGCACACGCAGCTTAGAGGGAACATTGAATACGAGGTTAGTCATTAATATACTGCAACAACCTGGGGAATAAGAGCAGCGGCACAAGAATTCAAACATTAATGAATCAATGGTATAGAGCACGGAAGCAAGAAGAATGAGCTGAGTAAAGAGTGCCCAACCATACACAGATGGCCCGCACTGTGGTTTGTTTGCTTCTGTGGAGTTTTTCCTTCTGCTGTTGCCAAAAGTGCATAGGGGGTCGTATATTGTGGGTTTTCTCTGTTTTGAACCTTAACTTTTGACCATATATAAAATTGTTTGAGTAAATAAAGTTTGACTACTGACTGGTTTTTTGCTTAATGTGCCTTCTGGTCCGAAAAATATGGTATGTGGTAACACATATAATATAACATTAGTAAAATAAATGTGGTGTCTTGGCAACACATAAAGGGGTTAAGGTTTTTTTTCAGAAGCATTTATTTATTTTTATTATTTTTATTTGTTTTTGCAATGATTATGAGGTCATATCCTTGAAGAGTATACATGATTTCTCCAGTGTGTTATAAATGTTCATAGTTGTTGCCTTCATCAGCTTCCTCAGCCTATTTCTCGTCCCTCTCAGCAAACTGTTGATTGTGAGTCTCACAAAAAGTTATGTGGTACACAGCAACTTGTCAACAACTTCCATAATCTACAAATTGTGTAGCTGATGGAAATAGCTTCATAAGCCAGGGCAGTAATGGTTAGGTTATGTCCCCCAGAATGACCAGTGTCACATCTATTTCCCCAAAATCTAACGTCCAGGGTGGTAACAGTCTGTTCTGGTCTGAGTCACAAAGTGACAACATTTATATACGAAAGCTTCATGTTATTATCTGCTAGACTTTATGAAATGACAGAAAACTGTGGTGGTGGTGGTGCAATAATTAGCTCTGGTTCTTTCTGTGCGGACACTGCATGTTCTGCCCGTGTCTCTGTGGATTCTTTCTGGGTGATTCATCTCAGAGCCCAAAGATGTGGGGTTAGATTAACTGGTAATTGTTCATTCACTGCAACTTTATTGAGAAGGTTAAATGCAAAGTTTTGATTCGGAATGATTTTCAATTTATTTTTAGGTTTATGTTAGTGTGTATTTGGTTCCTACTTTTGGAAGTTGGCCTACAAAGCCAACTTCCAAACAGTTGTAATTCTAAGCAATCACAACTGTTCTAAGTTGCGATTGCTCAGAACAGTCATGTTCTAACACTATTTCTCAGATGCAAGATGAAAGTAAATACTAATGTTTCATTTTGGCAAACTGATGTTACCAGTGTGCAGCTCACTTTCTTGTTCTGGGTGGATAGAGGTTGGTACAGCTCAGCACTGTCCCCTGTGAGCTGAAGTCCATTTCAGTCCAAAGACAACACAACTAACTCCAGAGTCGCTCATTCCTCTCTGCCTCTGTCATTCTTTTTGTATCTTGCCAACACCCTCTATCATTTATATGGCTGCTTTTAAAGACAGTCTCCGTGGCGACGGCGTGACCCCTGCTGCTGCTCATCAGTAGTGTGTCTGATTGATAGCCAGTAGGTGGCCATAAAGGCTATCTGCCGTTGCCAGATTAGCCCAGACAAACATGGCTACTAACCAGCCAGAAGTGTTTACTATGGAAAATTCCGCCATCTTCAGTCTGCAGATTTACGAATATGTGTCGCCTGAGCCTTACACGTGGGCTTGTGCTGTTTCACACTAAGTTTCTGCTGTTTCATTTGAATAGAAGCACCATAAAGTACAAACAGAGCTCTCTTTTGTTTATTCGTAAAAGGATCTTCCCTTCACAGCCTGCTCTATTTTCACTCATTTCTCTTACGAGGTGCAGGTTTACAGTCTGGAGTCATCTTCATCCCAGAGCAGGTGGATGAGATTAAAACAGAAGGAGCTTGAGGGGGTTGTCACAGCATTTCTGTCCTTCCTCTGCTGGGCCTGTTCTTCTGGGAACAGCCTTCATCTTCGCTCCATATGTAGGTCGTTGGCCTTTTGTGTGTGACGTTGTGCGCCCACCAAGTGTTTGGCGTTTCCATACCTCTCTTACATTCTGTGGGTTGTCATGGAAATGCACTGGGGGCAGCAGCAGCAAAGTTACAGTGGAGGAAAGAGTGAGCAGTGGGAGGAGGTCAATTAGTCCGGGCCTCTTTTGTGAGCCTCTGCCGGCCTGTTGATGAAGAGCGCTCTGACTAGAGATGTTGTTGGCTTCAGGAAAAAGTAACTTGGAAAAACCCAAAAACTGGGGTTCAACTCTTAGAGACAGTCACGTGGTATGACGTTAGATTTATGTGGCTTTACTAAAGCAGAACCCAAATAGCCCTTTCCTGAATGCTTCTCTTTTGAAGTGCAATTTCTTGCACTATTGTGTTGATTTGGCTCTGGTAAAACAAGCTGTGAACAACTATTTACACACTGAGCTCATAGTGTAAAGAAAACACTCTGTATGCACAAACACACTAAGTGCTCTCACTCCAGCCTCCAGATAGGTTGCAATTATGTCTGCACATATGGTAGGAGAATATATATTTGAAAGGTTAAGTGTGATTTTGTCTTTTTGTTAAAAATAATCTTTTATTGTTGTAAAGTAGGTCAGGGTTGCTTTTATCATGTGGTATTGCTCTGGGATGCACAAAGATATGCCTTAGTATCTCTTGCTCTGCATTTCTGTAGACTGCCACTGGTTTTATGACCCAGTTTGCTGGGTTGCAGCTGACCCACTCTCTGTTTTCGCCAGCTGCCAGTTTACTAGGAATTTGCTACACTATAACTAGAGGAATATAAGTTTGCTTCTTTCCTGCCTTTTTGTAAAGCTTGGGTATTCTACTGTCTTAGACTTTCAGTGGTCAAATAATGTATTTTGTTCTTTGATAACATTCAGACTCTAGTAGTTTTTTCTGTGAGCTATAGCAAACCAAAAGCATACAACCTAAAAAGAACTGTGACAGTGAATGAAAACAATAAATATACTATACTATTATATATTGTACATATATTTATTAGTTTCAGATGTAGCCATTCTTGTATTTTGCTTGTTTACATTATTGTATTTTGCACAACTCTGTTGCTTGTGAAGCTCGCACACAAGAATTTCACTCACATGTGCTGTACCAATGTACCTGCACATGTGATGTGACAATAAAAGTGATTTGATTTGATTTGATTTAAAGTTGTGGTCTTGGCAGCTAAACATAGAGCTAAATCTTAGTTTAAAGGCCTACTGGAAGTGGGAGGTTGTGTAATGAGTTTTATTTTTTACTTTTTTAACCTTGTGAAATTGCACTATAAGATGTGGTCTGAAAGAGACATTCAGCAGGAAAATATATGCAAATAAACATGTCAAACTCTACTTAGATTTCAAACATAAGCTTCAGAACTTGACTCAGAGTTTTTTAATATCATTAATAAATGTTCAGTTAAATTACATCACGAAGCAATTAGTAGCTACACATGAACCAGTGCAATATTTGACCCCTACATTGAGGGGATCAGGTGGCTCTATTGTTTTATGGTCAGTGTTTTCCTATCATGGTTTAAATCTGGGCAATAGTCACTGAAAATTAGTACAAAGTCTTTCTGAGAGAGTGCCTTTACAGTCTAATTCTTTCTTGATCTTTACCAGGGTCTATCCTGGGCCTTGATCTGCTCTGGAGCCTCCTCCCAGTAGGACATGCCATAACCACCTCAGCTGGGACCCTTCAATGAGGACGACCAGGAGCTCCTTCTCGAATGACTGAATTCCTCCTCCTATCTCTAACCAACCTTTGGAGAAAGCACGTATCTGTGATCTAATTACCACAGGTAAAGGTAGGAACCAGTGAATCATCAGCTTTGCTTATCTCTCTTTACCACAACAAACTCTGAGATACTTAAAGATATCTACTCGTCCTTGACCTAGAGTGGGAATTCCATCCTTTCCTCCTGAAAATCATGGCCTCAGACTTGGAGGTGCCAATTCTTATTCCCACAGTTTTACACATGCCTGTGAATATGGGCTCAAATTGTGGTCATAAATATTTTGTACTTGTAAATCAGTTTTGTTCTTGTAAATCAGGATTTGTATGTGCAAAAAGAATTTGTGTGTGGACTTAGCCAAAAAATACGTGTGAAACTCTGCACTCAAGTTTCAAGTTACAAGTACGAATTTTGACCCTGTTTTTCTTTTTCTTTCATCTGATTGGCCAATGTCATGTCAATCACAAATTTAACTATCCAATCAGAGAACAGATGGGTTTGGCTGTCAGAGGGGCGCTTTTTTGAACTGCAGGTCCTGGAAGGGTAATACAGTTTGAAGCTGGAAGATCTCTGTGTAAATATCCGATAGCAGCTAGGTCCCCTAACTTTCAGCAGCTGTTGAAAGGATAAAGTTGTGGTATATCAGTGGTTAGAAATACCATTATTACTTTAGGATTAGTTTAACACAAAGTCAGGGCTGACCCGGGACCATTGCTGTGAGTCACAGTGTGCAGCATAAAGGTCCTTTCACATCGGACGCAGCATGTGCTGCTAATGCTAACTGCTAACTAAAAGCCAAGGATCCAGAATTTGCTACGCTGGCTGCTGGGCTCTGTGGGTTTTTGCAGCAGCTCTACCTGTACTAGATGCACCTGCTCCTTGTTGTTTCTATCTCCGACTTTATGTTCTCTACAAGAGTTTCTGGGGTTTTTTGCTGGTTCTTCAAATATTCAATAAAAACATGTTAACGGAGAAAGCTTTGTAAGTATCCCCACTAGTGAAGACTGTCATTTCAACAACACTGCCCACCCCCCCACAAAACTCGGACGACCACAGACTGTTCTCCTTCGTGGTGATGAAGGAAAACGCTGGGCTGGCATCTAAAAGGGCATTTATTCCCTTCAAGGACCTGAAGCTCCATAAAGCACCCCTCCAATAGCCAAACCCACCTGTTCTCTGATTGGATAGTTAAATTTGTGATTGACATGACATTGGCCAATCAGATGAAAGGGATAAAAACAGGGTCAAAATTCGTACTTGTAACTTGAAACTTGAGTGCAGAGTTTCACACGTATTTTTTGGCTAAGTCCACACACAAATTCTTTTTACACACACACAAATTCTTTTTACACATACAAATCCTGATTTACAAGTACAAAATATTTATGACCACAATTTGAGCCCACATGTGAACTGCTCCAGTAAGAACTTGAGACCACCAACTGATGAAGCTACAAGAACCAAGTCATCGACAAAAATCCGAGATGAGATTCTGAGGTTTTTACCTGCTGTTTCCCCTTTATACGGTTGTCCTTAAAAATTATACATATGTATTATTGTAGGGTCTATCTTACAATATAAAACCTGACTGTTGTTGTAATTTGGCTCTGTATATATAAAACTGAACTGAGTTGACTGAAACTGAGACAAATTATCAACATAATCGGTGACACGGGGGAGCCCTGTCAAAGTCCAACATCAGCTGATAGTGATTCTGATTTATTGCCAGTCATCCGAACCAAGCTGTTGCCGGGTCGTTGCAACAAGTCAGACACGCCATAGTCCCAAAGCACCTCCCACAGAGTCCCCTGAGGGACATGAATGCTTTTTCAAGTCCACAAAGCACATGTAGACTGGCTATGCAAACTTCCATGCACACTCAATTATGCTTGAGAAGATAAAGAGCTGATCCAGTGTTTCACAACCAGGACCCCAGTTTAATCAAAGGTAAACTAGTGGACATCCTCTCCAGCACCCTGGCATAGATCATCCCACAGAAGCTGATAAGTGTGATCCCCTTGTAGTTGGAGCACACTTTCGATGCCGCAGATTTTCAGTTATTCTGTAATTATTTAAGGCCATGCAGTACATCAGTAAACTTTTTTTTTTTAGCTTTCTTGGCCGCTCTGTAATTCCAGTAGATTAAAGTAAAGTGTGCAATGTACAATAGCATAATCTGACAGAGTGATCCTCATATTTAAGGGAGAAAAATAAAAAAAAATAAAAGATGTAAAACTTTTTTTAATTAATTTGGTCAGTTTCCAACATGATTGGGTACAAAAAGAGAGAGGGAGTTCCTCAGAAGTAAGGTTAGACAGAGGTTCACCAATGTGCAATGCATAAATAAAATAAACATCTACAAACATATTATGAATATCTCGTTATGTACTGTACATAACACCATCAAATGATTGTGAGAATCTGGAGAAATCTCTCTGCATAAGGGACAGGGCTTAAAATCAATATTAGATGCGTGTGATCTTCAGGCCCTCAGGCAGTACTGCATTAAAACAGTGACGGAAATCTGAACTGTAACTCAAAACCTCAGCTTTATTGCTGGCATAAAACAAAACATAAACTGAGCAATGGCAATGAACGTGAAACACTGACACGAAAACACACAGGCATAATCTGAGGATACGACGCGACACCGAGCATGGGAAAACACAGGGCCCACACACACAGGGCAACAACGGGGGAATCGGCAACAGGAGGGAGACACAGCTGGGAGAGACCAGGGCCAACGAGACAGGGGGAACAAAGCTGCACACACCAACACAAGACAAAGACCTCCACAACAAAACAGGAAACATGAATCACAACTCAGAGACACGGACCCAACACAGAGAGACAGAAAACGACACATGGAACTAGACATATACTAAGCAGACACAACCGAAGAACAAATCCTAAACACAAATAAACAGAAACATGAAACTCTAATAATAAACATCATAATCATCATCATCATCATCATTAACACAACAAGAGAACAAGAAAACAATCCCTGATGCAAAATTAAAGCAAAACATAATAAACTCAAAATACTGGGTAGAAACTGACCCAGAACCGTGACAAGTGGAGGAAATAATGATTTGATCCTCTGCTGAATCTGTATGTTTTTCACTTACAAAGAAATGAGACGTCTCTTTTATGGTAGTTTCATTTTCACTGAGAGAGAGAATATCAGCCAAAACCAAAAACACATGACATAAAAGTTATGCACTGATTTGCATGTCAGTAAGTGAAATGAGTATTTGATCCCCAAGAAAATTATATGAGTTAGTACTTGGTGGAGAAACACTTCTTAGCAAATATAGCAGTAAGGCACTTGTGGTTGGTCACCAGATTTAGACACGCGGTATGATGAACGCGGCTGTGACTCTGGCAGACGAGCTGAACACTTTCTATGCTCGCTTCGAGGCTGCAGCTAAGGTCTCCAACAATGCTAGTGCTAGCGGCGCTAACAGCTGCAGACAGGAAGATACTGCCAGCACCGGAAACGTGCTCGTCATCTCCGAGCATGAAGTAAGGAGAGCCTTCAAAAGAGTGAACACCAGGAAAGCAGCAGGACCAGACGGCATCCCAGGTCGTATCCTCAGAGACTGCGCATACCAGCTAGCTCCTGTGTTCACTGAGATATTCAACATCTCTTTATCTCAGTCGGTGATCCCCACATGCTTCAAGGAGTCCATCATTGTTCCTGTCCCGAAGAAACCCCACCCTGCTTCTCTCAATGACTATCGCCCTGTAGCCCTCACCTCAGTAGTGATGAAGTGCTTTGAACGCCTGGTCAGAGACTTCATCATTTCTTCACTACCAGACACACTGGACCCACTACAGTTCGCTTACCGTCCAAATCGTTCCACAGACGATGCCATCTCTCATCTCCTCCACACATCACTCACTCACTTGGACACTAGAAGGGGGAATTATGTTAAAATGCTCTTCATAGACTACAGCTCTGCATTTAACACCATAATTCCCTCCACCCTCACCACCAAGCTGGAGCATCTGGGACTCAGCTCATCTATGTGTCTGTGGATCTCCAACTTCCTAACTGGCAGACCACAGGCAGTAAGGATGGGCGGACATGTCTCAGCCTCCACCACTCTCAGCACTGGAGCCCCCCAGGGGTGTGTTCTGAGCCCCCTGCTGTACTCTTTGTACACATATGACTGTGTGGCCACTACCAGCTCCACCACCATCATCAAGTTTGCTGACGACACCGTCGTGGTGGGCCTGATCTCTGATAACAACGAGACGGCCTACCTGAAGGAGATTAGGAATCTGGAGAACTGGTGCCAGAGGAACAACCTCCTTCTAAACGTCAGTAAGACAAAGGAGCTGATAGTGGACTTCAGCACTAAGCAGGAGAGGAACTACCAGACCCCCGTCATCAACGAGTGCCCAGTGGAGAGAGTGGACAGCTTCAAATACCTCGGAGTTCACATCACGCAGGACCTGTCATGGTCCTGTCACATCAACACCGTGGTGAAAAAGGCCCGTCAGCGTCTCTACCACCTCAGACGCTTGAGAGACTTCCAACTGCCCTCCAAGGTGCTCAGGAACTTTTACTCCTGCACCATAGAGAGCATCCTGACGGGAAACATCTTAACCTGGTTCGGGAACAGCACCATGCAGGACAGACGAGCTCTACAGAGGGTTGTGCGGTCAGCTGAGCGCACCATCCGCTCCGAGCTCCCTGACCTGCACTCGATCTACAGCAGGCGGTGCTGGACCAAGGCCAGGAAGATCGGTGAAGGACCTCAGCCATCCCAACAACAGACTGTTCTCTCTGCTGAGGTCAGGAAAGCGATTCCGCTCCCTGAAGACCAACACAGAGAGACTGAGGAGGAGCTTCTTCCCGCAGGCGATACGGTCTCTCAATCACACCACCACACAGTACTGACCCACACATACAGTTCTTACACACACTGGACATTCTGGACATTGTTTTCACTTCATTACTTAAATCACTTTAAGCATATTTGCACTGCACAAGACATAATGTGGATCGCACAACACTGGACATTATATTCTTCATTTCCAGTTAATACTTGTACAGCTGCTGTTATTGTGTATATATTTATTTATATTTCTTCATACATTCTTATATAGTTCTATATTGTGTATTTTGTTGTACAGTTATTTCATTTTTCAACTTTAATTTATATATTTTATTTTATTCTTTCCCAGTTAAATTTACCCTTCATTCTAATTTGTGTTGTACAGTTATTTCCTTTTTAACTTTAATTTTTATATTTTATTTTATTCCTTCCTAGTTAAATTTACCCTTTTTAATTTTTCATATTTATTTCCTATCTTATTCATAGCCTTTTCCTTTTTTCTTTAGGTCACGAGCAGTTGTCTAAGCATTTCACTGCATATCGTACTGTGTATGACTGTGTACGTGACAAATAAAATGTGAATTTGATTTGTCTCAGGAGGTATTCCAGCCGATTCCTCTTTACAAACACCGTCTACATCATTTCGGTTTCTTGGCTGCCACTTGGCATCTCGAAACTTCAGCTCCCTCCACAAATTTTTGACCGGACTTTAGCTGCTCCTTTGTTGTCGGTATGTGCTGCTGGTAAAGTTTCTGGGCTGCCTTTCCTCATAACAGCCATCCCTCAAGATTCTCTCCATTTAAAGCAATGCATCATCAGGGACTATAACAGCTAGTCCTTTTACTGAATCATACTGGGCATTAGCCTGGTGAGCTGACAGGATTTTGGGTTAATAAGTCAATTGAAGGGCCATTGTGCATCAGCCCTATAAGCGTTGACAGCAGTCCAGTCATTTATTTTCATTACTGACATTGTATTTCCCAGTCAAGTCTCTTAATGCAACTGGCCCCTTGCCTAATTTCACTGTACACTCACACACCTTGTAGAAAAGAGTTTAGTGTTGAAGAAAAGGTAGAGCTGACAAGCTAAGAGAGAAAAACAAAGTAGTAATAGATGCAGCAAATCACAGTTGGCCACCTGGAACAAAAAATTCCAGGTGCGATTTTTATCCTAGTCCAGCCCTGACTGTGGGGGCGGTGTTCTTCTTCTACTGAGCAATACAATTACAACGGGTTGAGTTGACCCAAATAGCTCACTTTTGGTTTCATCTGACCACAGAACGTCCTTTACAAGCCGTCTCTGGATCATTAAGATATCCATTGGCCAACTTAAAACAAGCTTGTACATGAGTCACCCTGACCTGGGGGACCTTGAGAGTGGTGAGAGATTTCCATCAATGACAGCATAGTGTGTTACCAATGGTGTCCTAGGCGACTGTGGTCACAACTGCCTTTACCTGCCCAGACATTAACCAGCTTCTCCTTTTGGGCTGATCCATCATCTTTCTCATGGTCATCCTCACCCCATGAGGTAAGATCTTGTATGGTGCTCCAGACCAATGGCAAATTATGGTCATTTTATATACCAAGAGTTGTCACTTTCTCACCAAGCTTCTCAAAGTCGGATCATTCCAGCCTTGTGCAGATCTACAGTCTTGCCTAGAATAGTAAAATTCTTCGACACCTTTTTCATTTCTCTATGTGCTTTCTGCATTTAATCATTAGCTGTTAGTAATCTCTGGCTGTCTTCCACAGCCTGTCTTTTTTTCTGTCTTCCTCAGAGATGGGCAGTAACGCGTTACAGGTAACGAGTAAAGTAAGGGATTACTATTGCAAAAACGGTAATTAGATTACCGTTACTTTCCCGTAGGAACGCTGTGTTACTGCGTTACTAAAACCGTGATTTTTTTGCAAGAATGTCTCATGACAGTGACGTAAGCGAGTGCGACGTTCGTGACAACAGCTGTGTGCAGATCAACAATGGATCATATATCGAGTGCGGGAGAGAGTATGAGCGTGCAGCGTTTAAAGCGTGGAAGTACTGACCTTACTTTGAGTTTGATTCCATAAAAAGTGACAAAAACATTAGTGTCCGCTGTGCGTGGGAAGAAAACTTCTTTTTACAGCGAAAAAAAACCCTAAACTTCCAAGCAAGCACCGAGTAGCTACGACGTAATGGGAAACTCACAGAGAAACTCGCAGATTCTTCCACTGACCGCTGCAACACACCTGCACCAGGGTAAACCTCCGCCTACCCTGCTCCTGCTTTACAGGTGAAAATAGAGCAACAGGACCGCTGAGTCTTTGACTTTATTTATTTTCTGCTGTGTTTTACTTGCATCTATTTGAAAGACTGAGTGTAAACACAAAAAATATTTTATTTTATGTGCTGGAATGTGCAGAAAATAGGTTTAAATATTAAACAAATTTCTTCCAGTCAGAGAATGTTGCAGATAATTACATTTTTGCTTGATGCATAAAGTTAAAAGATTAAAACTAATAAAACAAGTTTTAAAAAGAGACTTTTCCATTTGATTACATTTTGTATGATGGATTATGCAGAAAAAGTAGAATTGGGCTGAAAGATCTATCGCTTTATCACCTCTTCAGGTTGTAAATCGTGTTTTTAAAAAGTAACTAAGTAACTAATTACTTTTGAAAATAAGTAATCAGTAAAGTAATGGGATTACTTTTTTGGGGAAGTAATCTGTAATTAGTTACTGATTACTTTTTTCAAGTAACTTGACCAACACTGGTCTTCCTCGCCTCAGCCCAACCAGTTGCTGTAGACGACTGCCCTACCCGACAATTCTGGCTCAGGGATAAAATACTTATTTCACTCAGTGTCATGTAAATCAGTTAAAAACAATTATGAAGTGTGTTCTGACTGAACTTGCTGTTGACTCTATTAGATGAAATGATATTTTGGCATTAGCAAACTGAATTACAGGTTCTTGTGAGGGGAAGGCACATGAACACAGGAGTAACCAGACTTTCTGCATCTTTGAGAACCTCACCTCAACTGTGCATCTGACTGGAGGAAATAGCTTTAGCACAGTACTACTGCAGTATCAGTACTACTGCAGAATAAGACAATAATCGCAGTTTTTGGAAAATACTTTTACTACGCCATGTACCTAGAACTGTCAGACATAAAGTCGTTGTAATGTACGACTGCTGGCTGGATTTCTTGTTGTTGGTTAGTGATTTTAGCAGCCTTTGTTACACAAGCAACACCTCGCAGGATGACACAATAGAAATAACTCATTTGGTTTTCTTCTGGCTGCCTCCAACAGTCCATGTGTGTCAGGTTAATTGTACAGGTACAGTAAATGTAGTGTTTGAAGAGTACACAATGTGAATGGGTGAATGTGACTTGTAATATGCTTTGAGCAGCCAAGAAGACTAGAAAAGTGCTATATAAGTTCCAGTTTAACCAGTGGTTTGCTTACAACCTGTAAAATGCAGTGTATGTTTCTTGCCCTTCCTTTTTGCTGTTGTCACATAGTCAGTGCAATGCCACTGGATAAACCTCAGAGCAGAAGATGCCTGTTTGATGCAGGAAGTGTACTGTGAAGGTGAGGAGATGCTTGATGCTTGTAAAAGCTCGCTGACATGATGCACGAAGCCACCTGATGAAATCTGTCAAAGACAAACTGTGTGGGTGGATTACATGAGTAGCACTAATGTTTTACTAACTTTGAAGTACAATAATGAAACAGATGCCCCACTTAACACAAAGTGTTCTGTAGTAAACATAAATAAGGCCCATACAGTAAAAATGTCTGCCACCCTGCTGCTGCTGATGAACTCTCTCTGGCAAATGCTTGACACTGCTTACGTAAATAGGCTTCTTTTAAAAATGGCTCTATTTGCATGACAAAGCCCGATGGTTTCAGGGTGGGGGGCAGAAGGAGAGGGAGGAGTTTGAGTCTGTCGCAAAGAGGAGGCAGGACAGACTGGGATTGTTGGACAGATGCACTGGGATCGCCAGCTCTCTCCCAGTCAGGAGATCAGACTGCACTGCAGGGTGTATCGAACGCTGTGGTTGAGGTATTAGCGGTACTCGTCTGGATTTGGGTTCCATTATCCGGTGTAGCTGGATCTTGTTCCCATATTACCTCACACTACTTTTTGTATTGGTTGGAGGAAAGAAGGGATTTAACATCTCCCATAAACTGGGAAAAAACTGAATATTTGCGAACCAGCTGTGGAAGAGTGACACATGCTTGCCATCAGCACTGTCATGCACTGCTCACAGCAGCACCTGAAATGTTTATGGCTTAAATGCTCATAATCAGTGGCGTTTATCTAGATTTAGCAGAAATATAATTCATAATTGCACTGGTGACCTGAATGGTGTATTACAGCAGAACGCTACACTGGCTTAGAGATGATGGGAACCCTGCTTGCTGGACTCATACTCTTCCTGTTTGAGGTAATAACCTTCTCATTTTTCCATAATGATTTAAATTGATACAAATTATTTGATGTGTGATTTTTTTCATTGTTGTTACCTTTGGAGGTGCAGAGTTACCCTTCAGAGGAGACATTCAGTGGGACAGGCTTCATAGCGCTCCTCTGTTGAAGCAACGTCTTTAAACGTGTCGCCTCTGTGACACCAGCACAGCAAGGCTGGTATAGTTCAGCACGATAAACTAAAAACTACAAATAAAAACAGAACTTTAGAAACAGAACTTTCATATTATGGAATTACAAAAGTAAATAATTTAAAATTAGAGGAAATATCTTTGGATTTGGTCTTTGTTTGAAGAACTGGCGTGAGAGAGCGTTGGCGCACATTGAGGATGAGACGTGACATCTGTTGTGTCTTTTATAAATTCTTATAAAATTTCCTTGAAAAATGCACACGTAATAAAAATGATGTATTTAAAAACCGAACACTAACATACTAATAATATAATATACCACACCAAAATGAAGTAAAAATATAGAACTATAATAATATGATAATATAACTCATAGTATTATTTGATATGCAGTTGTTCTGTTATTAAACTGTTTTCAGGTGTGCCTGTTCTGGTTGTTGGGGTAACCCTGGTGATATCCATGGACAAATACAAAGCAGACGATCATTGCTGGCTCAATGTGAAGACCGATACCATCTGGGCCTTTGTGGGACCTGTGATATTTGTCTTGACAGTATGTAATCTTATTTTTGCTGTATCTGTCCCTGATTTTCATTCTAGTCAGTATCTTTATTGGCCAAGCAAACAAAATTTCATGTCGCACATTTTGTTCCAAATTTCATGAAAGTTTATAGATGGTAAATGGCCTGCATTTGTATAGCGCTTTACTTAGTCCCTATGGACCCCAAAGCGCTTCACACTACATCCAGTCATCCACCCATTCACACACACATTCACACACTGGTGATGGCAGCTACATTGTAGCCACAGCTGCCCTGGGGCGCACTGACAGAGGCGAGGCTGCCGGACACTGGCGCCACCGGGCCCTCTGACCACCACCATCACCATGATGTAATAAATCTTAGACATAATCTGACAGAATGCTGTTGCCATAATTAAGCCAACAGTAACCACATAAGTAACTATCCTTATACTAAAAAATTAGAGATCATCTATTGTTACTAACAGTCGTTTTTAACAGTAGAAGGTTCGAGTGATGTGTGAAAAATGTGACATTGAAAAGAAAGTTTACAAAAAATAATTTTTATTCATAGCCACTTATATCCTGATGAAGAGACTTTACACTTTGTCTTATGTGTCTGTTTTTGTGGTGTTTTTTTATGTTTTTTAAGAACATTTAAATGTGTTACATAGCAGTTCCCATTCTTTTCAATCACTTCATATTATAAGGTTAAAACACCACAATATTAGAGGAGAATATTATCATCCAAAAGATCAAATGATTCCCTATGAGACAGTGGGAAGGAAGAACCCGCTTTTAACGGGAAGACTTCAACAGATCCAGGCTCAGGGAGGGAAACACAGAGTCACCAAACCAAACACAAACTGGAGAGTAGACAAATACCAATACGGTAAATTTTACTAATAGAAATACAAATATATAAACAAATACCTGGATGTCTTAATGAGAGTATCAGGTCATTCTGGATTTGTTGCAGGATCATAACAGTGAGTGTTTCCTTTATTTGTATATTCTGTTCCCTCCACCTGACAGAGGCGAGGAGCTGTGCAAACTGAAATCACGTACACTGCATTCACTGAATGCTGTTTGCTGCGATTTGATTTCCTGCAGCCTGAGCAGAAGGGGAACATCTCCCTCCTCCTCATGTGAGCTGGAGGCCAAGTGGTTCTGCAGTGGCACGTCTTGTGTTTGCCGGAGGCCGTGTTGATGCTGTTGTCCTCTGCCTGCAGGTCAATGCGGTTGTGCTGTGTCGGGTTGTCATGGTGACTGTTTCCAGCGCTCGTCGCCGTGCTAAGATGCTCAGTCCAAGCTCAGCATCAAAGATGCAGACCTATGACCTTACCTGGTGAGATACAATAAAGTTTGTAGCACTCTCTGTCACTCCCTCTCCTCCTGCTTTTTCTGTGCTCTCCTACGATTTTTTTTCTTCTGTTGTCTGGCCAAACTCGCTCTGCCTCTCTCTCTCTTCACACAGATACACACAAGCTTGCTATTTTCTTTTTGGTTGAGCAACCCATGATGAATAGAGACAGTGTGAGAGACGGGGAGTTTACTGTGGGAGTTGTAAGTGCTTATCAGCTTAACACCTGGGCCCTGCACAATTGTTTCTGTGTGTGTGTGTGTGTGTGTGTGTGTGTGTGTGTGTGTGTGTGTGTGTGTGTGTGCGTGCGTGCGGTTGCTACAACTTTGCTACAACTGTTATTCTTTAAAGCACTTTTCTTTAGAATTTCTCCTCACATTAAAGGACCGGATTGTTCCCTTCTCCTATTTAGCATTTCTGTTCCTATCAAGTCCTCTTAAAATTAGGATACCTGAAAAAATGAGTTCCCCACCAGGATTGGAAGAGGCACAGAGGAAGAGGACAGCCAAACGCTCTCTGTAGATGTCGTACAGTACGGTGTTTGTTCGTTTTATGTAACAGTCACAAGTGTTGTTGTCCTGCTACACTAACTGTTAATTACATACATGTAAAAATGTATTAGTCTTCCAAATGCTGAGCAGCAAACACGAATTCCACCCAGTTCTGTTGCAGTGCTACAGTTAAACTTAGTAGCTCTGCTACGATATGCTTTTTTCTTTTCCTGTTAAAATGCAGATCTGTGGTGAGTTTTTGTTGTTTTTTACATAAATATTATTTCAGACACAGTCGGGTTTTCATTTTCTGGACAAAATGAATCCAAACCATTTGATGTTTACCCCCTTAATATCCACTCTTTCATCATCGACCGGTTTAAGGTGTGTCTTTTTTTTTAGGCCCAAATAAACGTTACTTTTTTAAACCGTGCAAATATATTTCCCATTACATCCTATAAATGTTAGTTTTCTGCTTCCAATTAAGCAGATATTCTTTAAAAAGTGGTTAAGATGTTAAAATCATTACAGATAGGGAAGAAATTATTATTTAATGCACATCTACATGTACCTGGCTCAAATGGTGAGAATTCTGGCTTCTCCACTAAAGGCTAAATAAAATCTCTATATTATCCATGTTTAATGAAACTTCATGTATATGTCTGACTTTCTAGGAGAAACACTGGTGTATCTGACACCACATTGGGCTTTCCAGCTGGTCAATGACTCGCTGTCCTTCTCTAGAGCCGACAGCTTCTGCAGAGGGCGGTTTAGCTCTCTCATCACCTCAGACCAGAAGGAAGTTCTGGAGCTGCTTCGGCAGGCTGGACTTCATTCCTCCGTCTGGGTCAGGGATTCCAGCAGAGTAGCTTCCAAGCCTGTGGCGCTCTCCCAGCAGTGTGAGTGAAAACACAGTTTTAAGCTGCAGATTTTTGTTTTGTTTTGTTTTACGTGAAACACCTTTTTGGTCTCATCTTTCAGATTTGCAGTTCTCAGCTCTAAAGTTTCCAAAGGAGTCGCGTGAGGGCTTTGCACACGTCAACAAGTCCTTCCCAGCCCTCTCATCTGTCAGTGTTTGTGTTCGAGTTCAGTGGGACCCATGGTGGAGTGAGGTGTCGACCATATTTTCCTACGCTGCACCTGTCTTTACCAATGAGTTCCAGCTGCGAGGCCAAGCAGACATGCAGGGTCGCATTTTGCTGGCGCTCATCATCCATGGGAAGCACCTACCATACAAGGCATCCTTCCCAAATGATGGTGCGTGGCATCAAATCTGTGTCACATGGCAGCAGAGTGGTGGCCACTGGGCTACCTATGTGGACGGAGACAGGAAAGACACAGGCTCAGACACAGACACTTCCAGGGATATCTACGGTGATGGGATTCTGATCCTGGGGCAGGACCAAGACTCTTTTGGCGGGAATTTTACAGAGCCTTTCTTTGGAAATATAACTGACCTAAATGTCTGGAACATGTCTTTGGAATCACACCATGTCCGTCTGCTAAATGAATGTTCACCAGTCACCCAGGACCTGCTTTTCAGTTGGAACCTTGAGCTCCTTAGTAGCCACCCTGTGGTCAAAGAGGTGCAGGCCCGATTGTTTATGTGAATGTGGCATCTTCAGTAATGTGCTTGTCAGAGGGTAATGCACAGGTCAAAATATTAAAATGAGAAAGTCTTGCTGTCTGAAGGAGAAACTGGGATCTCACATATTTTACCTGATAATTTCAGATTCAGGTAAACAAAATGCTTCAACCCGGCATCAAGCAGCTCTCTTCCTTTTTATCTCAGCCCAAAGCTGTTTCCCCCTCTCGCTCTCGCTGTCTCTTCGTTCCCTCACAAACAGACTGAAAGTCTGTGCCAGTGTTACGTCAATTGAGGAGATTAGAGGGAAAACGACTTTCAAAAATAAAAGGGAAGAGAGTGTTGGCTTTGTCCTTGCAGACACAGTGTAGTCTGAAAACTCAATCTCTCTACCCAGGTGCAGCAGTGTGACAACAATAGTGGTTTGAACAAAGGCAACCTCTTCTGCCTTGCCCCATGAAATGGTTATTGGCCGTATAAGCACCGGGATCATTGAAAGAAAGATTGCAAAGGAACAGGAGCACGACTGTGGTAGGCGGTAAAATCTTTAGCTATGGAGAGATCTTTGATGAGAATTCAAGGAGGAAATATCTGAGAAGAAAATGTCATCAAAATAACTTGAAAACTCCGCTCCGCTCGTTCCTTCTGTCTGTCCTCAAGTTTTATAACAGGGTTAACAAAGAGAAAGAAAAGTACTCAGGAATCAACACAAGGTGAAGTTTTCTTTCATAGGTGTGAGACCTCGAGCTCATCTTTGCACACACCCGGTGTTCATGGATGTTTCATGTACATGTGTGCTTGCAGGGCTGTGACCCGTCCAGTTCTGATCCTGCTGCCTGTCCTGGGTCTGACCTGGCTGTGTGGCGTGCTTGTCCATCTGTCTGTGGTAGTTGCCTATATTTTCATTGCTCTCAACTCCTTCCAGGTAAGCAAAGCCCCAGCTCTTTGCATATTGCTGTAATATTAGTGGTTACTTGCAAAGGGAAACAAAACAGCAGCTGAATTGTGTTCATTTAGACAATGTGTCGATGTGATATATAATCTTTCTTCTTCATTTACTCAGAGAGGAGAATTCAAATTACATCATTCATTTAGACTTTTGATGCCAAAAGCCACACTTCTGGCTTTATGACGTGCACATGTCATCTACAGGAGAGGCTCTTAAATGAGTAAATGGCATACAGAAACATATAATACACAAGCTCAGCGTGATGAAACATTAATAAAACACACCACAGAGGTGTTTGGACCAAACAGCACTGAGGACTCCCTGAAGGTAACTGCCCAATGAGAAGCTCTCAGATAACCGCATACTTCAAATGATACAACAAAGAGACAATAACAAGTGTTGGTTGTTTTGTATGGTTAGAAAGCAGAGGTGTAACTGTAGACTGTCTTGTGAAAAGTAACATTTGTGTTTTATTAATCATAATTAATGCAACATTACAGTTGCTTATGTATTGGGGGTTATCTACCAACTGGAATGTCAGTGCTTTGAACCTCGGCTTTTCAAGGGAACAATTCTATACTGAGAGTAGCTCCAGGTGCATCAGTCAGTGAGTGGGTGTGATTCAAAAAATTTAAAAAGTGCATAGAATAAAGTGCAATATGGATGTGTTCGTGAATTGGTGAATGTGTTGTGTAGCGTGGAAAGTCTTTGAACACCCAATAAATGTTTAAGAATCTCCCATTGGCTCATTCGGGCAGCCTTTTCACTTGAATGGGTTGAATTAGGTATTCAAGCAATCAATTACTTGGTTACTTTTGTCAAAAAGGTTTATTGTTAAAATGATTAAATGTATTAAAAAAGGTTTAAAGCATTTTTTTTGTTTCTTTTGTTGTAAAGAGGGAAACAAAGAACCCCAGCCTCTTCCAGTGGTTCAGTCTTCCTCCACCTTCTTGGTTAGCAGCTGCATAGTGAAGTGTATCCAGTGCTGTGATGTTGTGACTATACATGTTAGTGTAACCAGCACAACAGCGGAGAATACCACCTCTATTAAAATTCAGTACAGTAGTGGTGTATAAACACACAGAGCCTGAAAAGTGATGAGTGAAGAAGAAATGCTCAGTGCATCATGGGAAGCCTCTCAGAAGTCTCAATTCAATTCACTTGTATTCATGAACAATAATACGACTATAATCCAAACTGGGGGCTGGTTCCATAGTAGAGGGGCCTGATAGCTGAAGCCTCTCATTGTACTTTAGGAAACTGTAGGAAGCACATGTAAGCCTGCAGTGTTCTGCATGAAGTGAAGGAGTTTTAGGGCGATTGTCAGGTTTGATGATAAATGAGAACGCCACATGCAGACTCATAAGCAGGCGGGGCTTAAATGAGAATAACCTTCTACTGAAGGCGGGACTGAAATCCAGGCGATAACATGATTACTGCAGACATGTCTGAATAAATAAAGCTGGATATGATCTGCATAGCAATGACAATGTATGCCATCTTTTTAACACTACTCCCAAAGACAGCATACGTATGTAATGTCAGAAGTATTGTGTAATGTGAAATCACATTACAATCACATTATTGATGCAGTGATGTCCTTATACGTACATTCTTCAGTCATTTAGACAACAGACGTATAACCTAACACACAGTTTGTAGCAATAAAAAGCAGTACGGCATTAAAACTGACTGTATGCCAACCAAAGCCAACAAGTACCTGCAACAGAGATGAGCAATCAGGCTGCCTTTCAGTTCAAGCCAATTCATGACTCAACAAAATTAGAGAGAAACACCAACAATCAGATAATTACCTATGAGCAAGCACCAGGAAAAAACATCCGGCAGAACCAGGCTAATGGTGGAGCAGCCATTAGGAGTAAAGGGAAGAGAAGGGAAAAGAGAAGAAGGTTGTAAGGAGACAGAAAACATCCACACTACGGGAGAAAGAAGAAAAAATAGCATTGCAGGCTCCATTTCTTCATTACTGCTACAGGGACTTATATCTAATAAGATTAACCCCAGTTATATCTCAAATACCAGCTTTCATAAGAGAATGCAGCCACAGACACATCTCCAGCACAGGCCTTTACAGAATGTAAAGCATCTGCAGCGTCGTTTAACAGAGTAGTTTCGAGATGCATGGAAAAAATAAATACATAAAAACAGTGCATACAGGATCATGGTGCCACTGAGTTGCTCCCCATATGGAAAAGAAATAGAATAAACTTATAAAAGACTTGCATCAGATGTGGCCTTCTTCATATAGTGAATCATATAAGGCTGATATGATTCACTCATGAAAGTGGCCACTTTCATATATTGTTTTAGTAAATATCCAAAACATACAAGTTTCATTTATATCATTTTTCAAGGGATCTTATATCTGTTTTCACCCTTGTATGCTTTTCATACAAGTTTCACACAAGACAGATACAAACTTCAGAAGACTTATAAATATATTTTCCATATGGGCATATTTTAATCTTTCAACATTCACCAGGTCACAATGAACAACTTTCTCTCAGCAGTCATTAGTATCAGTATTTTAGTAGTAATATGATTTTTTATTTTTTGCTGTGATATCTGCTGTTGTTTTTAGTGTGTGTGTGTGTGTGTGTGTGTGTGTGTGTGTGTGTGTGTGTGTGTGTGTGTGTGTGTGTGTGTGTGTGTGTGTGTGTGATGCTGGAGAAACCTCCTATATCACTGAACTTCAACAAGTAGTTGGTTTGAAGAACTTTTGGCAGATGTTCATATATCTGAGTGCTGACAGAAGACAAGTTTTGTTTATCTGATAGAATCATGACGATGCAGGAAGTGACATCACTGACTTGAGCTCTAAAAGTGCACCACCGCCAAGCTGCAGCAGTTCACCACAAAATACTTTAATATGTCTTTGTGTTCTGTTTATGTGCGTGTGTGTGTGTGTGTGTGTGTGTGTGTGTGTGTGTGTGTGGGAGGTGGCAGTCAGTACTTTGAACCACAGGTCATACCACATCTACTTCGAGCTCTCCTGATAACACAGGACTCAGTTCCTCTCTCACATTCATCCTTACGTCCCTCTTTCCACACACTGGCTCTGTTATTCTTGTAGCTTTCTGTGCATCTCTCCCTCTCTGCCTCCTTCCTTCTTCTCTTGTCCTTTCCTAAACCTCCCACCCCTCTTTGCCCTTCCCAGGTCTTTAATTAATCAAAATGAGCTAGCCCCTGGGTGACCCTCAGAGAGCTGCTAGTTAATTTAGATTTACTGCCAGTGTCCAGCTGAGGGCAGATAACACTACAGTAGGAGTTTTTCCTCATGTAGGTAGGAGGAGGATGCTGGGCCAGCCTGTCTTCTTCTTCTTTCCACAAAAAGAAAAAACAAGAGTGTAGAGAGAAAGAATAATAACATATCATTTGAGGTTAGACACACTGCAGGTTATGGTGGAGGGGGGTACAGTAGCTATAGTACAGCATAGCTACTATAGTCCCATCTCTTTGTATTTACACGAGCATTTATGAGACTGCATGTCTTCTGCACCTTCAGCAAAGTCTGAAATTAAAAGTGTTACTCCAGGAAAAGACACAACATGTGTTGGAAAACAAATAACGCTGATGAATTAATAAATGTTCACACACTGTCCAGTTCAGTAGTTGAACCATTCAAGCCAGTTACCTATTGATCATACAATGAACTGACTGCAGTATTTAAATGTTTCACGACATCTCAGTTTACATTTATCATTCATTTTACACACTGTAGTTTTTAACTATGACCCGAGAACAAAAGTAACTTAATAATGAAAAAAAATATATTTTTAATTTTTAGTAAAATTACATTTGTTTTCATAATCAAAAGAATTAAGAACTAAAGACATGTTGGACATATGTACTTAAAATACTAGTAAGAACACAGAGGCTTTAGTAAGAGCTATTTCACACAGAACATGCTTATTTATACACACAAAGGCAATAATTTAACAAGAAACAAAATTTTTTATTAACAATAATAAAGACCTAGCATAACAGAAGCCAGCCATGGGGAACCACAAACCAGTGTACTGTCAATGCTGGTCCCAGGCCTGGAGAAACTGGGAGGTTTGCATCAGAAAGGGCAAATCAAACAGGATCCATCGGGCCCAGGTTAGCAACGAACACCTGCAGTGGTTTGGCTAACACGTTGCCAGCTGATACTGTGTTACTGCTGTCTAATTGGAGTTGTAATTGGAGCACACTTCAGTTGGTATAAAGGTGAACAGAGCGAAGGTGATGACAAGGTGTTGAGTAGGTTTGGCATTAGGAAAAGGAATGTGGAAGGATAGATGGTAGTGGACTTCCTGACAAGGATTGAAAGGGCTGTGCTGAACTCACAGAGTGAAATATAAGAGAGGAGGAAGGTGCCCACAGGTGTACTACATCCTGAAGAAGGTGCAGGAGCCTGCAAGGTGCTATCAGCACAGTCGTTAGCGTACCTTTAGGATTAAAGAAGAAGCAGCAAGTGAGGGCAAAGATTAAATGTTGCTGGACAAGCTGACAGATGAGGTCAGGCAGGAGACTCTTTGTGATAATGATGTTATTAGACAACACTGATCTGCAGTGAGAGTGGGGAGCAGGTGGGGAAAACCTGGAAATGTGGAGGTATGCTCTGTAGAGAAGGGGAATGTATGTCGGGAGCAGAAGACAGGATATATATGTGTGAATGGGAAGGCAACAGGTGTAACGGTGAAGATGCAAGAAGCAGAGGTAATGAAGGTGGAGGAAGAGTGCAAGGAGAGCGTCACAACATGCTAGTGAGATCAGTCAACGTCTGGTTTAGACAGAGTTGCACAACAAAAAGATGGGAGATGCTAACATTGTCTTTGGGAGTAATAAGGGACGCAATTAGAAATGAGGCTGTGAGCTCAGACAAAGTAAGAGACACGCAAGGCTGGATATTTGAAGAGGAGGGGTGGTGGGTGTGTTGCACACAGGATGAATGCTTACATTCAAAATGCTTATAAAGTGGAGTTATTATGAAGAAGAGGAATTCTTTGCTGAGGATTTTATTTTATTTCTGATTTGGGCGTCTGACAGCCTCATTCTGACAGAATTCAAAATCTGTGAATCCAGCCTGTTCAGTTCTCACATCACATCATCAGTAGTTGTCTGCCATAGTGGATGTGATACTAATACTGGTTACTGCTTGGCAGTGGTTTCTGGAGTCTTTGCTGGGTGAAAGCCGGTGCAAGCTGCTGCAGTAAAAACCTTCATAGGTATTGTTCTGATTGCTGGCTCATTCCCCATAGATGCACGTTTGTCTGCAAACACTAGCTGAGCAGCAATGCAACTGAAAAAGTGTGACACAGACCGGAGATGGAGAAGCTTTGCCTTTGCAGGCATTTTTCAGAAGATACAGCTTTTACTTTGAAGGCGATTAATCTCCATTTCCAGTTTGTGTCACATTTTTCAAAGTTTCACTACGACTGAGAGAACCTGGACAGTGTTTGTAGAGTCCATCACTTCCATTCAAACTACAATTGCAGCACTATTGGAGCAACCAAAGCAATCACAAAAAGGGTTGTGCCAGCTGGGTAATACACAGGTGGTGACCAGCTGTCACTGACAATCTAGGGCTATGTGACTGGGGTCACTTGGACAAGTTAATATATGACATGGTTAGTGGTCACACATCTCAGTAAGTATTTCTATACAGCCTTAAGTATTTTACATGTAATTATTATATTTTACCCTATTGTTACATTATTAGCACAACATCTGATTACTTTCCAACCCTCTGTGAATGGTACTCATGGGCACTGATCAATGAACAGTGCTCTGATTATCAGGTTGAGGAAACCTGCAGCTGAGACTGAAGACGTCACTTGGATGAGTGATGAATCGTTTCTACGTCCACATGAACAGAATCAGCTTTTTGGGGAGCCATGAAATGCAGCTCTAAAATTTGTAGTATTGCGTTCAGTTGAGCTGAAGCTGAAATTTGCTGACTCTAACTGCAGCTCTTGTCAGGAGTAGAAAACCACATCGAATGACGGTACCACAGTATGAAAGCTTTGTTTGAGCGAGGTTACAAAACAGAGCAGTGAAATCCATATAGTCAGTATGAATGGAGATGATTCTTTTCTGTCTTCATACGTGCTTCTTAGTGCACCTCTCTTCTCTCCACAGGGTCTGTACATCTTCTTAGTCTATGCTGTTTACAACAGTGAGGTAAATGCATTCAGTCCCGCTTTTGTCCTGCAAAATCAGAGCACATCCTTGTGCATTATGTGAGGCTGCAAGCCTTTTGGACAAATCAGTGGGTGTAAAGACTGCTTCTCATTTAGGTGAGGAATGCCATAAAGAGGATCAAAGAAAAGAGAAAGGCCTTATCTTTCACGGTGAGTGGGCAGAAGGATCCATCGGGACAGAAAATAAATTCCCTCTTCAGAAAAGTGGACTGAAATATGGACTGGATTGTGATGTTTTGGCAGAACTGCTCCCAGCCAACCAGCTTCCTACCTTCTCAGAGGACCCCGATCACTTCCTGGGGCCACAGCCTACCGACGACCTCCAGCCCTGAGACCAGTGAGACGTCTGTACCTGCTGGCACTACTTCCACATCCATGGTCATCAAGAACGGTGAGCTGACGTGATGTGCTCCTCACTCAAATATCACACATTTTGTTAAGATAAGATAAGATAAGATAAGATAAGATAGAACTTTATTAATCCCTCGGGTGGGTTCCTCTGGGAAATTTGGAAAGAACACTGATTGGAGTTTATTGATCATGTGTCTGCTGTTAGAAGAAGGCTCAGATTCAGCCAAACGCTGCAGCACTGGTCAGATGTACAGTGCAATAAGTAATGACCCAGAGCAAACTGCCCAGCCTGCTCTCACCCCAACACAGTTTCAGATACTGAGAACAAAACTGAATAAAGAGGTGGGTGAGGTGGGCGGAGCAATCTCAAAAAAACTTTTTGCAAACTCCGTGAAACAGACAGTGATTATTAGCATCTACTGTTTTCAGGTTCTGTAGCCCTGGTTATCTAAATGCGTATAGACCCGCCTGTATATTTGCCTCACAATCACCATAATCGTCTTATTGTTGGGCTTTGGCTGATTAAAAAGTTAGATAACTTTTTTATCACACTTTATACATTTATGACTCAACAGGTTTATCACCCAATGCAAAACACAAAATGAATCTGATTATGACCCTATCTGATGAAGCAATCCCACTGCAGTGTAGCTGAATGATGTTTCTGTGAACACTACACAGCGGCTGCCTCCTCTGGAGACAGCAAGAAAACATCACCTTGATCCAGCTTCAGTGTTATGAGTCTTTGTGAGTTACAAAAACTGTTATTGTGGGAACTATAATAAATCAGCCATCCTTCAGACTTATCAGATGCTGTGGATGTGATGCGTCCATCATCAACTGACTTTTGGCCATTGTGAATATTATCATAAGAAAACATTGAATGAAGTTTTATTGTGGTGCAGTTATATTTATCTGCAAATCCTTCAGTTAAACTAAAGGCATGTTTTGAAGACAAAAAGTCTTGCACGAGTTATTTTTCACCTCTAGAATAGTGAGAACCATGGAGTCTGATTTATAACCAAGATATGTACTTTAATGCACACATTAAGCAAACTAGAAGGTTAATAATTAAATTTCATTATCTGTGTCTTTACCACACATTTGTAGGTGTAGATACTGTGGGTTCAGTGAATGCTTACATTGCACTGATTAGAATATACTGGACATTCAAAGCTAAGATTCAGCGCACTGTGTTAGAGGCTGGGATTGGATGAATTCATCATATATACAACCTTTGATCATTGTTTATGTCCAGTTGAATGAATCAGTGCACTCACATATTAAATGAACTGAAACCAGTAGTGTGATCTCCAGTTTTAATCAGCCTGTCTCAGTTGTTTTAACTCTAAGTATCACAAAGTAATGTGGTAACATCTGGACTGACGGGTTTACTGTCAGCATTTTATTCGCTAGTTAAAAGGCTGTAGGCTGCAGCCGTCGCTCTAACACTGTATAAATGTAACAGGCCTCAGTGCTGGTTCTAACAGTCTGAGCTGCTTCCAGCTTTATTTGTGAAGAGCACAGCAGCTTCCAAAACACGTAGCCAGCTCGTACAGCTGCGACGTAAAATTTTCATAAACTAAGATGACCTTAAAATAACGGGGCTACGTGCGGTGATGCTAGCGTTAGCCACGTTAGCACGTTACCTTCACAGGTGGTCAGACTGCATAAACAGGCACTCAGTCAGAGGTTGGGCTCTCCGTTTCGCTGCAGGGTCCCTTCATTCTTCATTTATCCGTGTCGAGCCGAGTGTAAATCCCGAGGCTGGACGGCCTTTGCACGAGCACACACGCTTCTTAGCAGGACGAAGCTATGAGCTAGAAAAGTCCAGGCAGACAGCCTGTGTCTGACCAACCAATCAGAGAGCTCCTTACATCCCACGGTGTGGCTAATTTGAATAGCAGCAGGATTTTTAAAATGAAGTTGTTAATCCAACTGCTAATCCAAAAGTTAATCCCTGAGCAAACAGGAAAGGGAAATTGAAGCATTTTGAAATTCACTTAATATTAAAGTGCAATTCGAAAATGGTTTTTGAAATGAAGTTTATTAAATTGGAATTCAAAAATGAATTTACAAATGCAGAATTGTACAATTCATTATTTAAGCACAGAATTCTTTATTTCGATGTGCGTGGCTCTTGTGGTCCTCCATATCCCCTCCCTCTACTGTTGCTACTTCAATCATGAAACTGATCAATGATCAGCTGATCAGCTTTACTCTCTTGTTTGTTTGTCACTTTGCACATCGCAAATTAGCTCGCATAGACACATTAGTTGTGCTGCTTCTTAATGACAGTATGTTAGCTAACAACCCCAACTACCAGACTCAAACCATTCAAACCAGAAAGCTTTAATGAGCAGCTGGATTTGTCTCACATTAACTGGTTGGACACAGAGGACATCGAAATGCAGCTGAATGAACTGAAAAGCTCGACTCTGTGGGGTCAAAGTTTGCAGAACTACGAGCACAGCTGGAATCCACAGCTGTGCGTGTTCATGGAGCTGCATGTTCACCTGCTGGACATCACTACCTGACAGGTTTAACTGTCTTCAGAACATTGCAGAGGCCTTATTGACAGTGTTTGGCTCTACATGTCTGTGTGAGCAGATTTTCTCTCACATGAGTCCTCAGGTATCCGTCTGAATGCTGGACACTCGGAGACCAGAGATCACATTAACATGTGTGTCTCTGTATTAACAAACATGCCATATTGGCCCAGTTTATTTTTCTTATCATTGTTGTGAGGAGACCATAAATAGCATTTGTATTTTCTGTTGTTCAGTTCATTTGCTGTTATGGATAAAAAGTCTTTTTTTGTTTCAAAATAGCTGATAACTATTCGCTGACAGCTGCCAACATCTGCGAACATATATAATTCTATAAAGTGGTTCTATATAGTGTGTAACTGTTAGTATAGAGCGTTATTAAATTTATTGCTAATGCAATCATATGGCACACTGACTTCTGGGGGAATTTTAGATGCGCTCATCATCAGAAAGGTTGCCGACCCCTGGCCATGATGATTGAATGAATGATACGTTATAATAGTGTGCTTCAGACTCGGCTCTTTTCATAGATGAGTTGATCCCATCTGTCCTGCTGACATAAGCAGTGATTAAACGCTTCATTGTTAATAAACAGAGGCAGAAACAAAAGAAAAAAGTTCTCCATGAAAATTCTCATAATGCTCTTTTGTCATTCAAATTGTTTGCATTTTTCATTCTCTCTGTATTTTATAAAGCTTCCTTTGTACTGTGATGTGCTTATAAGACTACTTTGGCCTTGCATAAGCAACTGTGTGTGTCCTCAAAGACAAATGCAAAGTTTAAATACAATTAGGTGTATTTTGTGCTTGCAGAGAGTTTCAGAAAGGAGAGCTTTGTGAGTTTCTTTTTGAACCCAGGATCCGGAAACCAAGTAAGTCATGTGTATGCGTTATCAATACATAATGTTTTCTATTACATCTGCTGACTAAGAATGTATCGTGTTTTTGTCGTTAACAGGTGGTACAGCTGACGGGGTTCAAGCCATCAGGTACAGAGCTAAAATCCCCCGATACTGTGTTTGAGTTGGTTGGGAATTTGTTGCTTTACGTTCACACCAAAGTTCAACAGCAGAACAGAGAAACTGATGTAAAGAGAACTTGTGAGGAAAAGAAGAAAGTATCCAACATGATGAGCTGAAATAGTGGCACCGAGCTGAAAGTCAGAATTAAGGAGAAGCAGCAATAAATAATTACAAACTGACAGCAAACACAGCAATGCAGGGCAGCCGGTGAACAGTGAAGTGGAACGACTGAATTAAAGGCCACGAGTTGTTTTGGTCTGATGTGAGCAGCAGTGACTGAACTGCACAGTAAACAGCAGCAGGAGCTCTTCTTCACACAGAGACACCCTCTCTGAAAAAAACAACAAACAGCAGTTGTTGAAAATATGAATATTTTTGCGTTGAATTGATTTGAAGTCTGTTGCTGGAATCGCTCACAAGCCTTACTTGGTGCTTTCCATTTCAGGCGGGCAAACTGGATGTATCACAGTGTGCAAAAGTCAGACAATCACAGGATTTCAGGGGGTCATAAAATAAATGAAATCTGTGAAATCCTGTCAGCTCATCATTCTCAGTACCAGAGAAGTGAATCGCATTGTTGACCACTTAATATCCAGTTGTTGTATAGTAGCCAACAACTGTCCTTGTGGCTTAGAATTATGGACAGCTGTGGCTCATCAGTTGGTTCAGGTTGTCCCTGCACTACCTGATGTGGGGACAACCTGCCCCTTGTTCCTCCAGTGTGCAGTTTTAAGTGTCCTTGGGCAAGATACTGAAGCCCGAACTGTAATTGGTGTGTAAAGTTAAAGCAGCTTGAGCGGTCGGTACAAGTCTGCCGACCATTACACTGACCGGACGTGTAGAAAGAGTGTGTAATTAAACCTTTGTTTCTATGTGCACATGAAACCTTAACCCTGGCCTGATGGTGGGCGCTCCATACTTCTGTGATCTTTCTGATCAGAGAACCTCTGATGGCAGAGCTGCGTTTATTCACTCTTTGTGAGATGAGTTTGGTCAATGCCATCACCTATAGGTTTCTGAAAATGACTGCGTGCTGTTGGCTGCCTCTACCGTTTTAATATCCATCTGTGGCCTCTGTGCCTTCACAGATTCCAGTGTTAGGAGTGCTTCGAGTCCTACCTGTTTCTTCTTTATCTGCCTTCAAACTACACTACATGGCGTATTCAAAAAAGCCTTGAGAACAAAATAGAAATAAGCATCTGCAATTATGCTCATTCAAATTCCTCATTTGACATTTGAGTTGGCTGAATGAAGTGACTCATATACTTCAGTGGGCTTTTGTTGATATTATCTTTTAATAGTATAAGAGCTCTATAATGCTGTTAGAATGTGGAATGCTGTTTTTAGAGTAATTTCAATGCTTGTTGCACAAAGAGCAGAAGAAAACATAGTAGCTGTAATTTTTCACTTAGGATGATGAGATTCCTTCCAATGGTGTGAAGAAAATCCACATTTAATAGAGAGCTGGGGTGCAAAAATTAAGGAGGGGCAGGTTACCTTTTCTCCCATTGTCTCTATTTCCTGCTTAGCGTGTAGCATTAGGCCGCATAGCTGTCTTTCATAAAGATGAATGTGCAGACACACACAACAGATGGTCCCCATATTTCCAGAGGGCTAGGTTGTCTTCAATGGCTCCAAATTGGCCGCCGGTAGAGAGAAGGAAGTTTGGAATAGATTCATTAAATGTTTAGGCGCCTAGGAGGACGGTTTGGAGTGCTGCGGGCGTTCATTGTTGACAGCAGAGACAAAGCAGAAGTTCATTCCCTTAATCAGAAAAATTCAGCGCTGGCCATTCATGCTGTCAGCCATTAACCACTCCAGCACCTGCTCTCTCTCGCTCAGCCTTTCATTCCTCTCGGTCCCTCGCTTCTCTTTTGTACACAAACATGCTCTCACTCCCGTAACACAGACAACATTAAATGTCAGACGGAGCCGGGAGTCATAGCTAATGCCTTTCACTTTGCTATTTCAACGCAGGTTGTTGAACTACAAATGGAGTGGAACCTATACTCACTATCTGCACACGCATCTTCATCATCGTCATGACGCTGAAAAATGGATGAAGATGAAACCCCGATGCCGTCACTGTCCTCTTCTCAGATCTCATCAGAATCCGTCTGATAGTTTACTCATTTGATGTCTGGCAAATGTTGGACTGAAGAGGCTTTTAAATCCCAGGACACGCAGTCCACACACAAAAATGTGCTCTGTTCACTGTTGTTGCTCCAGAACAATGTGCCCATGTTTTTCAGTTCAAAGTGCAAAATCAGAAGCAGGTTTTACGACCTCACACTTAACTGTGAGCAAATCCAATGTCCCACAGGTGACCCGCAGCGCAGCGATAGATTCTATCATCCCATCTTTTGTTAATTAGAGAAAAGGGCACAAGTGCGATGCCAGGGATTTTTATCAAGGTAATTGAACATTTTAATTTAAAAAAATCCAAGCAGAATAGAGCCAACACCAAAGTGCCTAAGACTGCAGTCTCTCCACGTGACACTCGAGGCAGGCTCCAAATCCAAATCAGTCCCCGTAAACTCGACAGCATTAAAAAGCATGTTTACAGCCTGATGCTGCTTTTCCTGACAGGCACCTGTAACCAACAGGTGTGTGCTAACTCCTCCCCCATCAGCGTTATCTGACAAATACTGCGTGGGGCAGTGTGCTCCATTTTGGTCGCATTTATTAGTCTGTCTTCAGCTAAGCACTAATTAGCACATATCTGTGGATCGGGCCTGCACAGAACACCAGCACGATCCCACCCGAAACATTCAGGCTGCAAAATACCGAGTCCAGAAAACACGAGGAAGCGTGTCCATCTTTTATATACAGGTGCATATAATCAGACACAAATTAGTGATGTTTCGTTTTTGTCTCGGGAGACCTTTGAGTTTGTGGCCACTTGTTCAAATGTCTGTAGAAATATTTTGTCACAGTAACCTTCACCCTCACTTCACCCAAATAACATCAGCTCGGAGGTGTTTCGCGGTGCTCCTGTTGTCAGTCAGTTAGAGCTTTTTCCAGGTTTCTGTGATTGCAGATCTAAAGTACCTCCCTGAAAACTGTTCCAGGGAATTCTGCATCATATTCAGGAAACAACAGGAACAACTGGAAGCTGCTGCCATAATGAATTTCTAATACAACCATGTGCAAGTGTCTTTGTATATGGGATGGTTATCTAATCATATTTCCCATTTAGACACATTTAGACATGTTGCTCTCTCATTCATTTAAATCTCATGCACAGTAAATGCCAGGCTTCATTCTGCTTCCTCCTGCCCACACGTTCAGTGGAAATAGCTCCGAATCAGGCTTAGCATTAAAGATGAGAAAAAGGAACAGATTCAGCGTACCACTCAGATTATTAATGTGGGTTTAATGTTCATAAAGTAAGACTGTAGACGTACAGTTCGACATGTGGAGTGTAAAACACAGATTTGTACTGACCAGATCTCAACAAACAAGTGGAGCAATGAGTATGTTTGTGTCTGAAATCGGATGTATGTAGGCTCGTGTTATCTGGCTCGTGTTATTTGCCACAGTAACTGTGTGCTCGTGTATTTTGTTCTACAGCAACAACGGTCTCAGTATGTGGAGGGGAAATGATCAAAATACTGTTCAGATATCAAAGTAAGAATTTGACATGTTTTTATAAATCGTGCATATTTAGAGATTATGTAGTTGGACAGCAGAGGAAGACAGTTTCTGTTCTGGCATCCTTAATCACTTAATATCCACCAGATCATTGGCGACCTGTCTGTGATTAAATTAACATCTACACCTTTAAATAGAATTTTATTTGAAACGCCAACAGAAGCTTTAGACAGAAACATGTTGTTTGTCTAGTCTGCCTGTTTAGCATGTGGCTAACAAACGAACCCTAGACAGGTCACTGATCAGCTGGTAGATGTTGGGAGGTTAAAAATATTTTTTAAATGCATAAATAAAAACATCTTTAAAAGACATGCTACCCTTTGGAAGAACTGTCAGTATAACTGTTGTATATTTCAAACCACCGACATTCCTGTCAGGATGTCACTCGTGTTTTACAACATAACATAACTGACGGGAATATTTCCACAGTGAGACAACGCTCTGTGCCTTTGGTGCAAAGCTGATGAATGTTGTGTAAAAACAGCCAACACACCAATCGAGCTTTACTTCATTGATTTTTTTTTATTGGTTTGATGCTGTTACAATAAAATATATTTAAAAAACAAAAACAGATTTTGGTCACTCTCTCTTTGAGGAGAAAAGCACTTCAGTTTAAGACAGGACAGACGCTCAACTCACAGGAAAGAAGAGTGAACCAAGACCAGAACAAAGAAAGTGAAAACAAGAGAATCAGCTCCACAGTAGTAGCAATTTGACCTCAACATAAAGCAGAGAACGTTTTTGTGCTGAAATGTATCTTTATCTTGCAGCAGATATTCACTTCACAACATAAATATACTATACAGAGTGATTACACATAACTATCTCAATTGGAACACTAAGTGTGTGTGTGTGTGTGCGTGTGTGTGTGTGTGTGTGCGTGTGTGCAGGTGGTGTGACAGACGTAAAGGTAAGGCTGGAGGAGTGATTGTCGACGCCCACATCAGTGGACCAATAACAAATGATCTTAAACAGCTGCACAACATTAAAACATTTGACTGTTTTTAACTCTCACTGTCACTCTGACTGTGTGAGACCCTAACCCAGCGTGGGACAGAACAAAGGAAGTGCCACAGATGATGCTGCAAACACAGACTTCAGGGCTGCGATGCAGTGGATGCTCGACTGCCTCGGTTTAAAGCACGCTATCATTATTCTTTGTGGTACAAAGTTTCTCTGATGGCTCCGCGAGTCGTTGCACACGTTGCTCTTTCACGTAGTGCTCGCTAAATCTGAAGAGAAATGCCCACTAAGCAACACGTCAACAACCACAGGTCAGCTGTACAGCTTGTTGTAAGCTAGCTTTGTCTCGCCGCTCTCGTTGAGCACTGTCACCAACATCCGTGATGATGTCATCAGAATGGAGCAGTGGGCGGAAAATGAAGATAAATAACTTCTAACATTCTTAAGGCTGAATAAAGAAATGAACTATTTATCCTGAAAATTGGAGGTCAAATTTCAACAAATGAGAATAACACCTGATTTTTGTTTATGTACATAATTTTAAAAACAAACAAACAAGTAAATGCATCAGCAAAGTCATCAGATATCTCTAAATATTGCCGTCACTTAAAGGGAATCTATAGTGGAGTTTCCAATTTTATATTTAGTCTTGTGTCCTGTTACAGAGGTGGATGTTCATATTAAACATTCAAATAATGAAGTCAAATAAAGAGAAATCCCTGTGAGCCTGAATGTTTTCCCTCTGACTGGACGCTGTTACAGGACACATCACACACACGTATACGTCTGTAATTATTTATTCAAGCATGTTAAGTGAAGCTGAAATGAGCTTAACCAGATTCATTAATATCCTTCTCTTATGTTTCACTTCAGTTTTATTTATGTAGCACCAAATCAAGGTACAACAATAATACAATATTATACTTTTCAGTGTTTTGTTTTTAGAAGCTGCCAATGATTCAGTTATTAATACGTTTGAACGTGTGCATCCCAAACATGGTCACCTGGCTGTGACCACAGAAGCTCCACCCACCATTTAAAGGGGCGGGGCTAAACGAGCTTGAGTGTATCCAGTAGGGTAATGTATATTAACTTGTAACTGTAATTAAAGTTACTCTCTAAGTGAACAGAACAGGTCCCCTTTAAGCGTGACACAGGACACAAACATTCCTTTTAACATGTCACATAACAGTCCCCTGTCCTGCTACCGTCCACCACATGGACAATGGTGGCTGAAAATAGTCCTCACAAATTTGTTTTGTGTGTTTGCTCAAATCATGTTTTTTCAAGGAAAACTGAAACTCTCTAAACCTCAGTTCAGAAGCACAAAGCAGTCGAGGGCTACTGAGATGTGGGTTTTCACCTCCTTTTGTAATTTTCTGAAAACAAAGGAACTTACTGAAAGCAACAAGTTTGGATCATCTGATCAAAATCCGCGTGAGACGCATCGCTCCTGGATGGCGTGCAGCCCGATGTGTTGAAAAGTGACACCAGTGTGAATGAGCACGTGACTCGCATGGATGAACCAAATGTGACCAGATGCACCTTTTACTTCCCTGCATCTTTACGGACTGAGCCGAAGGACAAACATTACAGACGTGCTTCTCACGTGTTTGCTGTCATTGTCATTACCAAGTGCACATTGATGCGTCTATTGTAGCTCCTGTCGGCTCCAAAGCTTCGCTGTGTACAGTTTCTCTCTTTTATCTCCTGCTTTGTTTGTCTCTCTCTTCTCTGCCTCTCTCTCACTTTCTCTTCTTGTTGTTTGATAAAACACTTAATGTGTTTTTCTCAAGACTGCCTTGGCATTTATATATTAACATCTAGATAGATTTAAACTAAACTTTATTTATGTCTGTTGGGCTTCTTTAGCAGTGCTACTCTAGTCTGACGACATGACATCATCAAAATAATAAAGATAATCTAGGATAAGCATCTCGGATGTAGCATCAGATACTGGGATCAAAAACGTCTCATTCAGATATTAAAATATTACTTTGGAAAGAGAAAACAAATATTTGCTGTAAAAGCTAAACATTTGCTCATCCAGCAAATACCTCCATCCAGTGATGTGACTGCAAATTTCACGCTGAAGGCCTTGTCAAAATTTGGTAGCGATATGACAAAGATATTTTGGGTGTGAATGTTACAGATTGAAAAAGGTGGCAATGAATGACATGTATCTAAAGAGTAACTGTTTGATGGGCAGCTCTGTGGAATTCATGTTATATTTGCTCAAAATAGATAGAATGTAACTCTATACGCAGGTCGAACTTTAGATGCTTGAAAACAAGTTAGAAAATCCAGTTTATAGGTATAAGGTCACGTTAATGTAGCTCTGCAGGACATGAAAACATTAATATTCAAAATCTCCAAACTACCGGTGAGCACACACGCAGCTTTATAATTCCAAACTTTAAGGAACTTTTTTTCCATCCAACTCAAAACATAAAAAGTGCCACAAAGGTGACCCGGGGGAACCTGTCTAGTGTCATTCAACCTTTTCGTCACTCGCTCTTTTCCGTCCACACACACTCTCACCTAGACAAATAATATATGGTGGCGGAGCGTCCTGCTCACGCTCCTCACACACACGCCCTCTTAGCGTGCAGCATCTCGATCAGCAGGTTGTTGCAGGGCACCTCTCCACTCACGTGCATGTAGCATAGGTAGTCCTCGGCCTGCGTGCTGAGGGAGCGCAGCTCCGGCAACCGTACCAGCAGCTGGCTGAACTTCTCTTGGAACTGAGGGTAGGCAGACAGGGTGTACTCCAGCAGAGCAGCGTTCACCTGCTCCTGGACGCCCTCCACAAACGCCTGGTTCTCCAGCAATTTTACATCTAAAAAGAGCAAAGTTAGTTCAGGTTAATGTGTGAGCAATTACAAACTGGCTGACTGGAGAGTGGAGAAAGAAATCATTCATTTATTAATATGCGCCACATCACCGGTGAGCTGTCCAAGGTGGAGACCAAGGTCGGTTTGGTTAATGCTGGGTTTGAAGTCATATGTAAACAGACACATTTTTGCAGTAGAAATGTGGCTTTTCTAGCAGATGTTGTGCAAAGTCTGTCTCATATATAAAATTTGACATTGGCAGCCTGTTCAGACTACGGAACAAATTCTATAAAGAATGTTAAACCCTACCCATCACCACGAATGTCACACATGGAGGATGTTGTGTATAAAATGCACATCTCCAAAGTCAAAAAATAGGAATTCAAGCCAACAAACATCAAAGCTGTTTAAATGTTTTGTGAACTTGGGGATGAAGTACATCAGCACAGTGTGGAGCTGGAACAAGACATCAGATGTTTCCTTTTTCCAAGTTAACAAACTCGTCTTTTTATGTCGGTGGCTTAACAAACAACCACGCCCCAGACTGAACCCTGCACGGGTCACCACAGTGATGAGCGCTGACTCAGCACCATTTAGCCATTTGAAGTAAAATAACTTGTTATAATTTGTTCTGCACATTTCTGTCTTCTTGAGACTAAAGTTTTATTATCAAAAGTTAACTATGGACCAGAGAGGACTGGGAGCTGCTTCAGAAAAGATTTGTATGTATGTTTTTCACACCAATGTGAAAATTAGTTACCTCTGTAAAGGCGTATGGAGCGATTCACACTGATCATAGCCGGCAGCGCTCTGTGTAAAGACCATTTTCATTTAGAAACATTTCTAAGTATCTAACTATTGTTCTGTTATGTCAGTTAACCTTGGCTTTACATGTATATACATATATATACAGGGTCTTTTCATCTTCACCACAGCTGCACATTTTCACCTTGGAATTGCAGTTGTACCAACAGCATCAGAAACACAAACTGAGGCAGAGTCATATCGTGCAGACCCAAACAAAACAATCCTGTTAACTCGAAGGGCGGGGCCTGGTTGTGATGAGCACAAAACGATGAATGAACAATATTATTAGCTGTTTGATGATGCTGAAGGTTCATTTCAGCCCAGTTTGAAGGCTGCGTTATCAGTAACATGAACAGCTCGTTAAGCCACCGGTATGAAGGTTCTACAGGCTTTGTGGTTGGTGTTTGTAATCTGTTCCCACCCAGCAAAAATAAGTTAAAAAGACGCTTTTGACAACAACGAACGTCACCTCAGGTTCAAAGGAAGAGCGCTGAACACGTGTGCATTCCTCAAACACAGCAGATTTGAATCCAGACCTTTCTCCATATCAGTGCGAACCACTCCACTACCAAGTATAACAGTTTACTTATATAGCAGCGATTCAAGCCAACACTTTAAATAGTGGTGGAGAAATAAAGCCCTTTTAACGGGAAGAGACCTCCAGCAGAGCCAGGCACAGGTGGGGGCCATTATGGGCCATGGATGGGTGGAGGTTGGGAAGGGCTGGCAAAAATGTAGCATACAAAGACGTGTGTTGCAAGTGATTTGAGGGCCATACAAGTGCAACGTGCAACACACAATGACCTGGTCTGATCTATGTTCAATTTTAACATTTTTTTTTTTAATTATGAAAAGTCGGCTTCACTTTTTAGCCAAATTTGGACGTAAAGGTTACCATTACTGACCAACCAGAACTGGCCAAGAAAAGAACATTTTTCCCTCTCAGAGCAAAAGGTGCAGCAGGACTCAAGGCTTTATTTCAAAATCGGTTTAAAAGCGCTCATAAATCATTCATTTGAGGGATAAATACACTGAAAAAAAGGGATTGGCCGTCTCTTGGATTTATGTAAGCATCTTGCGTGTATTTAACACAAGTGCCTCATGCTTTAAAGTTAAGTGTAACTACATAGTGTAGAAACTACATGATATGCAGAGAGGGTAGATTAAATTGTTCATATCATGTTTGATTGAAGTAAGTCAATAATATAACAACGTTAAATCTCGCGACACTGCACGGGATTCCAGTCTCGCACGCTTTGGATCGTGGTTTGAGGAAGGCATCCATCTCAGGCAAGTCGAGCAGCCGCCTCTACTTTTTTCAGTTTACCGAAAACAGTAAATTGGGTGGTTGTTACATTAAAAAAGGCTTCCTTGTAATTTGAACACAAAAAGTTCATGTTTCTTTCTTGAATGTAATTAAATCATGCAGGATCTGTTTAATTTGTTCTTGTTGAGATGACCTGATACAATCTAGTGGGAGTGGTTAGTTGCTGGACTCATGAAATTCACAAGATCACACGAGATTTCAAGCTGCAGTAAAATCAGTGGAGTTATAGGAGGCAGACAACTGCACACACACCGTGCATGCTATCGCTATTTATTGTGGTTTAACTTGTCAAAGACAAAAACGTACAGAAGATCCTGCATCAAGCCTTGAAATCACAGCTTTCCTGCTTTTGTTAATTCTGGATTGGTGGCTTGGTGCCGTTGCCTCACAGCAAGAAGGTTCTGGGTTCAAATCCACAATCTGCCTAGTTTGCAGTGGTTTCTCTCTGGGTGCTCTGATTTCTTCCCACAGTTAAAAGTCGTGCAGTTATTAGAGTTAAGTTAATTTGTGATTCTTAATTACCGTGAATGTGAGTGCAAATGGTTGTTTGTCTCTATGTGATAGAGCTGTCACTTCAGGGTTATACTCCTGCAACCCGGATAAAGAGGATGGTAGTCATTGTAGATCCATTCAGCTTTTATGTTAACCAGACTCTAGACGTTGTTGAACATTATGTAATATGAAGTCAACATGTAGTATTTAAGTGACCAAGTAGTATTGGGGTAAAGGTTATTGAGTAATGTTCAAATAAAATGACAAAATTGCGAAGAATTAAAATATTCCAAGAGCTCAACTTACTTCATCTGAACATGTTTCAGTCGCGTTTTATCAACACAACATGCACAGGCTTACTGAATATGAATACGTTGTGTTGGTTTAACGCAGTTGTTTAAGTTTCTGCCAAAGAAAAACAGTTGTGTGCAACCAATGTCCACATGGCCTTTTTTCAGTACTAGCTTTATGTGTATGATGTACCTATACTTTATGTATTTAGTAAGGTGAACGCGTGTGGGTGGCTGCGTGTGTGTTTTTATGCGTGCGCGGTGCATGTGAGACAATAGCCGAGCCCTCTGGTGGACTGGCATTCAGCATCAGCTGAGCTCATCGTTGAGAATCCATTCACGCAGTAATTAAATGTTTTGAATCAATGTTCTGAATCATCTTTTCAAACTGCTTAAGGGCAATTAAATTACCCCTGACAAACCTGACTCTGAAGATGAGGGAAAGCAACAGAGCAAGCAAAGGAGCCACTGCCAAAGGCAGCAAATATTTTCTGCCTATGACAAGTGCTCTCCTCATTCAAAAAGCTCTTTGTTCCCTGCTTTGCCAGCGCTAAACAGCAAACACTTCAGGGAATCTGTTCGAGCCACATTTATGCTCTCTCCATCTGCACAAGCCGCTACATGAATGCCGGCCCTGCTATCAAATGATAGACCCATCCATTACGCTTCTTTTGAATGCCATTAGTGGACAATGGAGGAGGATGTCTTTGTTAATATCAGCTTTTGTCAAGCCTAGAAATTTAATTAAGTGAATTTATTGGAGGGAAAAAGGCCAGTTTGGAAAACACTTGTAACCTCATAGATAAAAAGGCTCCTGCAGATTATCTGCAATTGTGACATTTTTTTCATTAGGATGTCAGTGTTGCTATTCACAATCTGAGAAAAGACAGCACCAGTATGGCCGTGCAGCTCCATGAAGTTGATTGATTTTTGCATCTGCTAGCCTTTGAAAAATGCGTGATTTACAGACCACACACATAAGTCCACACTTTTCAAAACAGTTTTATTTGCAAAAAAGGTCAAAAGGTTCCCTCTTACTGTACTTAAATAATCATTTTTAGAAGAAGAGACTTTCTATCTGAAATGTCTGTATTGTGTCTCCTCCTTCAGCCTCTAAGCTGAGAAACTTATCAGCAGTTTGTAAAAACATCGTAGTAAGTTGGATGGAAGCAACGGTAACGGTGCCGGATGCTAGTTATTTGCCGTCATAATGCATCCCCTCATTGTATTGCAGCAATGATGCACAAACAAGATGACTCACTTGGGTTGAAAAGGAGGAGGAATTTCAGACAGGCGATCTCTCTGCGGTCGACCTGCAGCACCCGCAGCCTCGCTGCCAGCTCCTGACCTCTTTGGACCAGACTGGAGAGTGTCCCCTCAGCCTGAGACAGGATGGATGACAGCTCCACCTGCAACACGGGCTACTGGTTATTTCCTTTGCCCCTTATATTCATGAGACTTTAGCAAAGACAAATATCCTGGGTTAGTGCGTTGGAGGATATTTTGCCTGTTTAGCACGTGGCTAACAAATCCACTCCCCCTGGACGGAGCAGCAGTGAGCGGGGGACACGATTACATTCAAAACCCAAAGGCTTGGATCACCTCTGAGTACATAAGTGTGACATTTTATTTTTTTCCACAGTGTCATGTTAAGTATTTGACTTTCCAAACACTAAAGCTTACTTGTTCCCCGAGGTTAACTGCACCCATTTTGTAGAGAATATCGATCCCGGGGAAATTCCAGAGTCCCTGCACCTCACAGCGATGACAGTCTAACCACCAGAATTATATATGCTTGCAAACACTGATGTACGAGTAAGATGGATTAAATAAAGACAAAGAAACATAAATAGCCTTAACTTTAACACTAAACTGGACTTTGAGAGATTTATTGGATAAACGGCCTTTCCAGAGTTTCCCTTTTTTTTCTATATGTCTGTTAAGTTTATTTCACTAATAATTGTTGGCAAATAAAAAAAACTATATGGTTTTTTTTTTGATGAGACACATATGTCTCTCTATATTTAGTTTAGAGCATGGAGATTTTGCATTAGAATTTGAACTACTGTTAGGATCAGAATATGTTAGTACAGATATCAACAGCCAGTGAAATATAAATGAATGCTGCTAAACATAGTGAATATATATTTTTATACGAAAACAGTAAAAACAAAACTCCTCTGGATTGGGTGCAATGCGTGGAGCACACTGGGTGGTGTGCTGATGGGAAGTTGTGCGAGGGAGTTGTTACCTCCTGGCCGGTCACCAGCAGAATGCTGTCTTCCTTTGCGTGTTGCACTTGTCTGAAAATGTGATCCAGGACGAGCAGTTCAGACCAGCAGTTATGAAGCAGCTTCATTTGATCTCCCACCTTCAGGAAACGCAGACAGACAGACGCAAGAAAAGCAGACAAAGAACAAAGATGAACTCAGTGGAAAGCAAAAGACATCTCATATTGTTTGATAAGCTCGCTCTCACATTGAGCTCGTTTCTGACCAGAAAGACGAAAAATATTTACACCACTGTCACCAATTAGTTTAAAAATAAAAGGAATATGGGGGGAAAATTAGGCTTTTAATAGCAAAACATCTGTGTGTGTGTGTGTGTGTGTGTGTGTGTGTGTGTGTGTGTGTGTGTGTGTGTGTGTGTGTGTGTGTGTGTGTGCGCTCTCCTTTCATACTGGCCCAGCAACACCTAGGACCTCTCCAGCCTCCTCACCTCTCCCCAGCACCCCCACCTTTCCCTTTTCTGCTCTGCTCTGGGGGATGGGTGCATATGTGTTTCCCCCCACCCGACTGTATCACACCCATAATCCTGCTGCCACAATATTGTCTGTAAAGTGAAGGACACAGCAGTCAGTAATTTTGCGGTCGCAGCTGCTAATAGGCCCAGACCCCATTCATCTGACATGGAGCTGACAGAATTACAGTCCATCTGAATGAAGCTATATATCAGTCACAGAGGTTGCAATCTTGCCACAACACTCATCTGCACCGGTGCAGCGGTGGGGGTCTGGGCGTGCAGTGATAAAGGAAGGGGTTAAGGAAGCAAGAGGTCTCGGCGACCTCCTTTGCTTCCTCTCCAAGAGAAGTTGGACACTCAGCTGCGGCCCACAAAAAAAAGCTCAGAAATAGCAGGCTGAGTGTAGAAGGAAGGCATTTCTTTCATTTGCCACATGGATTCTTAATGTTTGTGTCTCTGCTGGGTTGAAACTGATATGTCAGGTATATACGTGTTAAGTGTCATATTACCTGTGAGGGCCATATTTTATGAAATGACAGGAAACTGTAAATGTTGTCTGTCATAGTCTACTGCCTTTACTGACATCGCAACCGCACACTGTATCCATTCCTCTGCAGAGCAGCCAACCGTGATGATATTTCCCAAGCGATATCTGTGTTGCATGTGGAAAAGGTCACCGATGGGGCGGGTTGGCAGTTCAGGAATTTTTACAAATCATCACCTATTTGGTTAAAAAAGCTGTAAGCAAAGTTAGAAACAAACATTTTCTAGATTCTGAATGTAGCAAAAACAACCCCTAATTCTATTTCTATGCTTTGTTGTGTCAGCAGTAACCTCACAGATGGCTTCATTTGGTCATCAGTTGGTTTTCACATTGATAAAATAAAGTCTGGTTAAACTGTTCATATTAAGCAGAAACACTTTGGTGTAATAATTTGGGCTTCTTGCTACTTTCTTCTTATTGGACAGCCGCAGCTATATGATTGAAGTTTGCTTTTTTGTAATGACAACAGAACAAAAGAGCAGGGCTACAAAAACATCTAAATCAGAGGACTTATTGATTATATCTCAAAACACTTTAACTTGATTCCAGCTATCAGCTGAACCCTTGTTTTAACTGTTCAGGGTTCCAAAAGCGTTCCAGCAACTATACTGGCCCAAGTACTGCAAGGCAGAATGATCTGATATGAACACAGCTTTGTTCTCGAGGTAGAGAATGATGAATGTACTTCACCATTCCTTCTAGGTCTGTTTCCAGCCTTGATCTTCCAAAGACAGCTATTACATTTTGAGTTGCAGAGGCTGGACTTGGCCCTGCCAGCTAACAAATATGGTGTTAGTGACTTTTAAGAAAATATATTAGTTTTGACAGTTCTGGTCAAAGTGGCAACTTGGGAACAGAAACGTGCATGCAGCACCAGTGCAAGCATGGGAATATAGCAGCAGAGCTTCTTGCATGCCAATCAGTCAGTTATTTATCTTCTGAGCTTTGATAGAGAAGTGATATGACAGTTTTTCAAACAAACCTGGGGGTTGTTTGCTTTCTGTGCACCTGTGTTTAGTAACTAGCGAAACACTTGGAGTACTGCGGTAACACTCTGAGTGCACGTTCACTAATATATCACACACTCTGGGGAGCAAAGAAAACAAGCAATAATTCAAGACCAGAAAGCAACGTTCAACTAATCCAAAGTTTTTGATTTAATATTTAGATGTGATCTTTAATAAGTTTGACCCTGCAGTCATTCCAAAATGCAGTTTTTGCCTTCTGTCCATATTTTCATGAATAACGTGTATTTTAAGTAAAATTTCCAGCCTTTAGTAGCGTTTGTGTTCATTGTGTGCATCTCAGCCACGTTTTCCATCATCACCAGGTGAGCAGAAGGTCAAACATATGACAGACAAAGGCCACCTCTGGGGAAATTGCAGCAATCGATAGCTTTCATTCTGCAAATAATTTAGTAACAATGTAGGCAAGCGCAGAGAAGAGCTGCGATGGAGAGCTGACATTCCCCCGTTATCGTCTGCATGGAATGTAATTATCCAGCCCAGGGAAACGGCTCTTTCAGCGGGAGGCTTTCTTGGCAAAATATGCACAGCTTTGTTCTCACTGTCCATGTTGGCTGTCCACTGTGCATAAAAATGGTGTAAATGTCAACACGAGTACATTGGATGTGTATAAAAGGAGACTCCTGGCAGGGAAATGAAACTTGTGAGAAAAGCTGTCACTTCAAAATAAGGATATAAGAGGAAAACCAGAATTATTCATCTTTTTCCGTATTTTGGTTCATGGCCTGACAAAACGTTTATGAATGGGGAATTAGACATTAATGCAAATTAGAACATATTTCAAATCTGAAGCGATATAATTATGTTTTGAAAGCTGTTGTTTAGTCTGACATCTAGAATTAGACATTTCATGAAGTCCGTGAGAACCAAACCAGTCCAAAGTAAATCTGTTGTTTGTCAGATTTAGGTTTCTCTATAGCAGCAATACTTGCTTGAAAATGCATTTACAACATATCTTATTAAGACTGTTATATATATCAGATATTATAACACCATCACGTCGCCTTCCAACTACCAAGCAATGGGTTAAAAAAAGAAGCACTCTTATTTATTATTGTTTTTTATTGTTCTGTCGTGATTGATTATGTCTGTTTGTCCAAGCAGGAAAAATAATTGTGCAGCATGTACTAGCAGTCCTGCTACTAGTACTATGACTACTACTAATTATAATAATGTGCTCTTTTAAATGAAAGCTACAAATTATATGCTGTAATTACAACTATTTCTAAGTCTGATTAAAATGTTTTATATTAAATAACAAAGCCTAAGGTTACAGAAGGCTAAGGTTAGCTCTCATTGATTTCCTGCTGCCGGGTTATATATATGTACGAGTAAATAATTTGATATTAGCAAAAAGAAAATCACCTTTGTATCTTATATTCAGTTTTTAATTAGTTTGCATTATTTGAAGACTAACATGAAGTATTTGTGTAACCCATGCTAATCTTCAGAGGTGTATACCCCCCCAGTAATACCTTCTCCATTTACATTATTTTAAATATCACTGATAATTGGTGAGAATAAATGACCATTATTATGTTTCTAGCTGTAAATTAATAACTGGGAATGGGCATGTTGTGGAATGTTCCAGCGTGTGCATATTTTGTCATAATGTGTTGTTTTTTGTGTTTCTTCCACAAAATTGACATTTTGGTTTTGTGACTCTGTGACACCATGAGTGCAGTGGGTTTCTGACAATCACTGAAGGCATAGGCCGAGCATAATGCTCTACTGTTGCGTCACATAAAGTGAAGTAGTAATAATAATTATAATTAATATAAATGTATTTGTGTATCACAGAGTTAAAAGTGCTCCTCAGCTCAAATGTATAAGCATGCATGTTCCAACATGCAGACACATTGTCAACCATTGTCCAACATTAATTCCAACACACTTCTATACCTACAAATAGATGCAATATAGAGGGAAAGATTTTTAAAAATGACTTTTCAGCAGTTGTATAAAACAAACCACAGATTCAGCCAAACTGGAAAGCACAAATAGGTATGATATGTGAGTCCTGAGTAGCTGTTGACTGGCTGCTGTATTCTGCACCAACAGGAAACTGGCTAAGCAGGAGCAGCAGTTAAAGTTCCAGAGGATTGAATGACAGTAAAGATTTGATTTCGGGGGGATATATCTTCGATGAAGGAAACGAGACTGGATGAGCTTAGCGAGCTTAGTCAGAGTCAATATTTAGATGTTGGTCAAAGATGATCCCAAGCAGATGATTTGATGTTACTGGTGAGGAGGCCAAGGTCCTGACCTCCTTAGAGGAGCTGTCAGGACCAAACACTAGAACATCTTTTTAACTAAAACTGAGAGGATATTTATCCCATTTATCCCAAAACTTTGTACTGTGCTTGTGTCGACTGTATACCAACACACATTTTGTACATTATCAGTAGAAAGAATTAAATGTCTGCAGCTGGATTAAAATGATCAGATATTCAAATTTACTGTATATTCTGATGATATTTGTTGATAACAAAATATGATGAGCTGCTGTGTGTTCCTCCTGTGCTGCTGAGACTGAGCAGCAGTTTGGCCAAGTATCCCCTCACACAGGCACAGACGCAGTATAAAGATACCTCGCTGTGTTAGTGTGAGAAGATGCAACCAAAAAAACCATCATCCCCACAATGGGAGCTTTGTCTCTGCGATAAAATACAGACAAAGTAACAATAAAATAACAATAAATAAGTAACAATAAAATAAATTAATCAGCATGCATCGATGTTCTCAGAAACAAATAATCATTTTTAGTCCATTCAGTTCATACTTTGAGTTGCTATTTGAGCAGGACAGTGAGCTCGAATAAAATGTTATAAAATCTGGAAGCTGTGAGCTACACTTACTCAATAAAGCTTTCCAAACACACACACACACACACACACACACACACACACACACACACACACACAAAGAGCTTACAAAATCGTACAAAAACATCAGAGGGCCTAATACTGTGTTTAATGTTTGAAACTAATAAGATGTTACGTCTTATTAGTCTTATTAGATGTTAAAATTCATCGGATCTGTAGACCAGAGCAAAACCCATGAAGGATTTTGGAAAAACATTCTTATATTTAACATTTTAAAAAACTGTTCGGCCTCTGACAATGGGGGAGAGAGGGGTGGGGGAGAGAGGGGTGGGGGAGAGAGGGGTGGGGGAGAGAGGGGTGGGGGTTAGTGTTTGTCACTGGAGAAAGAAAAACTGAGCTCAATGGGAAGAACTGTTACAATTCAAATTCCATCTCCCTGCATGCAGGTTGGACTCACAGAAAGGTTTATCTGACGATCACTGTAGGTTTTCTTGTGTTTTCTTTTTTTGGTGATTTTGCATGATTAGTTTTTGACTTGACTGCATAAATTGCTGTATGCATGATCTTTTTGCTGCACGCAGTAAATCCAGTCATAAGGAAACCACTCAATGCTTTTCACATGCAAGAATATGAACCACTGGCTCCTCACATCCAAGACCCAGGAGTAAATATCTAGACGTGACTGCGTGTGAAGCAGGAAAGGAGCAGAACTGCTCTGACTGTACCTCAGTAAATAAACTGCATCTGATGAAAAGACACCAAGGACCAAATCACACCAAGGACAGCATCAACCTTTTGTTGCTAGTTAAACTGTTTAATTGGTAGAATCCCTTTGGCCATGGCTGGCTGACAGATGATTGTTCGTCAGCACAGACACATCATATCATGACTTATTGAAGAAGGTGATATTTTCGTCTCTGTTGTGTTACCTGTCTGATTTGTCAGGAAAGAATAATAATTCTCCATTTTCGCTCAGAATACGAGGTGTGCGTGCAGCAGTGCCATCAGCAGCAGCGCAGTGAGTTCTGACTTCGTTCTGACTGCGCTGCTAAAGCTTACAGCGCACACAGACGGGTCGGCACACAGACAGATGTTTGATCATCATTCTCTGAGGTGTGTGTGATATTATCACCTACCAGGAGGAAATAAGAGGCTGAAAGTGCTCTGTTACACAGCTAAACGACATCAGACCAACTAGTCCAGTTACTCCAACTGCAGCTTTTTAGAGCTGCGCACTGTTGGAAATAACAGTTCAATATCAGGAACACTGATTTTTCAAGAAAAACTTATTGAAGGCACTGACTGTAACAGGACATCATATAATGTAATAATGGGGACTGGTGACAAATTAAAGGAAAAGGTTGACTCTGTTATGCTTGGTGAGGCCTTTTGCTGCCATGGTTTAGGTTTGCTTATCCCCATCTACGGGCCACAATCATCAGGTTTATGCACTGGCCTTCACACACCAGATCTCAGCCCAACCAAACACCTGTATGACGTGTCACCAGCATACTCGACCAAATAAGAGAAGATTTTTTTGGCAGAATGGTGTTTCTCCCTTCAGCAGATTTAGAGAGATTTGAAGAATTAAAGCTGTTCTGGTTGCTCAACACCTTAGAAAGACCCTTGTTTTCGCTTTAATCTGTCATTACTGTCATACATCATAATTATTGAAGTTTAATAGAGCACTTCTTTCTGTTCGTTTAGAGGAAAAAAACATATTTTAAGAGTTATGAAAAAGAAATTCTCCTCTGCAGTAAGAATTAACGGGACATTTGAGAAATGTGAAATCAGAAATAGCATTCACATGAATTCAAGCAAGTGAGAGCCTCTATGAGAACGTGATAGCAGCAGCAGTCGTGCTGGGAACACTTTCTGAATGGACTGCGAGTGGATTGTGAGTCAGCCGTGGGCGCCAGCTTCATCACATTTGAATTGCATTCATGTGTTTGTTGGGTCTGAAAGCCTGTGAACTTATTAATACAGACTTAAAACAAGCCGTCGTCTTAATCCTTTTCAGAAACGGTAACATCGCGGCACCGTGCTCCCTTTTTCTGACAAACAGCAAACAGAAACAAAGGAAGAATGGATTCAGCCGTCCTTGTAAAAAGCTTTTGTGAGCGTGATGAACTTTTATTTTTTCACTTCTGCATATTTTAGACATAACCATAAAAGATCTTCAGAAATGTTCGGCTTTTACTGCTTGATTGTCACTGGATCAATATGTGTTTTCTTTCGTATCTTTTATTTCAGTTTTTATTTGTGAATTCTTGGAAAACCAAATGTGGGACTCAAGCGGCTGAGTCTGAGAAAACATCCCTCAAATCTAAACCGACAGATTCTTTTTGGGTGAATGCGCCACATGAAAATTCTAATTTTGGGTTATGAAGCATTTTCTGGTAGATCTCAGGTTTACTAAAATACTGCATGGAGCCTGTATGTACATGTATTGTGTCTTTGTCACATGTTTTGCAAGTGAAACCATGTACGGTTCATTTCAAACACTCAACACGGTAAAGAGTTTGCTACTCACCCTCAGCTCCTTAAAGAAGATGCAGCTCCGAGCCCACTCCACTATGGAGAACAGAGTCTGGTCTGCCATCCGACACATCAGGCTGAAGGTGCTGGGCTTTTCCAGCCGACCCCGGCCGTTTTGCTCCTGTTGCAGGTGAGTCACAATCTTGTTCTGGACGACCAGCTCGTCCGGGTCACAGCGCAGCAGCTCCAGAACCAGTGGCGGCAGGCTGGGGGGTTGCGGCGAGGCTGAGGGGTACATGTCTGGGTAAGGGTATCCTGTAAGAGTCTCAGGGGAGCTGGTGTAGTCGGGACACTCGGCTTTAATCGCCCTTCCGGGAAAGGCTGTGTACTGGTACTGGGTGGTGAGGGGCACGTGTGACTGCATGGCCATACCCAAAGACGGGGGTCCGTAGAGATTAGCCTCGTAGTCTGTGGGAGTGATGGAGCTCGGGGTGGAGGGGAGCAGGCTTTTAGAGATGGTGGGAAGGGTGTGCAAGGTGCCAGTGAAGCTGTAGTCTGCCTGCAGAGGAGAGGCTGGCGGAGGAGCCGCGCTCTCCAACTTGAAACCGTTGGATCGTATCAAAGCTTTCTTCTGCTGTTTCAAGGCCCTGTCTCTCTTGTACATGGGGCCAAATTTATTCCTACCCCCACGCATGCGGTCTGCACGCACCGCTGTCACACATGAGACAAAAGGAGAAAACAGGTTTACAGACCCAAAAACCATCGACTGCCTCTTACACTGTGCAGACGTGCTGAGCTTTATGAGCACTAAACTCTTGTTCACAGTATTCCTACAAAGTAATTAACAGCCTTGTCGGTCTTTTTTTTTTTTTTTGCTTCCCTTTTTAGGGCTGAGAAGAATCCCCGAGGAGTCTGTGCAGCTTTACTCCTTCTTCCCCGGGGAGTCTCCAGAATTTTATCAGCGAGACAAGAATGTGTCGTTTTTCTGCTACGGAAGCAGGTGCTTTCCTTTGCATTGCTGTCTGGGAATCAATCCCATCCCATGTGTGCAGGAAACACTGCATGATAGCCAGCACCATCGCATAAAGAAGTGGCCTCAGATAGACTTTAATATTATTTATTAGATTTATTTTATCATATTAAAATAAATGGTGGCAAATCACAGGCAAAATGTCCCTGTTTCATTATTATTATTATTATTATTATTATTATTATTATTATTATTATTATTATTATTATTGTTGTTGTTATTATTATTATTATTATTATTATTATTATTATTATTATTATTATTATTATTATTGTAGTTTACCTTCCAGCCGCATCCCAACACTGAGGCATTTCTGGAACCGACAGAAGGGACATCTTTTCCTCTGGGTCTTGTCTATTTTACACTCCTGGTTTTCCGCACACGTGTACCTCTTGTTGTTCTGCACTGTCCTCTTGAAGAAGCCCTGAAAACGAGCGACACACTGGTATCAAACGACTGGGTTTAGATTTCAAAATAAAAGGTGGAGAGCGACTGCCGTTTTTGTATTTAGATTTAATTATTTCGAAGCACATTTCATTAACATTAAAGCCTCCACACGTTAGCTAAATTGGGATAACGTAAGTGTCCATTTTTCGCTGCATTTATGTTTCACGGAAATTAAATTCAGACAAGTTCAACAGTTATTTCTAACAGCTGGAGAAGCAATAATTAGCAGCAGGTTTGTGGTTAGCGGTCATTTTCAAATAAATAAAAAAAACCATGTCCTCGCGCATGTCCTCGCGCATGGCTACCGTTTGCGTACCTTGCAGCTCTCACAGGTGAGCAGGCCGTAGTGATATCCAGACACTTTGTCTCCGCACACAGGACACAGCTCTTCCAGGTCCTCGTCGTATGTGTACTCCATCACCTTTAAAGTCACACCTGCCACACACACGCACAGTGAGTCTACTCTGATAATTATTTCTGCCGTGTTTTTTAAAAGAATTATCAATTATAAAAAACGAATTTAAAAAAAAATACAGATTCGCGTAATATTGTGCATTATTCCAACAAACATGACTTTTTACTTTTCGGCACTTAATCATTTTCCTACAATTTATTGTAGTTTCATCTCAACCTTTGACAGTTTGTTTTCATGTGAATGTGATATGAAATAAAGATAATATGTTTTTTTTCTAATAGAAGTTTAAATACATAAATTGCAATAAATCATTTAATTATTTTACAGGCATTTCTAGATGTAAATTATGAAATGTGTTTACATCATACAGTTAAATAAATGTTATGTAGGAGTGGAATTATTGGGTTATGTAAGATTTTAAATGAATAAATTATATTTTTTAAATACATAAAAATAAAAAATAAATAAAAACAAATTAGATGAAAAACACAAGAGCGGATGTATTTATCCAAAGTGAAGACTTTTGCCCGAAAGGTTATTTAAGTAAATTTAAGCTTTAATTTTGTGTGTTGTTAGAGAAGCTCATCTCGTATATCTACCTGTGTTTTATTTTTTTTATTTTAAATTAAGAAAAGTCAAATAAAAATGAATCTACATACGGCCACTATCGGCATCAATGAGACTCTCTCTGTTGCATTATGAAATAACTGACAGACTATTCTTAACAACGAAATGTGTCTGCAGTTTGTTGTTGTGGTTTTGTTGCTTTCACCTGATCTGACTCCGCTGCTGAGTCTCGTGGTTCAGTCACTAAGCTGACGTCGTTCATGAACCTACAGACACACGCGGCGGTGACTGATTATCCGGCCAAATGTTTACTTTTAGTTTTTTATTTTTGCCGTTTTTGTTTGTTTGTTTCTGACGTTTCTGTAGAAACTGTCCGCACACACTGAAGGGAATCGGCGGTGAAACGAAATGAAGGCCGCTGAACAGTGAAGTGTGGAGGACTCGCAGTTTGACGGGTAGTATTATTATTAGATCATAACCAATATCATATTTTTTTCTTTATTTTTCACAGAGCAGCAATATTTCAAGATTTTAAAACAATGTAAAAAAAAATGACAGATGTTTTCCTGGACTGATGATTGTTTCAGTTAATTGAAATTTGCATTGAGGAAAAAATGCTGCCGTCTAATTTTCAAACAGTCTGAATTAACTTAATAATTAAACGACGCGTTGTGGCTCTTTGGAGCTTGTGTGTTTCTTTTAATATTTTTCTGACTGCATGTCGCTGATTTTTGTTTCTTGACAAGCATTTGGTTAAAATAAAAAGTCACAGCTGTGAAGGTGACAGAAGCTGGAGTGTAGGAGGCCATGTAGGAAAACGGAGGCACTTACCGTGAGCCTTGTCTCCCAACATTTGAGCAGCAGACAGCAGGCAGTGATGATTGTCTGATGATTAAAACCTGGATGTAGGTGTTGCAGCAGCCTTGCATGAGCTGCAGAGGAGAGCAAAATAAAAAAGAAAGAAAGAAAGAAAGAAAGGCCAACAGAATCCCGGGTGAGTGCTGTCTATATCGGGATGCTTTAGGAGCCAGAAGGGCCAATAGAAAGTGTAGTACGATGATGACCATTCACGAGCTCAGAGTGAAACTCCTTTCCTTCGCTCGCTCTTTACTGCGATTCCCTTATCGCCAAAGTTAGGCTGCCACGCTGCTATTGGTGGATGCCGAGTCACGTGACAGATGCTCTCCGCAGCCACAGAAAAATGCCTGGACAGAAGAGCCGAGCCGATGGAGGAGACGCACTAAACGTGCAAGTGAATGAATAAATTGTCAGAGAAGATTAGAAAAGCGCTCAGCTTTCGACGTTTAGAGAATAAAACACGCGTGTTTTCTTTCGATCTTTGTTTTCTTCTTTCATCATTTGAATGATCCACATGGTTGCATTACAGTAGAAAAAGAAATGTTTCAACTCTGGTAGGCCTAAAACAATTTAACGTTAATAATAATAAGAACTGGGAAAAACGAAACAGGCTGTTTTAGTGTTTTCGCGTATTTCTGTACGATTACTCTAAAAGATATTGTTACTGTAGTTTTGTTAGTTTTTATGTGAGTGTGTTGCACATTTCATGTAATCAGAAGAGATTTTAAAATTGAGTTTATGTTTAATCGTATAAGCCTAAAAACCCTAAACCTAGTTATGCTACAGGCTAACGCCTTATAGGCCTGCATATAGATATTGCTTAGTAAGTCTATCAGCTTATTGTTACACTGGCTATTGAGACCATGTTTGCTACTTCATGAGGCAGATTGCTATATTTATCTGCACTTGCTGATTGATTACATACTACAGAGTGGTGCCAGCACATAAGAGGGTGTTTCAGCAAAACGATACACATCGCCATTAATAATAATTGACTCTGACAAGTCATTTCGCTTGGTAAGCGCAAAGAAAAAGTCCAACTGCCTATTGTTAGCTGATGCAGGAAGCCGTGGGTGGCTCCTGAAGATCCGTCAGGGCGCTGAGGGTCACTGTGAGACGGACAAAGCTGAGAGTCCTCAACTGTTAGGCCCCCAGTGTGATTTTAAAGACCGGATGAACACAATGGTAACTGCAGTTGTGCTGCAAAACGCTCACATTCATTCATATCAGAACAGTTTCATAGACCGCTGACTGTCCTTGAGGAGGTGGGCCTGTTTGTTTTGTGTTTCTTCAGTTTACAAGAAAACAGGTCCAGTGATGTAATAAAGACAGTATTACCAGAGGACAAAATCCAGAGCGGAAAAATGAAGTCCCACAAACTGCAGCATTTACAGCGTGGGATGAAAGACACTTTTGACCTCTTTGGACAGTTTCCCTGGTGCAGCATTTCTGCCATGCTTTGCTTTTGGTGCCTTTACTAACATTTCTAATGGACTGTCAGAGTAAAAGTATATTATGTTATGACCTACAAGGACTTTTTACTTCAGATTTGGTGAAATGAAATTTGAGTGTCTGCTGCTTATCACGCTTCTTCTGGGTTCTTGTTTTATTTGCCGCCACAGCAGATCATCTGTTTCCATTTTATTTATTTATCTAACCTTCATTACCTTCAGCCCACTGAGACTCAAGGTCTCATTTACATAAGACACCTGTTCCACAATAAAACTGCAACAATACAGTTACACACAGTTACAGTTTCATCCCTGGGATCCTCCTCTGCCACCCTTTGAACATCCACCTTCATGAACCTCCACTGAGCTCTTCTTTGTTTCCTTCTGCCTGGAGGCTCCATACTTTGTCCAGTCTATCCTCTAACCCTCCTCTGCACATGTTTGTTTCCACCTGTCTCCTTCTCATTCACACACATATATTCTGTTTTTCATTCGTCTTCTCTCCAGCGTATACCTTCAGCTATCCCGGCTCTCTTCCACCTGCCCACTCTCACTCACAGTAATGTGTGCAAACATCTTGCTTAGGAAAACTCCTAAGCATCTGTCTATCATCTGTCTATCCGCACTGCAAACAAGAAAAGGCTCAGAGCTGCCTGATGTTATCCCATCTCCACCTTGAACCCATCTCACAACTGTCTTGCTGTCCGAATGCATTTCATGCACCACTGTCAGTACTTCTCTGTCACTTTCTCCTACAGCACCACAGTTCTTCTCTTGGATGCAGTGACATTCTTACTGACCTTCTAGTTGTTCCTCACATCACCCTTGTTCTTGAAATTCAGTACCAGTGCACTTCTCCATTCTCCAGCATTGGAGAATCCTGTCTGGCACTCTGTTTCTCTCCACAGTGCTGTTCACATACTTTTACATACTACTGCTCCACTTCTTTTCGTGTCTACACCATAGTTAAAGAGCTTGATTGCACCTTCAGTGCTCCTGGCCTTGTTTTTTCCACAGTATGTGTGTTGCAGCAGTTTAGGATATCCAGACAAAAACAAAAACTCTGGTTTTCTGTGGTGGACCCAAAATGCAGGACTCAGACTCGAGGGATGAACTCAAAATACTCAGCTTTATTTGCTGGCACGGGAAAACAAACTAAACTGGGAAACAACATAAACTAAACTGGGAAACACAGGGAGATCCACACAGCATGAGGGTGAACTGACGTTAACGACGCGACGAGGAGCTCAGGCAGACACACCCTATAAATACACACCAGGTAATCAGGAAATGGCACACAGGAGGGGACGCAGCTGGAACTACTGGGCATAACGAGACAGACCTAGAACGGGAAACTCACAGACTGTTTTACAATACCAACTCGAGGACAGAACACAGAGGAAAGACACAGGTAGGGATGATCGGAGCAGTAAACACACGACTCAAACCCTACGAACAAATACAAAACAGAATAAACTAGAACATAATAACAGTAAACACAAAGCGCTGGGTCACCGACCCAGGACATGAAACCTGATGACAATAAAACACAGCTTGATGAGATTTCAAAGGCAGTGTATTGATTTGGAGTCCTTTAAATTTGGCACCCCCTAGTGGTAGCATGGGAACAAGAAAAACTGCATCATAAATCTGATTTCACATATTGAATTTTATACGTTTAAAATGTTTTTGTAATGTTTAGTTTTCCTCTGTGAGGCACACTGCAGCAGCACGTTGTGTCTGTGGCTGGCCTTCACCTGGCATCAGAATAAATGGATATTTTATAAGCGTCATGGTAACATACACACTAGGGTCCACTTTTTGTTTTCCCTTTATCGGTACAATGAAAAAAGAAAAAGTGAGTTTCTCTTTTTTTTCTTCTTTTTTTTAAACTTTTATTTAACTTTTTTCCCCCAACAAATACAAGACTGCTTCACATCCAAGACAGTAACACTGCACAGCACTAGAATATTACACATTCTCCAGAGTCCACAGAGAACTTGTGATAAATTATGTCCATAATTGTTGTCCATTAGAATCCAGTTTACAGGTTGCTCCCAGTGTTTCCAGTGGTTTCTTCCATTTGTCCACAAAAATTCGGGAGCTCCCATCAATATAATGTCCCGGCCTGATCAGAGTCATAACATCACTGATGAGCGACTTCCATAGAGGAATGGAGGGAGGCTCAGCCCCCTCCCATCTCAACATAATGCTTTTCCTGGCCAACATTAACAGTGACTGAATTACATGCTCATGTTGTACCAGTGAGACAGGAATATATCCCAGTAAACACATTAATGGGTTTTCTGTCACCTGCTGACCAATGGCTGTACTAACATTGGCGCAGACCTCTTTCCAAAGTGACTGGATAATAGCACATTCCCACAAGCAGTGGAATCGAGTGCCCACTCCAGCCTTACACTGGAGACAATTTGGAGATGTTCCCATATTATACTTACTATAAATATACAGAGAAATATACACATTATGCAAAATTTTGTGCTGCAGTTCTTTAAATCGGTTACAAACAGAGATTTTAGATGGAAGGAGCAGGATTTTGTCCCATGCTTGTATATCTATTTCACATTTAAGCAACGTCCCCCAAGATTTTCTCAACCATGCCAGTTTATCCACGATTAGGGCATAAATCTCTGAATCAAACTTTGATACAAAATGTTTATGCTCCCTTTTATCCAGAAGAAACTTCTCCAACCGAGAAGAGGCTGTTGAGATTTGTAATGATTTAGCATTTTTTTAACACATAATGTCTCAATTGCAAATACTTATAAAACTCAGTCTTTGACATTGAATACTGGGACTTCAGGGATTCAAATGATTTAAACTCACCATGTTTAAAGAGGTCATAAAACCTCTTTACACCTACTTTATGCCATCCTACAAAGCTCGACACTGTCAGAAGGTCTGGATTATTTATAAGTGTTGACAAAATATTAAACGGATGACTACTGTTAAAAAGTTTCCTCAGTTTTCCCCACGTCCACATAGCATTATATATCAGTGGGTTGTGCTTTGTTACGTGAGGTAAGTCATTTAGGCGTTTCCCTAGAAAGCTAACAGGTGAGGATGGTTTACATAATACTTCCTCAATATTTAGCCGTGGCAGCCCAGAATGTTCATGAATCCTCGCTTGCATTGAGAGAACATAATTTTCTATGTTTGGCACTCCCCACCCGCCCAGATCTTTCGGTAACTGTAGTGTCTCCAATTTAATTTTGGGTTTGGGAAAAATGAGTTTCTGACTTTTCAGTGTGCTCAGGATGTCGGGATACATTTAAACATATAGACCATTAATCATTGCTGCCCTTTCCCTAGTTTGTTGGTGGACATTGATGAGTTATGTCTAACTGCTTAATGCAAAGACCATTAAGCTAACCACAGCACATATCTACCACTGAAGTGTTTGCTCAGGGAGACCGCTTCTATCGATCACTGTGCTTCCCTTCTGACCTCACAACAAGGTCCTGCCTTGGCCTATATCTGCAGCTCCGATTATTAGGGAGCACAGGGCACCTACCCAGACAAGCTGGCAGGAGGAGACCCCCATCCCAGCACCTCACCTCACCCTTCTGTCACAGGGACCAAGAAATATGGCCTATCTCCTGTTTGTCTCTGGCATGATTTTGTTTTGCAAGTGTGCTGTGGCTACAGGTCAGTGAGCTAAGCATCCGACAACTCTGTCTCTGTCTCCCAGATATATTTGTACAACAAATAAATGAGAAGAGCTACGGCCTGGCTGGTGTTTTGACTTCACCCTTTTATTTGTTCATCTACCCCCCACCCCCACTTCCCACATTCACACACACACACACACACACACACACACACACACACACACACACACACACACACACACACACACACACACACACACACAGCTGTTTTGTGCTACAGTTGCAGGATCTTTGTGGATAAAAGCAGATTGCTTTGCAATCACTGGGTGAAAGTGGCAGCAGGAAGTTTTTCTTTGTTTGGAAAATTTAAAGATAGTTTGTAAGATTTCAGATTGTCAGCTTATTGATTCTCTTTTACAGGACTTGGTTGTTAAAAAATAATTAAAGCAAAATCATCTGAACTATAATGAATGGGTCTCTTTGTATGTCACTCACAAGTATACATTACACAACAATATGAAAAACTGAAATGGGTTCAATTCTTGGAAAGATTTCTCAGCTGCCGTGCTTTCAAGGCTACCCTCCATCTCATATTTGTAGTTTTACTCTACCATCATGTATTTGAAGAATTTAATGCAACTTTGCTGCAAGTGCGAAAGAAAATCAGACTGTGGGTCTGACTGTGATTGTTTAAGAAGAAATCCTGGAGAGTTAGTCTGCTATCGTCCACTGTCGACTGGTCTGGGGTTGGTTTTAGTTTTAGTTACATACATTTTCAGAAATTAGAGGAAATGACACATCTGAAATGAAGGCTCGCACATGTTAGCATGAAGAACAGTTTTTCTGGTAAAATTATTTCCAAAAGTTCTAAGGAAAGGAAACACAACCCTGAATCAGAGGAGTCACCAGTAGATTTTAAAAGGTGAAAGACTGGCTCTCTGTGCTGGTGTGGTCTGTGTGTTTCCACCCAAAAGAAAAGAAAAGAAAAGAAAAGAAACTTTTTTGATACTTTGACAAAACTTTCCTATCCTATATATATCTATTTCAGCAAGGACAGCACTTTCGAATGACTTGAACATGTTTTATTGAGATATTCAATGTGATGATTAGACTCCAATGAGCCATCAAAGCAGAATGAAATCCCATCGCTGGCAGGACTCAGGCCCATCTGTGATCAAGATAAAGATGCAGAAAAGCAGGCAGATTACAAATCTCCTTATTTCTGAACAAATGCTAAGCTTGGCTTGAACTTTCTGTAAGTGTTGGTGGTCTGAGCCTGACTTCCTTCTACCAACATGTCAAAATAATGCTTAGAGTCTCAAACATTACAGGTATAGATCATTTTAACTCTTCCCTCAACCTGTCCTTTGGGGAAACTTTGGCCAATTTTATATTTAAAAATATTTTTGATGTTTATTAGTTATAACAATTATTTCTTTGTTTCACTGACTGACAAAACAAAAGTTTTTTTTCTTTTTTAAACGACATATTCTGGTTGCCCAGGGTTACGACTGCGGTTGGTTCATTTTGTTTAAGCTAACATTTTTCTTCGTCATTGGGGGAGGGACTGTAAACACGTTATAAAGACACAAACCGAAGCACAGCTTCCAAATTTAGAGGCTACTCAATGAAGAAGTTAAACTGCTGATCAGGAAACATTCGTTTTGCTCTGTCAGGACAACAAGTGTGTCCAAATACGTATCTGTGTTAGTGGGATCTGGAAAGTTGGAAACAGAATGAGTAAGATTGGGTTTATGTAAATACCAGTGAGGGGATTTTGTTTTCCCTGCATCACTACGTGATAAAACAGTGAGCTGAAGAGGTTGTAATCACTATGTCAGAATAGCTTCAAGGTTTTCAGATTAGCAATATAAACAGTACTTGAGTGCTGAGAGTTGTGTTGGCTATGATCCCCAGAAGTGAAACTATTACTGTGACGATGAACAGCTCAGTTGCTCTGATTCATTCTGTATCATCGTCACGAGAAATGTTACGTTCCCATAACCAGCAGTCCACAGACCATTTGGAAGGAGCTCAAAGGGCTGGTTAAATGGACTGACTCAGTTTCATTCTGCAGCTTCTATATTGGAAAGACATTTTACTTTCAACATGCTGCCACAGTGCGGGCAGCAGGTGGTGGACTCTGTTTTCTACATATTACTGTGTAATTCAGTACTACTCAACTCATTAAGACATGTCAGTCATTGACTTCCTCCATTAACGTGGAGGAAAAGATGTTTGTATTAATTAACTCTGCAGATCAAACACATTTCACTGCAACCTAACTTTGGTTGTTTTAATGAGGCATCCGTGTGTGCTGCAAACATGAGCTGGGACATGGACCCTCCTCATTATGATGCACAGCAAGCTCAACACTGACGGCAGGCAAAAACACACTGTAAGTAGATATGCAGTCAGTTTGATGTGTTAAATAACAAACTTAATCTTTTTAACTTTCACAGAGTCAGCTGAGACCTGTTTGGGTTAACATCCACCTCTTTTATAGGCAAGGGAGGTTTATTTGTATAGCACAATTCAACAACAAGGTGATTCAAAGTGCTTTACAGAGACATTAGAAACAAAAACAAATAAAAAGCATGATTTAAAATTGATTAAAACAAGCAAACTAACAAACAAACAAACAAACAAACAAACAAAACAGTATATAAAATCAAAAATCAAAACAGATAAAATCAGTAGTTAAAATGTAAGTTTTGAAATTTAAGCTTAAAAGTGTGGATTTGGTGCTTTATTCAAATGCAGAACAGGTGAGTCTTCAACCTGGATTTAAATAAACTGAGTGTTTCAGCTGATCTGAGGCTTTCTGGGAGTTTGTTCCAGATATAAGGAGCATAAAAGCTGAATGCAGCTTCTCCGTGTCTGGTTCTGACTCTGGGAACTGATAAAAGACCGGATCCAGATGACCTGAGGGATCTGGAAGGTTCATACTGGGTCAGGAGGTCATAGGTTGTAGGACTATCTCCTGTTTGTACGACCCAAATAGGAAAGCTCTTAATGGAAACACTATAAAGCCAGAATGTGGATAACTTTATTGAAAAGGTCATTCTTCTTATTTTTTGTGCATTTTAAGCATCGTGTGTCTAACGCTGGACAATTTGCCAGGGACACGATGGATCTTAGTGGATGTTGGGATCTTTTTACGTTCTTTGTCCACATGAGGAAAAACAAACTACTGCCTTCAGGTGACTGTTGTTGTGATGAAGCGCTGCATAAATCAAACTGAACTGAAGTTTGTTGCACAGTTTTCAACATTTCATTTTTAAATTGTGTGTGAAACCAATGACAGATTTCATTTTAGTGGACGTTGGCACTTTCTTTGTTGGAGCTCATTATTTTCTCTACACAACATTATATGACATCACAGTGACAACAAAAAGATTACTATACTACGCTATAGTACCACTGCTGACATCAGCACAAAGCATCAACAGTTTAGTCCAGCTCTCGCCCTTCGGGGGCAGAAAGAGCCCCTGAAATGAAAGAGCGTCCAGCATCAACATCAATGTGCAGTTTGAAAAACGTTTTGCAGTATTTGGTGTTTTTGTGTACCACCTTGGAGTTAGATGGAAAGTTTTTACTGCACTTACTTCAATATTTTTTTTAAAAAGTTGTCTTTAAATGAAGCAGCCTAATGTTTTCTTCTCTTCATCTGCCTCTCTTCTGCTTTTATCTCTGTGCACGGTAACATACACGGCAAAATAAATCAGGACAGCAAACAGCAGGCAGTCATGGGAAAAAATGTAAAAGACTTTTGATGTGTATATCTTAGAATCATGTCCTTTTCTTTGTCCTCTTATTTCCAAGATTTTGAAGAGTAATCTTTAAGCAAAAATGACAAATTCACAGGGTTAGCATACGTGTGAAGGTCATTACTGATGATGACTTAGGTTAAGAAGCGTCCCTGGGCTAAAAGCTCACACCGCACCATCATCAGGTCAGCTGCAGCCAAAGCTTTGTATGACTGGCAGAAAACTGGATCTGGTGTGTGATCGGTTTCATTTTCATTTCTGCAACTTCATCATTTTATGAAATATACTGTAACATGTAAAATATTCACAAGTACTGAAAAATAAAAAAGATTTGAGGGGAACCACTGAATTTGTTTCCTGTCATGGACACGACGTGACAGCGTTTACAATTATTGACTGTTGCAGTTTGACCCGTAAACGTCTTTTCTTTTTGGAAATATGGAAAGTTTTGCACGTCATTTACAGACACTACAGTCTCCAACATGCTGCACAAACTCAGGAATATCACATGCATGGGGTATGTAGAATATATGAACAACAAGAAAGCACTGTGAGAGTGCAGACCTGCATCAGTGCAGTACAGCACTTCAATACGTCCATGCAATGCCGTACTCTCTCAGCAGTATTTACTTTTATGGGAACTGAATTTTGTTTGTATTAAAGTTGTTTTGTTTTTAAACATACTGAAGAAAAAATAATGTGTTTTTGGGTCAACTTGAAGTATCGGTCTGAAGTGTAAAATTAAGATCAGAGGTCAAATGTGACGATGCTCTTTCTAAACGCTGAGCACCACACTCATAAGACTCACAGTTTCTAAGGTGTGAGGCTTCGAGACCTTGGTGGATATGAGCCAGACTGAGTTATTGTATTGTTAATAGGACCCCACTCTAGACCTCTACAGATTTTCATGAGAATTCATGCTGTTGTGTTCACAGACTCACACATGCAAACACAACAAAACAACAGAAACTCCTTGGTGGAGATAATTCAACAAAGTATTGTTTATATATTCTGTTGCATCATTTTGCCTCAGTTGTAGTTTGTTTGCATCAGTATTGGTTATTTATTTATTTGCCTATCATCTATATTTATCATCTGCACTCACAAATGTTGCTTTAAGCATCAGGGTGTGCTTAGATGATCAGCTACTGCACCAGTGCAGCTCGACTTCTGTGTATTTGATTTTTTCTGTTAGACTGGAAGGATGATATTTGAAAGTATATACAATTTACCAGACAGTACTTTTCTTTGCTAATGGCCCATTACCACAAGAAAATCAAACATTTTATCAAAGTCAGAGAAGCCCAGGAGTGTCAACAGCGGCACAGTCTTCAGACTGTCCTTCACTTTGTATAAACACAAGAGCAGACGTTCTGTTTCTATGTGACGCTTTTACAGTGAAAGTTTCAACTGTTCACTGGATTTGTCCAAAGGTCATGAGAGGCCAGGTCCTCATCTCTTAGGAATCCATGAGCTTTGCTTTTAAAGCACACATGGACTCAAAATTCCTTGTGACTGTTAATTTAACTGCTCAGTATTCATAAGAAATCTTATTACCATGCATTCATCCATGCTGTAAATCAGGGCTATTTTCTATGAAGTGACTAAATCTGCCTGCATAGACTGATCGACAGTAAAAGGCGCTTCAGCTGAAACCACACACTGTGTATAAAACTGTGATAGTTAGGCACTGAGTTAGCTTCAAAAATTGGCTTCTGATACAAATTTATCCCTCAAGTTTTCACAGATTTTTTTTGACAATATTCCTCTTCCATACAAGTGACCTGGTCTTACAGAGCACATTACCAAATACCATTAATCTGATCACTGGAATTAGAAATACTGAAATCCTCAGCGGGAGGTCTCTGGTGACGCACAGCCTTTTCATATAATCAAGTTCATATAAGTAAATTGGGTAATCTATAGCTGAGTTGACAGCTTTGTGAACAGGTGAGAGCATCAGGGCTTCGTGTTGCACGATAAGAAAAGACGAGGAGTGGGATTTTGTGCTAAACAGCCCACATTCAGTGTCCTCGTGTTTGTCCTTGACCAAGTCGGGGCACAACCACAACAAGCCACTTAGAAAAGGGAAATTAAATAGAATGACTACAATAGCAAGGAAAGCAAGCAAACTTGGCAGGGTTTTTCCGCCCTACAAGGTCAAAACAAAAAGCCCTAATATATCTCTGTGCTCCATACAATGAACCACAGCGCTTCTTTACATTTACTCCAGATTCACCTGCACAAATGTTGCATTAAATGGTTTGTTCATTAAAAAGGAAAATAGTGATTGCTTGCTAATAGTTGCTGACTTGTCTGGCTGACGTGTGCCCCCTGTTGGTTTATTTTAACCACTGCCTGACATCTTTCACAACATACAGCATATTACATAAGCATAATTTTAAGAACCTAATAATTGAATTCTGGTTGATTTAAAGGGACCCCAAATAATGCATCTATCAGTTAATAATGCATCTATCAGTTAATAACGCATCTATCAGTTAATAACGCATGTATCCAGAGTTACAAACAGCCTGAAGCCACAATACTAGGTGTATACTTCCACCCAAAAATAAACACGAGTGGACTCCTCAGTGCAGTCCAACTCAGTGTTCACATTGTTGTTACACTGCTTTTGTGTAAAATGTCTGATTCTTATATGAAGCTTCGCTCCCAGAGTACTCAAAGCGCTCTATACAACATGCCACATTCACTATCTTCTCTGCTTTTTTAAGTGCTCACTAACTACCATCCACACTCTAGTGGGGCTTGATGGATGCATCGGAGACCAACTTGAGGTTAATATCTTGCCTAAAGATATTTGGCATGCAGACTGGGGGAGCCAGGGATTGAGCCACCAGCCTTCCGATCAGTCGATGACCTGCTCTGCCTCCTGAGCTACACCCCTGACATAGGCCTGATGCCTGAGAGAACAGAGCATTTGAAAGTTTTTGGCCTTTGTTCCTTTTTTCTTAATGGGGTACTCTTCACCTGGCTCAGGAAAACTACAGGTTACAAAGATAGACTTGGGTATTGCACAAATCATGTGGGGGACCACATGCAAAACGTGTATGAGCTAGAAAAACCGTTTAACAAAAATTCAAATTCAAATTCACATTTTATTTGTCACGTACACAGTCATACACAGTACGATATGCAGTGAAATGCTTGGACAACTGCTCGTGACCTAAAGAAAACAAAAAAAGGAAAAGGCTATGAATAAGATAGGAAATAAATATGAAAAATTAAAAAGGGTAAATTTAACTAGGAAGGAATAAAATATAAATTAAGGTTAAAAATGAAATAACTGTACAACACAAATTAGAATGAAGGGTAAATTTAACTGGGAAGAATAAGATAAAATATATAAATTAAAGTTGAAAATAAAATAACTGTACAACAAAATACACAATATAGAACTATATAAGAATGTATGAAGAAATATAAATAAATATATACACAATAACAGCAGCGTGATTTAAGTAATGAAGTGAAAACAATGTCCAGAATGTCCAGTGTGTGTAAGAACTGTATGTGTGGGTCAGTACTGTGTGGTGGTGTGATTGAGAGACCGTATCGCCTGCGGGAAGAAGCTGGCATTAAGTCAGTACTGATGGTTTCTAGATAAATAATGCAGTATGCGTATATTTGAGCATAAAATGTCTCTCTCGTACGAACCTTTCCCTCTCCTCTGTCTTTCTAATATCGGTGTGTGTGTGTACAGGTGTGTACAGGTGTGTGTTCTGGTAGAAAAGGGGCTTGTCTTCTGCCTCCACACACCTGAAGCAATCATGCGCTTGACCCCGATGTCCTTGTTTGTGTTGACCTTGTTAGCCGACAGCCTGATGGACCAAGCTGTCTCTCAGTCTGCTGGCTCTGGTCTGCAGGCTCTACCGTCTCCTTCCCGATGGCAGCAAGTACGCTGAACTTGATTTTGTGATTTTAATGTTTAAAATGTGATGTGTTTCACCACTAACTACCAAAAAGTTTTTTCTCTTTGTGTCAACTTGTAATAATTTGCAGCCGAGCGCTTCATCACATGATGATCAAGCATCCAGAAATCACTGTTTCAAATGTATGACTTTAGTTATCTTTCAAAAACTAGATACGTCAGCGGGGTTTATAGACACATAAGCAAGAATTTATACGTGAAATCATTTTTACTGTGGCAAAACTTTGACTGTAATTTCATTGCCATAAATTATTCTATGAAGAATTGTTTAAATGTCTTTGAAAGGTAAAATTCTAACTCACTTTTTTCCACAGCCCAATAACATCATCTCAGTGTTGTACGTTCCACGTTTGGCACACAGTACAAAGACTGAGGTTTCTCTGCATGTGTCTGTGGGCTTGTGGACGGGGTGGGGGGATAGTAAATCACCACTTTCTGCCCTTGATAATGTTCGTGATTTTGAAACGGTCCTATTCTTAGCCGCGCTTCTCTGTGAAGTTGGCTTTTGTGTTCTGTTAACAATAGAAAAACATTGTTAGCTAAGGCTGAACTGCAACCTTGATTGCACTTAAATATATCTCCTGTATAGTAATCCATCACAGCTGGCAGAAACTGTGTAATGAACCACTTCCTTGAATTCCCATGTGAAGCAGTTGGAAATGGTGTTATTTAAAATGAACCCACTAATGGGGGGATTTATGTAAAACATCCATTCATCCGAATTCTTAACCAACTAATACAGGAGCCTATTGGATAACACTCTGGATACGTTGCCAGTGCATTGTTAGGCTTTATGGAACATGGTCATATGTTATACAAATAGTTATCAATAAAATTTAAATGAATACACAATAGTTTTGTTAGGACACAGAACCAGACCTCTGCTAACTGGAAGGTGAGTTGTTCGATCCTTGGTTGCTTCAGTCTGTGTGCCAAAGTATTCTTGGGCGAGTCATTGAACCCTGAGCTGCTCCTGATGTGTTCGTTGGAGTGTGAATGTGCATGAAACGTTAGACAGAAAGCACTTAGCTGTAGAAAAAAGTCCTGTTTGAATGAGGATTGTTGTATAAAATAGAAAAGCTCTATAAGATATATATAAGAATTGTTCGGCATCGAATAAACTACAGATGGTGGCCATGTTACCAACAGACAATTTAGCAATAAAGCTAAACCCATCATACTAACAGGTGTGTAAGAAATGACTTTCTTTAATACAACAGGCAAGCAAGGAAAGCTGTCGTTGTCAAGGGAAAACTAAAAATAAACCCCAATGAAAATGTTGTTTTTCATCTCAAACAGCATAAAGCTGTAATTAAGCTCGTGCAGTGTCTGCATCAGCCCTTTAAATCACTGTGTCACCATCGCTGCTTGCCTCTATTTCCACTGGAATCTGCAGCACGTCTCATTAACAAAGAGAAATAATGAGGAAAGAAACATTTACCTATGAAGCAAATGTGATTACTAATAATCTAGTAATATTACTGTTACCCAGGCATTTTACTTTGTTTGAGGGTAAATCGACTATTGGGGAGAAAACAGTTTATATAATAATACCGAATCAAATCATAACTTTCAAAGGATTTATTTATTTATATAAGCTGCTGTGGCTCAATAGAAAACGCACAATAAGACAAACGGACACAAAAACAGTAAATCACCATCCTTTCACATCCTGACCACGTGGCTCTTCACCTTATTTACCTTTTACTTACAAAACACTTCAGAAAATGAATGAGAAGTCATATTAATGATAACGTTCATTTATTAATAATTCTACAAACTGAATCAATGATTTATGAGTCAACTTGATGTTCAGTCAAACAAGCATCTCATCACTGCACTGCTTTAATATCACTTTTCACACACATTCAAATATTGTAACCCAAACACCGAACAGATTTGATTTGAATGCAGTCGCAGTAAACTGATGCTCTGGAAGCTACAGTGTAGAAGACATAATGAATAAACTGTTAATCATTAATAATCCTGACCATCACTTACTGAGGCTCACAGAACTGCACAGGTGTGGGGTAAATAAAGCATTTCTCATCATTATCTGTCCGTCTGTGGTGTTGTGTGTATGTTGTGTGATCAACATACGATACATGAATATATCATTAAGGCAGATGGGAAAGAAAGGCACCTCACAAACAAAAGGAGAGATCACTCCTTTGACTTTCAGTTTGTGCTGTTTTTACTGGGTTTAAGCACCAAACTACTCACTCAGTATGATAATGGGTTGCATCAAATGTGAAAATGTTGATTTTAATCTATCTATGTATCTATTGAGCATTATAAACACGACTATCAACGACATCGATGCTTGTGTAGTACCAGAAAAGCTGCACACCTTGATGAGCCCGGTGTTCTCGTCTGTTATGACTGCTGGCAACAAATTACATGAAATTCCAAATTGTGCATATCTCCGAGTACTTTCCAGCATCCGGCCTTGTCTTTCTGCTCTGTTTGGCCATCTTTGGCCATCAACAAAAGGCAGGCAGCGGGACTGATTTGATCAGTTTCTTGCTTTTCTTCACTCATTCTCACAACAAGATATTTTGTTTGTGTGATTTGACTCAACCTCCCGTTTCGGGGTCTTGGAGTCTATCCCAGCAACTATGGTCCAGGGGAACACTGTGTCACCAGTGTGACGCATGGCTAACACAGAAAGACAGACAAAAAGAGGCATTTTGTAATAATAGTAATTTATCATCATTTATAAATAGTAATTTATAATTTTAATAAATAGTTAAAAGGCAATGTGATAGTGAATTAGACAAGAGCTAATAGTTATTTACTGTTAAGACTGATTGAGGATCTCAGTTTGGTTTGTTTCACTCATAGTTTCGTGTTTAGTTTTTCACCAGCATGTTGCTTTGGTTTGGTTCAGGAACAGAAACAGTGAGACCAGTTACATGAAGTGCATCACAGAAACACCACTAAAGGACACCTTGCATCTCCGGTATTCCAGTGGTTTTGACTAAATGGCACAACACAGTACAATCTTATATAAACAAGAGTGTCTAACACAATCTGAGTGCTTGTGGGCAAGTAAGGTGGGGGGAGTCAGTGAAAGGGCGATGGTGGAGGTTCAGAGGGGGTGTCCAGAGGGAAGAGGTGGTGTTTGTGAGAGTCAAGAGGGACAGAGCACGGAGAGACTTCAGCATCCTGACAGCCTGATGGACAAAGACTCTTCAGTCTCCTTCCTGATGGCAGCAACTGAAGAAGCTGTTGGATGGATGAGTGGAGTCACCTGTAATGCAGAGGGAGGGTGTAGTAGATGTCCTGGAGGGAGGGAAGAGAAGTACCCACGATCCTCTCATCATAGAGCTAATAATCATTTAAACTCAAATACACAATTATGACCAACTTACATTCACCAATTAACCAACCTTCATGTTGCTGCTTTGCATTAAAGTACAATAAGTGAGATCAAATACAAAACATGCATCACAGGAGTTCACACAACCTGCCATTTATCAACACTCCACATGCATATGTAAAGAAAAGCAAACGTAGCCACTCACTGCAGTTTTTTTAACATTTGTTAACATTTTCTGACATTATCTGAAATGTTAAAGAGCTTTACAGGATAAAAGACTTTTTATTTGGACAACAAAACTACTTAACCATGTTGATCCTTGGAGCACGTATGGCTCAAAGGGAGGGATCCACCAAGTACGCCAAACTGCTGAACGTGTGCAGGAGCTTCTTCAGCTCCTCTCTATGAGAATGTTTACAGCCGTTCTCTGTGAACCATTCCTAACATTTTTAAAATGCCTCGTGCTCCCTTTCTGCAGCGAGAGTGTTTTTGTTTGTTGTTTTTTCATATATATTTATGGATATAATCAACTGCAAATTGAAGATGATGCCTATTGGGTTTGATTCCTTTAAAATCCGTCCTCCTCACCACACAATCACCATTTCCAGCATCGCTAATGCTAAACATTATTTTTTTATTGCAGTATGAGAGCAGTGCAGAGAAACGTTATTATCTGGACACCAGATGTTCAAGTGTAGATTTATCCAGAATTACATTCATTTTCAAGGCCGTGACAGGGTGGTTGGTAATTAGCCGCCATAAAAGATGCTTCTGCAAAACCATGGACATCAGACTCAAGAACAAGCAAAACACTGAAGCGAGAAAGGCAGTTCTGAATGCACTTACTTACAAAACAGAGTGGCAAAATGTGAACTCAATTAAAATCAATGGAGTCGCTTTCGTTGTTAGTTCCAATGCCGCTCAGGGGCATGTGATGGTCCAGATGCCCCTGAGTAATTATGCTACATTCAAAGGTACACATACTGTTTCTGTGAATGCCTACAAATCTTTGACAGCACAGTAACCGTGTGTTCCTTTCAAACAGGGCAGGCTCATGTGTTACTGTGTGGAACACATTGATATTAGTACACTTGTATATCTATTTGGCTGATTGATATGGTTTCACAGTGTTGCATATGGTTTTTAATGACAGTTAACACGGTCGGGTGAAAGGTGAGGGTCCGAGGCTAACCGTGGAGGAAACTTCTCCTGTGGTGAACAGCAGAGGCCAGGTTTGCAAAGGCTCGTCTCAGTGTCTTAGAACACTGTGACCCTCACATTGCATTTAATCCTGCATGCCCGTGCATTGTTCACAAGTTAGTTTTTGGTTCGTGTGTTAGTTTTTGTTGTTCTGCTTTTTTCTATAATTGAATTTGTCTAAATGGACACATGAGAGTGTCATGTCATGTTGCAAACTGCAGTTTACATAAGTGCATGGATCAATGCATGACTGACAATGCATTTGTGTAATGCATGCATCAAGATCAAATTAGACATTTCAAATTTGCAAATAAAGAAAACTCTTTGTGTTTAATTGAGAACATTTATGCAGTAAGGTGTATATAATAGTAACAGTATGATACTTGAAATCATTCTCTCTTTAAATGTGTTCTCACAGCAGATCCTCTGCGTGCACCCCATCCTACCTTTCTGGTGCATCATCCTTTCTCCACCAACCCTCTGCATATCGTTCCTCACTGCATCCACGAAGCTTCTTTGAGGCCATCCTCATTTCTCCATGCCTGGCAACTCCATACTCAACATTGTTTGTCCAATATCTCAACTATCCTTCCTCTGCCATCTCCAGATCATCTCACAGTTGCCTCTCTTGCACATGTATTCTGTCTGTCTTGGCATTCCTCTTCTCTCCAGTGCATAACCACCTCTCCAGGCTCTCTTCCACCTGCTCCCTACTCTCACTACAGATCACAATGTGATCCCCAAACATCATAGTTGCACTGAGACTCCTGCCTGCCTCATCTGTCAGCCTGTGATCACCACCACAATCAAGAAGGGGCTCAGAGCAGATCTCTAATGTAATCCCATTCCCACCTTGAATCAGCCAATCACTCCTACTGCACATGTCACCACTGTCTTGCTGTCCTCATACATGTCTTGTACCACCCTTATAATAATAATAATAATAATAATAATAATAATAATAATAATGATGATGATGCATTTTATTTGAGGGCGCCTTTCAGAAACCCAAGGTCACCTTACAAAGAACAAAATTAATAAAAGGAACAATAGTCATAAAATACATAAAATGCAAAACAGAGCTTGACAACAGACAATGAGCCTAAAGTGCTGCAACTCCTTTCCAACTCAGTTTAATTTCAATTTAAGTTAATTCAGTTTTATTTATATAGCAACAAACCACAGCAACACTCACCTCTAAGCGCTTTAAGTAAGGTGAAGACCCAACAATAATACAGAGACCCTAACAGTTAAATGAGCCCCTGAGAGCAATCGCATTGTTGTGATGAACAAACCTCCAGCAGAAATAGGGTCAGGGAGGGGCGACCATCGGGCGCGACCATCTGTAGGTGAGAGGAGGGAGACGGGACTAAAGACACACTGTGGAAGAGAGCCAGGTAATATTAATAACTAATAATTAAATGCTAAATGGTGTGTAAAACATCAAGAGTCAAAAGAGGTAAGCGAAGAAAAAACACTCTCCATCAGCCTGATTGCAGCGTGACTGAGGGAGGACTCAGGCTCACCTGATCCAACACTAACGATCAGGGTTAGCAAAAAGGAAAAACTGCAGCCCAGCCTTAAAAATAGAGAGAGGGTGGAGCCAGTCAGTACAGTGAAAGTCTTCTTCCTCAGTGGCAGCCTCACATACAACTCACTGTAAACCTTTTCCTTTTTTTTATCACAGCAACTCTTCAGTATATTTACTTTGCTTTTCTCCATCATACCAGCTCCCTTTGCAGTCTTTACCCCACAGTCCTGCAGACTCAGACTGTCTGTGTGTGTGTTTAAATTACATTTGCCTCCATGTTATATATATTTTCCCAGTGGTGAATGCATTGTAGAAACCACATTTTAAGCTTTTTTTCCACTTCACTACACATTATTGCATTTTTTCTTCACAAATTGAATATGAAAAACGGTATGCTAATATAAACATTCTACGATTTCTTTCTGATTAGAGCAAAACTATGTTGAACTTTCTTGGAAATGTCCTTGTATTTGACAGCATACTTCACTGAGGTGGAAGATGGCACATGGAGTGCAGCATGTGACAATAAAAAGGAAAAATACTAATGAATACATCTGAAGAATTTTCACAACTTCACTAAAAAGATGAAGAACTCTAAAACTTTAACCGGCTTTCCTCCAAATAGAGTCTTCATTGTGAGTCTGTGTGTTATCGCTGAATAACAACAATACTATTTAAGAACCGCCTCAGCAGATGTGGGAGAGAAAAATCAGTTTTCTTTGAAACTGAGAAAGCAGTTTAGCCATATAGGAATTGAGTCTATTATAGCAAAGATAAAACTAAGTGTGAAAAGACATTTACATGAACCCTCTTAAGTCTGGCACTTTTACGCTTACCATTCATCTCCTGTCAGCCTGAGCCATGTGATGAAATTGAAGTCACAAGTTCTGGTGCAGGCCGATGTTTCGGTGCCGATGCACGTTGTGTTGTTGCCACCGCCGCTAGATTGACAACACTAGTGCTTGATCATGTCAGTTTTTACAGACATGTTAATGAAATATCAATACAGAGGCTCAGACATTCATATATTACACAGAGGGAAATGGTGCAATGGTCAGAAAAATGGAGACTTTCTATAGATGTCAAGAATTGGCCACGTCTATCCAATGTCCAGTGTTTAGTAGGACAAAACCAACTAAAACTAATAAGTTTTACACAATATAAAGTAGATTGAAACATACGGAGCCCCGCAAGAGACATTAGGGAAAAAAAAATTGAAGATGAACTTTTGCGAGATCTCGCAAAATAGGCCGCATCCTTCGCAGGCCGCCACGAAGCTGACCGGGAGGTCGAGCCATGATGCGGTGTTCCCCCCGGCTCTAGTGGGCCTCAACCTCCAGGTCAGCTTCAAGCTGATGGGTAACAGACGTCTCCGAACTTTTACAAATATGTGATGTCTTGATTAGGGATGGGTACCGGTAATGGCACCGGTTCTGACATAAACGGTAGTAACCGGACTGAAAAGCAGCGCACGTTTCGGTGCTTTTTTTTTCCTGAGCTGTGATACACTTTGGATTCTAGCCAATCATTTTACGTTTCCGAGGATAGTAGGCGGGTCCAGGTACGTACGTTCTTTTAGAGCAGAGCTACAGATTAAAAATGCCCAAGGTGAAGCGGTCAAAGTCTGGCTGTACTTCACAGCAAAATATGCAAACTCAGCAGCAACAAGTGCTTTAAGCTGATACTGTGATACTGTCAAAGGAGGTAACACCTCGAATCTGATGAAACACCTGGCGACGCATGGCGTTTTTTTTAAAGCCGAGAAATGCTCCGTATTTGATAGCTTGCTGCGAGACCTCACACCGAGCACATCTACTGCGGGTGTGGTGCCTGTTATCAGACCCGGAGTTTGCAACATCCCCCAAGAACCCGAAGAGGAGAGTCCTGGCCCCTAGCCCTGCCAGTGTAGCAGAAATGATGAGGATGATGATGCAGCAGCAGCAGCTTCTCTGGGCGAGTAGCTTAATGTTGTTCGTGTGTAATTTACGTTGAGCAGGCTAACCACGTTATTACATTAATGCAGGTAAGGTGAACTAGCAAACACCGTCGTAGTTACATGTGTTACATGTCACGCGTTGCAGAAAAAGAAAGAGACTGCTAAAAATAAAAACATAGGAGGTTTTTGGACAAAGTGTGTGTTCTCCATTCTTTAAGCACCGGCACCGTTTCAAAAGTACCGGTTTGGCACCGGTATTGGATAAAACCTAAACGATACCCATCCCTAGTCTTGATAAACCGAGCAGATATTTTAAATTTACACAGCTACATTCACACCTGAAAATATATTAAAAGTTAATTTTGCGACCCATAAAGACTAATATTAAAACTAAGTAGCTGCCTCCATTCTTGGATACCGTGCCGCGCTTTGAAAGGTTGGGCCACGAAGGATCGACTCGGCCTGTCACTACCCGATCCCTACCGGAAACCCGATCCGCACCGCGCATGCGCAAATATTACGTCACTTCTTCTCTTTGCTTGCCAACATTGCGACAGTTAATATATTTGAATGACATGTTTAGCGCCCAGTTAGCTCCTAGCATTTCTCGACAGCTCTGCCTCTTTTTCGACCTCCGTATACAAACAAATTCATGCTTTTCTCCTCAATGGAGATCTTCCCCCGATTGAACAACAGCGCTGTAAAATAAGAAGAATGGCGCCTAATTACAGACTTAATAATATAGACTTAGTAATGTGTCACGTGAAGATTCGTCAGCCAGATGAAGTGTTTACTGACAATTGACAGTGATAGCGGACATCATCATCTGTCACGGCCAGGAGGAGGTTTCTATCTTTCTCTCTCACTTCCACTCGCTCTCTCCTCCTTTCTGTCGCCGGGGCGGAACTCGTTCTTTTTTTTTCGTTTTTGTGTACATTATACTGAAATGTTTCATTGCTGCAAACATTATAAGAGATCCTTATTATTGTTAACATCTTAACAGATACTCTGACCCGTAACTATCGTAAAATGCTTTGAGCGGAAGTAGACGCCTTTCACACATGCATGGCACGGATCAGGTAGTGACACGGCCTTCAAATGCGACCTGCGAAGCATGCGCCCTATGTTGCGCAAAACTTCTATCTCCTATCTCGCAAAACTTTTGCGAGATCTCGCAAAAGTTCTTTATTTTTTTCTCCAATCTCCCTTGCGGGGCTCTGTAATTTTCCAATTCCAAATTAAAAAAACAGATTTAGAAAATTTTTTAAAAACATAATAAAAGAAAAAAAGAAATAAGTAAATGTTTTCAAAAAAATCAAAGATTTATTTCTGACATTTAAAATGGTGATTCTACTCCTCATTTCGAAATTCATTTCCCTTTCCTGTTAGCTCACAGATCAGCTATTAACTAGTTAATCCAGTAGTTAATATAATAGGGGCGGGCAAGATGGCGGCATGAAGAGGAGGATTTTTTCGAGCGCTCAGCACTAGAATATAATAAAGCAGATTTTTAGCACCTATTTGACGTCTTTCTAGCTTCCAAGACTTTTTTGAAGATCAGCGTATTAAACCTGATAAATCTGAAACCAAATTTAATAACAACAACATGTCGAAATCTGCTCAGAAAAGGTTGAGCAACTCTAGCAAACCACATGCAACTAGCATGCTAGCTAGCGACCATAACTACCTGAAAGAAATGGATTGTCAGCAGTTGGTCGAGGAAGAATTTCCACCACTACCAGTAACACCTTCCAAGCCACCAGTGGCTAAAAAACCAACATTATCTACCAGTCACTCTGATGGTGACTCCCTGAAAGCTAATGCTGTCAACTCCCTGATCAATCTGATCAACACCAGAAGCGACACCATAGAAGAAATGGTAGGAACAGTTCGTACGGAGCTAAAGGATATAAGTGATAAGATTATGGACATTGAGAAGAGGGTTGAGAAGAACGAAACGCTTACACAGAAATGTGACGAACGCATTTCTAAAGTTGAACGCTACAACCGCCGTTGGAACCTGAGACTGTACCAGAGCTGGAGAAAGAAGAAGGCGATTGACATATGCCAAATGATTCTGCCAGCAGAAAGGGAAAAGCTTGCAGGGATCTTAGACGTCGCTCATCGAGTGGGGAAACCTAAACAAAATGACCCGAGACCCAGAGGGATCATCATCCGGTTCATCTCAAGGAGAATTCATGATGCGGTGTGGAGAGCTGCCAAGAACAATCCTTTCCTTCAGAATAATCATCTGCGGTTCACTGAAGACCTGACGAGAGAGGACAAAGAAAATAGACTGAAGCTGTGGCCCATTATAAAGAAAGCAAAATAAAATGTTCCCTGAATCTCAGTTCTTAGGTTTGTTTACAACGTGTTCTTTATGAGAATCTCACTCTATTCTCAATGATGTTAGTTTTTCTCAATGGGGAAATTCGATATGGTTTTCTCATGGAACGGAACGATCAGCAGGGGTATCAGTCCTGAAAAACAGATATAATGGGGATGTTTTACATACAGAATGTGATTCTGCAGGTCATTACATATGTCAAGTCATAAAATATAACGATTTAGTTTTAGTTGTAACTAACATATATGGGTTTAACACGAAGCTAGAAAATGATCATTTATTTTTGAAGATTGAAAAGAAAAATCTAGCTGGTTAAATAAATTTCCAAATGCCAAATTATTTTATATTATATATTTATTTATATATTATTATATTATACGTTTCCTCCAGGACATTCGAACAGAATTAATACTACATTGAAAGCTGTTATGCTACGCCTTAAGCTCATAGACAGGAGATTTAAATATGCTCATACCAAAATGTTTACTTGGTGCAACAATTCCAACTCAAGACATTCAAGGACAGACTTTTGGTTAGATTCAGAATGTTTTGATAGCGACAGCATAGATGTAGGTGCATGGCCTTCTCCAGCAACAGATCATAAAGCCATATATATGAAAATAAATGTAACTTCCTTCCCTAAATCTTCTGTTGTTAAATCTACATATTGGAAACTCAACAGCTCATTATTACAGAAAGACGACGTGAAAAAGGATCTTAAAGAACTGATCTCAAACGATTGGTCTATAGCTCAAGAAGATTTAAAGTATGGAAATAACTGGGAATTACTAAAATTTGAAATTGGCAAATATTTAAGGAAGGCTGGCAGCCTTAATGCGAAATCAAAAAGATTAGAGGAAGAAAATACAATCTCTCAAATTACACAGTTATCTAATAAACAAATTGACACTTTAACTGAAGAGGATATATTGAACTTTGCTAAATTACAAGATAAATTAGATCGCCTTTACTCAGACAAAGCAAAAGGAGCTTTTATCAGATCCAGGTCTAAATGACTTGAAGAAGGTGAGCGTAATTCTCATTATTTCGTCAGCTTAGAAAATAAACACTCAAGCATAAATAATACTAGCAAATTAAAGATAAATGGGGTTATAACAGAGGATTACAGATTAATCTCTAAACACTGTTTTTATAAGGAACTTTATAGCTCTACATTTTTTTCAGGAAGCTTCAGATCACCTCTTAGAATCACTGAATGTTAAAAGTGATTGTAATGTTAAAGAAGATTCTGTATTATTTGATCAACCCATCTCATTAGACGAAGTCAAAGATGCAATTGGGCTATTAAAAAATAATAAATCTCCAGGCACCGATGGTCTTACTGCAGAATTATATCAAACTTTTTCTGAAGAGTTGTCTCCCTTTCTTCTTGAGGTTTTTGCAGAAAGCATAGGAAACCAACAACTTCCCAGTTCAATGAGTCAAAGTTTGACCACGTTGATTGATATTAATTAACTATTAATGATTGATAATTGGAGACCAATTGGCTTATTAGATAACGATTGTAAAGTATTTGCTTTAATTTTAGCTTCCAGTTTGGATTCAGGAGACAGACACTATCTCTACTTTTAAGATCAGGCTTCAAACTTTCCTTTTTGCTAAAGCATGTAGTTAGGGCTGGACCAGGTGACCCTGAATCCTCCCTTAGTTATGCTGCAATAGGTGTAGGCTGCCGGGGGATTCCCATGATGCATTGAGTACTTCCTCTTTAGTCACGTTTCTCACTCACTATGTGTTAATAGACCTCTCTGCATTGAATCAACCAACTTAATCTCCTCCAGCCTTTTATCTGTGGCTGGGAGATGGGAAACTGCACAGTCCATGAAAACCTCCACCTCTTTTTCCAGCTTTTCCTCAGCAGAAGGAGGCCCCGCCAGCGGTGCTCGTGAGAGGACATCAGCGGTGACGAGCTTCTTCCCTGGAACACGGACAATGGTGAAAGAAAAGCGCAGCAGCCTGAGGAGGAATCTCAGGATGCGTGGAGGCAGGTCGTCCAGGCCTCTTGTGCTCAGAAGAGGGACGAGGGGCTTGTGATCCGTGATTAGAGTGAACTGTAGGCCCATGAGGTAAGATGACAGTCTTTCACACGCCCACGTTACAGCGAGCGCCTCCTTTTCTATCTGCGCGTAGCGTCTCTCCGTGTCTGTGAGACCTCTTGAGATGTATGTGACCGGTCACCAGGAGTTGTCAGACTGTTTCTGAGTGAGAACAGCTCCAATACCGTATGGCGATGCATCTGCAGCGACTCGTGTATCTGCTGAGTTGGAGTACTGAGCAAGCACTTCTGGAGAGCTTAATATCCCCTTTGGTCTCTGAAACGCTGTTTCCTGTGGCTCCGCCCATATCCACTCGTTTCTGTCTTTCAGCAGTTAATAACAATAATAATGGATTGGATTTATATAGCGCTTTTCAAGGCACCCAAAGCGCTTTACAATACCACTATTCATTCACTCTCACATTCACACACTGGTGGAGGCAGCTACAGTTGTAGCCACAGCTGCCCTGGGGCAGACTGACAGAAGCGAGGCTGCCATATCGCACCATCGGCCCCTCTGGCCAACACCAGTAGGCAAGTAGGGTAAAGTGTCTTGCCCAAGGACACAACGACTAGGACAGAGAGCCCAGGGATCGAACCGGCGACTTTCCGGTTACAGATGCGATTCCCAACCCCCTGAGCCACGGTCGCCCCAGTTTCTTTAATGGTGTGGTGAATGTGGCTAGTTGTGGCATAAACTTGGCAAGATAGTTGGCCATGCCCATGAGACGGCGCACATCTCCCACACTCTGAGGCTGCGGCAGCTGCTGGATTGCTGTTACCTTGTTGGGATCAGCCTCAATGCCGTTTGCTGACACTCTGTTTCCCACAAAGATTATTTGACATTTAGCAAACTCACACTTCTCATTCAGAGTGAGACCCTCCTTCTGAAACATTTGGAGCACACAGTGCAACCTCTGGTCGTGCTCCTGCCTGTCTCTGCCGTATACAAGCACATCATCGGCGTGACAAATCACCCCTTCAAAATCTTCCAGCATCTGTGACATTCTCCTTTGGAAATGTTCCGGCACCGATGTTATACCACGCCTGAACACCACTCTGTAGGCTCAGTGACTTTGGAGATAACTCCCATTTCTTGCAGCGCGTTTCTCACGGCATCTCTGAGGGGAAGAGGAACACGTCTTGGGGCGGATAGGGCTACAGCTCCTTGTTCTAGCTCGATGTGGTAAGGCTCCTTCAGCATGCCCAAACCTTTAAAAACATCGGGGTATGCTGCCCTGAAATCTGTCACCAATTTCGTTACTCTGCACACAAGACCCAGAGCCTCACACGCTGGCCTGCTTAGCAGTGGCTGTACTAAACCTGACACAAGGTAGACGTCTTGAGAAACACCGCGCCCTTTCACTGCTAGCTGTGCCTCGAAGCAGCCTTTAACATTGAGTGGGCAACTGCCCGGCCCGAGTAACTTCTTTCTGGGTCTCTGCAGCTTACCATCCCTGTCTGGACTGTACAAACCCTCTGGAATAGACGTAACATCCGCCCTGTGTCGAGTTTAAAATATACATTTTCCCCATTTAACTTGACCTTTTGCACCCAGGGCTGTGACCTCTCAGTCCCTACTTCACCCAAGAACACACAATCCTCGCTGTCTGCATCTTTCTGATTTTCTGTCACTTCGTGTAGCGCTGCAGCTTCACTACTGCAGCTTCACTACTGCAGCTTCACTACTGCGACAGACCGCAGCAAAGTGTCCTTTCTTCTGACATTTTCGACACTGTACCTCTTTGGCTGGACATTCTTTCCATGAGTGTTTGTTCTTGCGACCACAGCGGCCACATTTTCACTTTGCTTGATTGGCTTTTGTTCTTTCTTCTGCCACGTCTGCGTTTTCCCACGTTTTGTATTTGTCCGTATTGTGTCCATGTTCAGTGTTTTCTCCACTGCCGCGCTGCTGTGAAGTATTGATTGTTGTGTCTTTACCGTTTCGCTCCGCCTAACTTTCTCAATGGCTTTAGCAAGAGTCAACTCTGAGTCCATTTGCAGCAGCTCGGACAGTCTTTTGTCTTTTATGCCAACCACAATTCTGTCCCTTATGAGTTCGTCTTTGAGTGCTCCAAATGCACAATTTTCTGCAAGTTTGTGCACAGCAGTGATGAACAACTCTGTACTTTCCCCTTCCTGTTGCCGTCTGGAGTTAAACTGTGCTCTTTCAAAAATTACATTGTGTTTTCCTACGTAATGTTTGTCAAATGCCTCTTTGAGAGTTGCATATTTCTATTTGTCTGCATCGCACAGTGGTAACACTGTCAAAACGTCATCAGCAGCATCTCCCATAGCGTACAGGAGTGAGTTAACCTGATACTCATCTGATTTATTGTCGAGAGCGGTTGCAATGCGAAATCTTTCAAACCTTCTGTTCCACTTTGGCCAGTCGGCAGGACGAGAAAACTCAAAAGTTTCTGGGGGAGTTATTTATACCGTGGTCGCCATCGTGATGTGTGGATCCCTGGCTTCTTCGCGTTCAGAATCCAAGCTTTCCGGTGCGCCGACCCCGTCTCCTTCCTCCGACATGTGAGGCTCGTGCTCGACCGAGCACGTGCGTCTTGTTGCTAGCACTGTTAACTGCCTCGGCCACACTTCACCTGCATGCCGGTCTTTTTCGGGTCACCCATGCAAAAACTTCTCTCGCAAGTTAACTGTACTGTACTCGAAAATACCGTGGAGACCCGCCGTTCGCACTTCTGACACCATCTATAATGAGGACACTGGACTCAGCACGTTCGGGTGAAGTTTCCCAACTTTACTTCGTTACCAGAAGCTCCCCCCCACAGCCGTATGGGTACAGTAGTCTCCCGCTACACAAAGAGGGATAAGACAAGTTAATTGTTATTAATTGCCCAACTATTGTCTCACCATATGAAGTCAAGCAATGTAAAAGGTATATCGCTAATTGGCAAAGATTTAATCATAACACAGTTAGCGGATGACACTACATTATTCCTAAAACATGAATATCAAATCTCTATTGCTATTGAAACAATCTCCACATTTTCCAAAGCTTCTGGATTGTACTTGATTGTTCCTAAATGTGAACTTATGGCGATAAAAGAATGTTTGAAAACAGCTTTGTGTAACATTCCAATAAAACAAGAAGTTCCTTATTTAGGTATCACAATAACCAAAAACCAGGAAAGAAGAATCACACAACATTTCTATCCTATTCTAGAGAAACTCAAACACAGATTTACTCAGTGGCTCTTAAGAGATTTGTCGTTAAAAGGCAGAGTATTAATAACTAAAGCAGAAGGCATCTCTCGTCTTACATACGCAGCATTGGCATTGCACCTTGATAATAAACTCATAAAAGAGGCTGATAAGTTACTTTTCAACTTTATCTGGAAAAATAGGACACACTAAATAAAAAAACAGTTCTTATGAACTCCTATGTCAATGGAGGACTTAATGTGTTAGATTTGAACACTCTAAATAACACATTCAAAATAAATTGGTTAAAAAATGTAATTAATAATCCTACTTCCATTTGGATACTACACCTGTGATCATGTTTTCTAAGTTAGGTGGCACTGAATTTTTCCTTGTAATTTTGATATTGATAAAATCCCTATAAACATCTCTGCTTTTCATCGTCCAGCTTTTTTAGCATGGACTCTTGTTTACAAACATAACTTTAGTCCACACAGTATCTGGAATAACAGCGATATCCTATTTAAAAGAAAATCTCTCTTCTTAGGTAGTTGGTTTAGGAATAACATTGTTTTAGCCAACCAGTTATTCGATTCAAATGGTACGCTTTTCTCCTATGAAGAATTTTGGGAAAGTCTATGCCAGGGTGCTGGAAAGGAGAGTTCGTCCGCTAGTTGAACCTCAGATACAGGAGGAACAATGCAGTTTTCGTCCTGGTCGCGGAACACTGGACCAGCTCTTTACCCTCTCAAGGATACTTGAGGGTGCATGGGAGTTTGCCCAACCAGTCTACATGTGTTTTGTGGACTTGGAGAAGGCATTCGACCGTGTCCCTCGGGGTGTCCTGTGGGAGGTGTTGCGGGAGTATGGGGTGTCTGGCCCATTGCTACAGGCCATTCGATCCTTATACAACCGTTGCAAGAGCTTGGTTCGCATAGCCGGACTCGTTCCCGGTGGGTGATGGGCTCCGCCAGGGCTGCCCTTTGTCACCGATTCTGTTCATAATTTTTATGGACAGGATTTCTAGGTGCAGCCAAGTGGTGGAGGGCTTTCACTTCGGTGGCCTCAGAATCTCATCTCTGCTTTTCGCGGATGATGTGGTTCTGTTGGCTTCATCCGGTGATGGCCTCCAGCTCACCTTGGAACCGTTCGCAGCCGAGTGTGAAGCAGCGGGTTGATCTACGTCCCTACCCTCACCTATGGCCACGAGCTGTGGGTAGTGACCGAAAGAACGAGATCGCGGATACAAGCGGCCGAAATGAGCTTCCTCCGAAGGGTGGCTGGCCTCTCCCTTAGAGATAGGGTGAGAAGTTCAGCCATCCAGGAGGGGCTCAGAGTAGAGCCTCTGCTCCTCCACATCGAAAGGAGCCAGCTGAGGTGGTTCGGGCATCTGACAAGGATGCCTCCTGGGCGCCTCCTGGGTGAGGTGTTCCAGGCATGTCCCACCGGGAGGAGGCCCCGGGGCAGACCCAGGACACGCTGGACAGATTATATCTCTCGGCTAGCTGGGAACGCCTTGGTGTTCCCCCGGATAAGCTGGAGGAGGTGGCTGGGGAGAGGGAGGTCTGGGCTTCTCTGCTTAGGCTGCTGCCCCCGCGACCCGGCCTCGGATAAAGATGGATGGATGGAAGAATTTTGTCTACATTTCAATTTAGCTATAAATTATAATGATTATGCTAAAGTATTTGGCTCAATACCGTTAGGGGTTTGTATGCTTTTTAAGAATGTACCTAATATCGCTTCATACCAAAGGTCGTTGGCATCTCCAGTACACACTTTCGTTGATAAGATTTGCTTTTCTAAGAATTCTAAAAGCAACAATAAATCTATCAGATCTTTATTTCAGAATAGTACTAACCCAAAAGCTATAAAAACTATGGTTGTATGTGAAAAACAGAAGATCCTTCAATCACTTTACTCTTTGGCTTAATCAGCTAAACTTCTCCCCCTAGCATATGTATATTGTAGGTTCTGAATAATGTTTATTTGTTTGTTTATGGTTTACAATTTTTGTAAGTACAACACCTTTAATGTAGTACTGTTTAATTCTACTTTGTATTGTACTGATGTTTAAATAAAGGTTTTGGGGAAAAGTTAATATAATAGGTAATCCATAAGCTAACAGGATTTCTGAAATCCCGAAGCAATGCGGTGCATGGACCCCTCTGATTGGTTGGACAGACACAGGCTGCTGGCTGCCTGGGTTTTGCTACACTGTTTGTGGTCGTAGTTTTGCACTGCTAAGAATTGTATGTTTGCTTGCACAAAGGCCGTTCATCCTCGGGATTTACACTCGACACGGATATGTGACGACTGAAGAGGCTCTGCACTGAAAGGTAGAGCTGGACTTCCCAGCGTGCACCTGGGGACTCAGCCTGACCACCTGTTGAAGGTAACGTGCTAACATGGCTACGTGTTTTGTAAGCTGCTGCGCTCTTCCGTTCTCTCATTCCTTGTATCACTGCCCTGTATCAATTTTACAGTTTCTCTTTCTTCCCTCTTATATTCCACTTCCTACTTTCTGTTGTTCAGTGAGAGAATTGAGCTTTACGTTTCCCTACCAGGATTGTAAATCTGGGCTGGAATGGTGTCAGGGCCATTCTCATACACATGTGTAGGTGCGCATTGGTGAGCCTGGAACAATATTTAGTTTTTATTATGTTCATTGTGGAGAAAGCTGCCTCACAGCTGTATGTGGAGCCAAACATGGTCAAGATGTACAGCACCAAATCACAACCTCACCTCGCCTCAAGGTGCTTTATATTGCACAGTAGTACAATAATAGATACAGAGAAAAACCCAACAATCATATGACCGCCTATGAGCAAGGAGAAATCTGCTCTCTCTTTCTAGTCCCTGTCAGGACTCTTGCTGCAGCATTTTGGATTAGCTGAAGGCTTTTCAGTGAGTTTTTAGGACTTCCTGATAATAATGAATTACAGTCGTCCAGCCTGGAAGTAATAAATGCATGAACTAGTTTTTCAGCGTCACTCTGAGACAGGATATTTCTAACTTTAGAGATGTTGCACAAATGGAAGAACGCAGTCTTACATATTTGTTTAATATGTGCGTTGAAGGACATGTCCTGGTCAAAAATGACTCCAAGGTTCCTCACAGTGTTACTGGAGGCCAAGGTAATGCCATCCAGAGTAAGAATCTGGTTAGATACCATATTTCTAAGATTGGTGGTGAACCTGTTTGGAACAGGTTCAAGTAGGGCTGTGGGATATGACCAAAATCTCATATCCCAGTATAAGACATCTATCGTTCAATAACGATATAAATCACAAAAATGTAACATTTTCTGTAAATTCTGTGAATCTCGGGCAGCTCGACTTGCGTGAAGTATATGAAACGATACATTTTTAGACAGAAGTTGTAACAGCCGCCATTTTCTTTGTGAGTATTTATTACACGGCGTGCTGCGGGGAAAAGCCTGTTCTAACGTTTGAGCCTAAGGTTGATTTTTTAGCACCTGACGGCTCTTTTTTGCTTCTCATCCGTAAACACTCTGCATATCCTTTCACGTGATTCAGTTTATTTTGAAAAGTCTCAACAGGATCTTGAGCTTTATTGTGAAAGGTTTAAGTGGAAAATAAACAAGCGGACATGCGATGGTGTTACCTACTTGCAGGTGAATCACTGCTGATTTATCACTGACATCCATGACTGAGTGGAACATACAGTTTATAACAATGTAGTGCACAAGCATCGCACCGTGGGGCTGATTCGCTCTGCGTCAGGATTTCAGAAATGAGATTTTGAAATGAGGAGTAGAATCACCGTTTTAAATATGAGAAATAAATCTTTGATTTTTGAAAACAATTATTTCTCTTTTTTATTGTGTTTTAAAAACGATTTTGAAAAATCTGTTTTCTAATTTGGAATTGTAAAATGCTTTTAAAAGGAAGTTTTGATTGAGAATTGAACTCTTTTGTTGTGAAACTCATTTTGGATTTATAATTCATTATCAATTAATAATTCACGTGGAACAAATAGATTTAAAAATAGTTTTTGTTTAAAATGTAATTATTAAATAATAAATTACTAATAAAATAATACAAAATGAGTTTGTGAATGAATTTACAGATGCATAATTTATTGTACAGTTCATGATTTAACCACAGAAATCTTTATTTCGATGTGTGCGGTCCTCCATAAATGCCACGGTCCCCGAGTAACCAGCGAGCAGGTTCGGGGTTCAGGTCGTGTGTAGGCTCCCATTAAACCAACTCTCTTTGTATGATATTTGCCAGTTTGGATAAATAACATTTTAACAGAAAAAGTCTTTATGCCCATGAAGACAAATGCACCGACATAAAGAACGTCATTTCTTTTTCCCTCCATATCATTGGAATATAATTCTGTCCCAGTTAAAGACACGTGAAAAACCCAGAATCTGAAACAAGCTTTTCAGTGTTCATAACTAGTTTTATTTGTATGGCTTTAAAGCAGCTGCATCACTAAAAGTGAATGAAAGCAAAAAGAGAGACAACCAGGGATTAGATTCAGGAGCACAGAGAAAAATGTGAGGGAACAAGGTTATTCCTTCCTGCTGGAAGCATGTCAGCTGGCAAAGGGTGAGGAATGGCGGTCTGCTGTCCCGTTATCAGCCTCAGGTCACAGCATGTCAGGGTCAAGGGGAACAAGATGAGAGGAACAGCGTACGAAGGAGGGCCAGAGGAGGACCACACCAGGTGAAGGCACGCTTCGGGAGCGTGGTGGAGTGTGCGCGCCAGAAGACGCTAAAACAGGCGGAGTTTAGTAAAGCAGTTCTAACCTTGACACATCTCTCAAGTGACGCAAATAAAGTCGACCAAAACTAAATTAATGTGTAGGTGGATGTAGAGAATAGGATACAAAGAGAGAACGTACACGAACATCTTAAAACAGTATTTTATTTATTCTCATTCTTTGTTCCTTACACAGCAAAAATGAACCGTTTAATCTCCTCCAAGTGTCGATGGCCTTTTGTCATGTTCAGCACACACAGCTGTAAGGCACCACTGAACATGTACGTCTGAGAGGAAACGCTCTTCGTTAGCATGAAACCTGCATTTTATCAAACTCACTGAGGAGGCTCCCTCTAATTAATATAATACAGCTCTAATACAGCATTATGTCTGTCTTTACACACAATAATTTCAAAGTTCTGCTGTTGCTTTTTCTTTATTTATTCTAAATTTTCCCACAAAACTACAGTTTGGTTAAATGACACTAATTACAGGATGATGAGATTTGCTTTCACTATGATCATTCTTACACAATTAGGAAACTTCCTCTGTCTCAGCTTTTCCTTCTTTATCGGTGCTTATGCAGTTGTCTAGTCTGAGTGGCGACACCTTTCGTTTAATGGTGCTCAGAAATAGAAGTGACAACATCCAAAGGCTTGAAACTTTCCTTTCTGATTTAGCATGCAGCTGGGGCCGGATCAGGTGACCCTGAATCCTCCTGGACCTTTCTTCCTGTTGAAAGGGAGTTTTTCCTTCCCTCTGTCACCAAAGCGCTTGTTCACAGGGGGTCATATGACTGTTGGGTTAGCAGAGTAGTGCAGCTGTTTCCAGCTCAGGTTTTATTACATGATAAAGACGGTCATACCGACTATCCCATAGGTTTTATTCCCATGTATGCTTGCTATTGGGCTTGAGACTTTTACACAGCATGCTATAGTTCTGGTAGTGACTTCTACTACACATACAAATAATATGGCGAAACTTTTGGTCGAACCTGAATCTGCATTTGAGAATTTTGTGTTTATTGTACCATCATTAGTCAAAATAAATATGTCCTCAGGAAGTCCTTCACCTTACCTGGGACGCATGCTTGAAAGATTTATGCAGCAGCACATCTGATATCTGTGCACAAAGTACAAAGTAACAACTTCACTGACTGAATCAATGCTTTGTGCTTTTGTGCAGTTCACAGACTTGAGAGCTGTGTTATCAGTGAAACACACCTGAGGAGAATCTCTGAATGCTGACAAAGCGCTTCTTGGAATATAAGCAGAAAATATTTTGGTTAAAGCAGCACGTGAAACAATGACATCATAGTTTAGTGGGATGAAATACATTTAACCAAACTATACTCAAAATGAATTTCTTGTCTAACATAAATGTCTGAAGTTCTTGGATCTGAAGCTAAAACCCTCAGAAACATGGCGTCTAACCAGGTACGTCAGTGGATGGCGTCATCGTGGCTTCCAGGACTAGTTCTGGAGTCATTTTTGACCAGGACATGTCAGACCACGTTTTTCCATCTGTGGCCAAACCTAAAAATGTCCTGTGATACTAAGAAACTAAGAAACTGTTCCTCTAGGCTGGTCAGTTGGAATTTTTTCTGACAAAGTTGTTGTAAAAGAAAAATAGATCAGGTGTTACGTCAGTAAGCACCAAACACACACAGCCTGCTGAAAGTCTCTCAGCTACCTGCCTGGACATCATCACCTCTTTTTAACTCTTCCTTAAACATGAAGGATTGATGCTAAACATTTAAAATCTGAATTGCAGTGCTCGAATATATTTCAAATGCTTTTAAAGTTATCGCCAAAATACTTAGCTTTAGTGTTCACTGAGCATGTTGTGGGTATCACACTAAACATGCATTAAAACCTCGCAGGTGTGTGAACATTCAACTTAAATGTGCATCATGGGCTTCATTGTTCAGACCAGGTGACCATGTCCATCCTTTACATACAGCCTACATTCAATACATCACATGACCTTGAGCGCATACACAGTTGATTTTGATTCATGTTGTGTTTGGAGTTGCCACATTATAAATGTAACATTCATCTGACTTATATATTTACCAAATCATAAGACATCTCGTGGCACTTAAGAAAGAAAAGTCACGACTTCACAATATCACAGAGAGAAATCACCATCTGCCGTGGAGTTTTGTTTCCACTACAATGAAAGAGGATGGATAATGACAACAAACCTTGGATGGGTGGATTCCCTTTCGGGTGTAAGCTTTATTTCAGGTGAGAAAATCAGTCTGAATACATGGTGTGTGGTTGGAAACAGAACCTGAGAGTCTTGTCGTGAGGTAGCCATAAAAACTACTACTGATCACTATTAACTTACTTCACCTGACTTTGACTGGTTTGGGTCTTTTTACTGAATAAATTATTCCATTTTGTAGATTTAAGACTCATTAGATGAAAAAAGTGCTTCTTTAGAGAACTTGTGAAGCTTAAATGAGATAAAGAACGGAAAGAGAAAAATCCTGACTGTTTAGATTCCATCCTGAAGTTGTGAAGCATTGGTTGTCCTGTACAACTGAGGGGTCCAGGCCAGGAATCTTATCACCGTGTAAAACATCTATGTGTTTTATCAAAGAGAGAGGATGTTGGACTGTGGTAGAGATAACACAATCTCAGTGGCTAGCATTTGTGAAGGGCAGCGTGTGATGCTGTGTGCCAAGGTGAGACCAGAAACACCAACACACGAGGCAAATAAACACGCCTTCGCAGCAAGATGGTTATCTCCTGCAGATAGTAAGCCTCAGGTTCTGCGCTCTTACATAATCGTGTCTGAAATCCATCCTGTCACACCCCCACCACCCTAGCCCTCCAGCTGTCAGTGGTGGTGTTGTGCCCAAAGGAATCAGCAGCCTTGACTAGCTGTGATCTGATTAGAGGCTAGTTGGGGTGGCGGGCGGTTGGGGGCAGGAGGGTTAGGACAACCTGTTAAAAGCCACTTCATCAGCCTTGAGGAGATAAAGCGATGTCTCCTGGACCTCCAGCCTGCTCTGCGCTCATGATGCAATCAGCTGCCCCACTTAGCACCATCACTCACTGACAGGATGACCTGTGTGCACTTTAACATGTGCCCGATTCAGGAACAAAACAGTAAGAATATTTTGAAAGTAGGTTGAATGTAAAGTGTTAGGTCGGTGAATCGATCCCTAACTTCTTGGGCAGCGTAATGAACCCCAGAGAAGAATTACAAACTGCTTGGGCACTGTGTGAATGTGTGAATGAGACTTAGTAGCAAGTCCTTTGAATGATCAGCTGAGTACAAAGGTACAAGCACCAGTCAGTTTACAGAGGAGGGCTGGGTGGTAGATAATATACCAAACCCTGTGTCCATCTGCTGGACGAGGCCCTCTTCTTTTAAATCTTTTATTCTTTCATACATGCTGAGAAGCACCCGCATCTTGCTGCACTGGATGTGTATGGATGGATTCTGCACACTTTCCTTGCTGAATTATTTGACCCTTTGTCATTTCAGGGTAAGAATGGTGACTAGAGCCTGTTACAGCTAATATGGGACAAGAAGCAAGGTACATCCTGGATGGGTTGCCAGTCTCTCACAGGTCACCATAGAGAGATGGCGATTAGTGTAACATGCATGTCTGTGAGCAGTGGCACAAAGCTGAGGTACCCAGAGAACATTCCCAAACATTCCCACTTTGTTATAACTGCAGTATGACTGTGGAATATTTAGTAGCGAGGAAATTTCTGGACTTGTTGCACAGGTGGCATCCTGTCACGGTACCACACTGGAATTCACTGAGCTCCTGAGAGCGACTCATTCATGCAGTCTGCACGCCTGTGTGCTTGATTTTATACACCTGTGGCCATGGAAATGATTGGAATACCCGAATTTCATTATTTGGATGGATGAGTGAACAATTTTGGCAATGCAGTGTTGTGATATACCAAATGACATCACCACAGCTCTTTAGATAGTGCCACTGAGCTTAGAGGATGATGCAGGTAATTACAGGATCATCTGTTGGCCTAGATGAAAACTACACCATAAACTGTAATCAAACCACATCTGACCACGTGGTTGCATCTGCTGTACAGTTTACATAAGATGTAGCCCAAGTCACGATACGAGGGATTTATTATGAGCCAACACTGGGTATTTATTTCCCATCATTAGACAATCATGAAGGAACAGTACGATCAAATAAGATCAAGTAAAATACTGCAGGAGTTATTGAGGTTTGTTTGTAACCCATCAATTTACAGAGAAATTTGCCCAACAAACCTGTTGTAATATTATACTTTTAAAAATGTGATTTCTGAGTGATGAAGGTGAATATAATAAACTGCTTTATTTTTCATTACTTTGATTCCATAAAGTGTTGCAAATGTCACTATAAGTGATGATACATTTTAAATAGAAACATTAATGCTGGTATCCTGTGAGCTATTTTTTCCAGTCTAATATAATCTGGTATAAGATTGTAGACGTCTACTAAGCCTAGCAAAGAAAGTAAGAACATTTGGGTTTGATCATTGTTGCAACAATAAATCCTGTACAGCTGGAAAGCCTGTTGCTACATTTGTAAGGATGAAAAACTTGCCAGCTGTTGTGATCTTCTGGTAACCCAGATTGTGCCTGTATCAAAATTTGTGGCTGTGTATGCTTCTTCCACTGAGGCCCGTTTGTTACAATGTATATACCAGTCAACAGCAGTTTATATTTTATATCTGTACTGTATGAAGCTTTTAGTTGGACCATAATTTATGTTTTGTACGACACTCTTTGTCTAACATACTGTGTAAACCAACAGCTCAGGAACCACAAACTCAAATGTGAGGAACAAGCCTGGCTGAGAGGCCCTGAGTGTGTGTGTGTGTGTGTGTGTGTGTGTGTGTGTGTGTGTGTGTGTGTGTGTGTGTGTGTGTGTGTGTAAACTAAAGAACCCCAAAGACTAATGAAAATAAAACCCTTTTTGAAACAAACGTATTATTTCTTTGCAGCTCGGTACAAAATGACCCGCAGCCCGATGCCGGTCCTCGGCCCGGTGGTTGGGGACCTTTGCTGTAACCCAGGACAGTCTGTGAAAATCCACATCGCCATGTTTTTGCCACGATGGTTCAGCACTGATGTTGTGACAGATTAGTATTTAAAATCATTTCTTTTAACACTCCAGTGCTGTGTGGTAATGAGAGTCGAACTTTAGTGAAACGGAGCACGATCAGCACGCTCAGGCTCAAACTATGAGCTTTGGTCATCACCATCTGAAACCACACTTCATGAATGGCGCGGCTCTGACTGTGACACTGTAGTACACAATCACTAAATATTACTGACTCCGGTGGGGAACATTCAATTCATTTCAATTGAATTTCATTTATATAGTGCCAAATCACAACAAAAGTCACCTCATTTCAAAGATCTAATATTTTCTTCAGTAACACATGAAACTAGTGACTGAGACCATAAACTCATCTGGAATGATGACGCACCACTGACCTGGGTACTGCAGTTTTAGCAGTTGTTACTCAAACAGCAGCTGGATGGTGAATGTGGGATGAAAACTGCACCGAGTCTGTTTCTATATGTGCAGGCTTCAGGTGAGTCTCAGTGTGCACCCCCCTAAAGTTAGGGGGGTCAGTTATTATCCAGAACGCTTTTTTAAATTTCCAGCTGTTTAGAGCACCCGGATGGATAAGAAATATTTTAAAGCTGCATTTATGAAACAACGGCAGGCAAATTATTGTCATCAGCACATTATATTTGAAGATTGTTTAAAAGATAAGTTTATTTGTTGCCATGACTTGCAGTAAATGAGCAGACCTGGCATGTTTCCTTTCCAGGCTGAAACACATTTTGTGTTTATCCTAATAATACTATCTCGCTGTGAACAACACACTGGAGTACACGAAGCAGAAGGTCAGGGACAAACGCATCCAAATTCCGGTCCCTCAGCTTTTAACGGCAGACCTTCTGCCTATCAGTGACTGAAAGGAACACGGTCTCATTAGTTTCTATCATCTTCCCCGTAGAAAAGCCAAGAGTTGGACAGCGAGAAACTGGAAGTTAGCCGAGTGCACTTGCATAATGTTCACATTTATTTTGTTTCAAGTCCTAACACATTCTAAACATGCTTTTAACACATAATGGATCACATTCTTCACAGGTAGTTAAAGTAACAAGAGCAGACAAGAGATTTCTGAAGAGAAAAGACAGAAATGGCGTTTCAGTTTCTGATGACCGTGTATGAATCTTTGTTCCCTGAGATATGTTGCCGGTGTGCTCCTCGTGTGCCTGTAACAAAGCTCTGACAGCTGGACACCTGCTGTTCTGTCTATAGGGTTGTCAGTTACAGGGAATTAGGGGATGGAGCTCCATCCAGGACAAGCAATATGGGCCTAAATGTCTATTTGTGTGTGCGTCTGCATAAAAACACAATGCTCCAGGCCCACCAACATGTATGAAGTCAGTTTGAACAGGAATCCCTAATATGGTCATCTCTGGCTCTGGTTTAGAAGCCACACCCACTGGCTGTTCTCAGATGAAAACTAAAGGGAGTGGACGAGCATTATATAGAAAGTGTGGTGAATACAAGCTGTTTCTGTAGGAACATGAGTCTTTTGAACATCTCACTTACAAATTAAGTTGATGGCGTTAAAGGTTTAACAGCAGGACAGCGACTTTAAAGGCTGAGCCTGGGTGTGTGTCCAGCCCCAGCGCTCACACCACAGCCGTCTGTCCATCTGTGGTCACAGTGTTACGGTTACACGAGTGAGCAAACCGGAGGAAGAGTCAGCCTGAGCACAGTTACATCCTGCGATTGACAACTGATCACATGCAGCACCGGCTGCTGTGGGATAATACTGAGTGTGTTCTCTGCTTCACCAACGAACAACAAACACGCACGTGCATGCGCGCACACACACAGGATTATCATGGTATGGCGAATACAGCAAATTCAACAGATAATGAGGCATATTTGGATAAGGTCAACATGGAAAAATGCAACACTGGTTAACTTCAGCCAGAACATAACACATGAATGCTTAATCAGTGCACTGACATTGTCATTGACATTCGTTCATCTTTGGTATGTGATTTTTGATAACAGGGTAGGAGTGAAATATAAGATGATGCTAATTTAACATGAAACAGCACATTAAGGAAACAAAGGAGGAAGAGGGTCCCTAAAAGTACCTGAGGTAGAGAGGAATACAAGGCTACGAAGAAGAAAACAAGTGTTGGTGGTTCACATGTAAGGTCAACTCATAAAAAACATTGGTGTAATGAACATTAGTAACGGTGTGTAAAATACAGAGGTAGTTTAGAAATGACACATCCCTTTGTCTGCACACAACCAATACAAACAGGAAGTGAAAAAAAGACAACAGCGTGTGTGTATCAAACTGTAACGTTGAACAAGTGCGAGTGCTGCCAGCAAAGGTGGGATTCACCGCTGATAAGCAGACAGTTTGGCATCACATTAAAGGAGAAACCCCTCAGATCCTGCTGCGCTGTCAGATCTCAGTGTGATGTTCAGTGCATTCCTCCAGTCATTTTGCTGTTTTTCTGGCAGTGCTGCACAGACACGGGACAGCCTGACAGGGTCTCCGAGCAGCGTTTGAGCGGATTTGAACCGTTTCATCACAGTGAGACCTTCGGTACACAGAAGTGTCCTGAGATACTGTGATCTAAAGGGTCGGTTCACCAAAACGACATGATAATGTAATCTTGTCAGATAGTTTGGTTTAATGTTTTCAGTTAATACATGTGGAGGAATGCTGCCTCTACATGTATGTTTTTTAAAAACATAACACTATCAGTTGTTTGGGAGGGAGGCAGCTATCTCAAGCTAAAAGCCAAACCTTTCAGCGCTGCTAAAGGCAACATTAAATGGTTTTGTTCATCTCTGCAAAATCTGAACATCCAGCAGTTAGCCAGCGACGCGAGGAGGATCAGGGTTCGGTCGAGCTGTTTTTATACAACCTGAAACAAAACTGAAGAATTTAAACATCTTAGACTTTCTGAAAATGTGGACCCACTGGTGATCGGGTGCATGGTAACCTGGTTACCATGGTAACGGTGAGGTTCACATCTATTCCACCCAAAGATTAACTTTGAAACCTAAGAGTTTATCAAACTGTGCTCATCTGGCACGTGGCTCAAACGTAACCCTGCCCCCGTGTGGTGTGCTGGTCACCTGATGGATGAACACGAGGCTTTTGTCTCCAGAGACGGCGCCACAGCACAACATTTGAGGTTTAAACTTATTCCAAGATTACGCAAACAGATCCAAAATGTCAGCAGCGTGCACGTAAAGCATTGCTGACAAAGCCTGAGTAACACTTTCTTTAATGAACACAGTGAACAAGTGAACGTCAACAACAACAATGAAGAAATCAGTTTAGAAAATGATAGGTGTTGTCTTCACTCCAAATCAAACCCAAAAAAGCTAAAAAGACATTCTTAATTATAAACTACAAAAGGTACATTAAAGCATTCAAAAAAATCAAAAGAGGCTAACTGAAGCATTACAAGGAACGCTGGATTGGGCTGTGGTTTCGTTAGGCTGCGCACGACGGGAGGGAAGCCGTGACATCGGAAAGATGCCGCTGCCTTTTGCTTCGTCCGTCATCAATGCCGAGAGCTTTAGAAAACCTGCCCTGCAAACTAATTCCACTTTCACTGAAGGGGAGTGTGGGTGGGGTGGGGACTGTGAGGGAAATAAAGTTGAAACAACAAAAAACAAAAACACCTTTCTACAACAGGACCTACAATGTCCTGGAAGCTACATCTACTAATACTACAAGTACATCAGTGTGGTCACTGACGAACTCCTGAATGCAATACATAACACTCACTTTACCCTGTATATATCCAGGTCAGCAGGGACCTGAGAGAGGAACACATTGGGTGGGCAGTGGCCAAGAACAAGGGTTAAGGTCTCCAAACCTCACTGTCGTGTGCAAAAAAGGGAGTGGTTGCGGGGACTGCACTTTGTCTGCATTTCAAATGACGCAAATGGTGAAATGGCCAGAAAAGACACTTCAAGTGGTCAGAAATGATAATCTCACACTTTAAAAATAAAGACCATTTCTCTGTGGCTACACTTTTTAAAACGACGTGCATATCTGTGGGTATGCAAGCCAGGGGTATATCCCCTAAAATTCTCCAAACCTGGCCTAAACTGATTGAGGTAAAGCCCTAGCCGATCACACCGAGTCCACTTACGGCTGGATTAAAGCGATTAGACGTTCAACTTTAAGCCAGTTCTGCATAAATGATATTTTCACTTTCATCTCATTTAAAAACAGTCGGACCGTACCTGGATGTCCACGCGGCCTGATGCCCGTGGAAACCAAGTGTGGTCTGATTTACATTCTACATCTAAAAACGTTTGATTGCCCTTCAAAACTGGCCGATAGAACTTTGAAATTCAACAACTGTTTTGAAAAATCGAAATGAACTCTTAAGCAAAACGGATGGATCAATAAACACTGATTCTTTTAAATGGTTGGTTTCAGTGGGTTCCACTAAGATGGGCAACACCAAGCAGCCACAACATCAAAACCCCGGACAGGTGAAGTGACCAGTAATCGTTACCTTGTTACTATGCAAAGCTCTGCTGGGAGAGCTTGAGCGTGCTGGGGCCAACACATATAGCGTTAGGGTTACAATAACATCCAACCACCCAAATAAAAATCCTTCCCCAAGGCTAAAATGTATTCAAATGAAAATTTATGGGCCCGTTTCCATTGTGAGTAAAGCAAAAATCCAACCCTAACCTTGGGTAATCAGTAATGTGGTGTTTGTTAAAAATGATGGCGTGCCCCAGTACCAGCGGTCTCCCTCAGGACTAGGGGAAAGCGTGGTTTGTTCACCTGCTCTCCAAAGTCCTCAAATTGAATCAAGCTCAAAATTCAACCTGCAGGAAGCGTTATCCGTGACGCGACCCACCGCCAGAGAGCACAGACGAGCTGACAGACCCAAATGTGCCAACACATCAGAAACCTCCCCGATATTTCAACGTTGTGGCTGATCGGTGTGTGTCACCCGTGAAGCTCGCACATTTTTAATCGCATATACCCAGCTGTGTCGAGAGCAGGCGAAAATGCACCATCTTCCTTGGCAATGAAGAGCACAAAATGAGAGCCATCGTGTCTGCTCTGTGCATATGTGTGCACGCGAGAAAACGCGCATGTTTGCAATGAAACGTGGAACTTTTCTGCCCTGCAGAGCGTCTTGCCTCTGAAACAGACTGATTCATTTCTTATCCTCGTCCTTCATGGATAAGAAAAGGGTTTTGTTGAGCTGTCAGCTCCCTACCCATCAGCGGGCGCTTGATATAATCTTTGCATAACACTTTGGTCAAGAGAGAAACATAATAAAAAGAAAAACAGCAAACCTAGCTATCCGCCCCTTCCCCTGCAATAAAGCCATACATCCCTAGTCTATGATTGTTAAAAAATACCCGTATGCTCCTATTCGATGATCCCACAGATCCAACAACAGCCACCTTAACTCATGGAATGTTAAATTGACAAGACCGCCTCCTAAAAGCAGGATGTCTGAGTACTTTTGCTAATTCATTTTGCATTTTCAGTGTAACAAAAAACTGTTTTTCAGACTGATTTATGCAGCTTCTTTGAACATTCATCTCTGATTGAGGTACCAAAGCATCCACAGGGTTTTGGTTTAGACTGGGCAACTCTTCATTTAACAGTAAGAAAAGGTACCTGAAAATAGCAACAACATCTTCCTGAGGTAGTCTCAAAACACTCGTCGCGCGTGCCAAGGCGCCCCATCTGTATAAAATAAACTCTTTTAAAGTCTAGCTCTAACAATGGCAACACTGACACATGGAGCAAAATGGATACACGCTTGTAAACTCCAAAGACCAATGCATCTACGAGCATTTGTTTTGTACAGAAGCATGTGCACAGTGTAAATCAGCATACATTCAGCTCTGTCGTGTAATAAATATATAAAGAAAAAAGTTACAAAAAACAAACTAGCTGCTTGTCACATTCACGAGAGGGGAGACCAGTCCTCGACTCGGGTGTCGGGGAGGGTTTAGTTTCCGGTGGAGGCGGTCACGCAGGGCGACGGGCCGGTCCTGTAGCTGGTCAGGCTGGATTTGCAGGAGTGCAAGACTGCTTTGAACAGCAGGGGGAGCTGCTCCAGAGGGACGTTCACCAGCTTTGCTGAGAAGAAACCCGAGACACACGGCACTTTAGTTCATGATTAGCTTAGCTTCTGTACAGCCGACATTTTCATTGGTCACAGTCGTGTCCAGGAGGCAACCTGCGAGACAAATGAAGCCAACCCAAGTGCCGAATGCTGCAGTTCCTCTGGCGGCCACTAGAGGCTGGCTCCAGCAGTGTGCCCAGCTCGTGTTAAACGGTCTAATTTGGACAGGTTACGTGTACAAAATCTAACGACCTTTCTTTGACACAATTTTCACTGAGGCCATTTACTTTTTTAGAACTTATGAAGCTGATTTCGGTTCAGTTACGTCTAGTTAGTCAAAATTACTGGCAGTAGCATTTATTTCACAGTTTTTATTTAGATTACTTGTTTCGACCAATCATTCATAAGTTTCAAAGAGTTGGTAAATAAAAGAAATGTATGCAAAGTGTCTCTATTTATCCAAAGGTTTGGCCATGATTTTATTTATTACCAGAAAAATGAACAGTTGATTGTGTTTGATTTAATTGATGAGCTAAAACCACAAAAGTAACTAGATTGTGATTCAAGCTTTAACCCATCAACATGATCAATACTTCAATTTCAAAATGTTATGGACAGCTTTTTAAAATTAACATTGGTGTTAAAAAGAAAAAGCCAAATGTATCAAATGGAATACAAAAAATAAATCATAAACAACATGATATAGCAAAATAAAATTTGTGTATTATTAAGGGTTATTAAACATCTCAGCTCCAAAACATCTGAATTTTCTGGCTATTTTTTGATGGGTTGGGTCTTACAGGGTTAATGCACTTATTATAGTTTGTCTTAATGACAAAAGCCCTGCTTTCTTTTATCCCATTAGCTCAAATAATTTAACCAAATAATTCATTAAACATAAAATTTTGCAACGGTTTTTGTATTTTCAGTGTTTTTCCCCAAAGACAAGGCACTGTAGAGGGCGGGGAACAACACAGGTCGTAAGGGCACAAACTGAAACTTTCATGGCTGAACATAAATCGCTGTGGCACAATACACTGGGTAGTATCACATTTTTGTAGCTCAAACAAACTAACGTATGAGTATCTGAGTGCATTTCTAAAGTCAGTCTTCAACAACAGCCTAAACAGTTCTTTGAGGCCTTACTTGAGATGCAGCGGATGTCCGGCAGGCACATCATGATCTCAGGGAAGCGTTTAGGCTGCAGTGGGTACTTGGACTCAATGTAGTCCTGACACACACACCAGTAGCGTTTATTCAGCTGCTCAAGCTGGGAGATGCTGGACAGTCCTCTGATATCTGTGGAGCAGAAACTATCACAGTCAAGCGGGGAAGGTCGCGATGGCAAAAAGTCAACACGCTGGAGACTTTGTTGTTACCTTGATTGAGGAAGTTGATGGTTTTCATACAGGCGTACTCCTCATTGCTGATCTTTAACTGGTGGAGTTTGCGAAACAGAATGATCAACCTCTCCATTACTTCCATCCCATCCTCGCTGAATCTGAGGAATCACACACAGACCCGTCAGTTAAGCTGAAAACTGCAGATCTATGAAGCCAGACGGTGCCTTTAAGGCTCCAACTCAAACCATGATATAGACTTTTGTGGGTTTGCTGTCCTCACTACAATCCACATAAAAAAAGAAGACAAAAATCCCCTCAGCACCGCTATCTTAAGCTTCCATGCTTCAATGGACAAGGCAAAGAAAATGAGGGAGGAAATATGTCAGATCTATTAAAAGTGCTTAAAGCGCCCTGCTGATTCCACAGCTTTTTGAAGAGAAGATTCATAAGTTCATTCCACGTTTTAAACATCAATTTTCTGCCTTGCACTTCTAATCTCTTTCACAAACTTCAACAATGCCACTGTAAATCAAACGTCCACGTCTAAAACCACTAAACTGTGGGCAAATTGACTGAAGCAGCAGAGTTATATTAGGAGAATGTGTCAGAAGGTCAAATTATACATGTTTGATTTACACAGGAACACTCCCCCTCTTCCCCCACGCATCCTTTTCTACTTCAAGTGAAACAAGCGTCTATAGTACACATGCCAGACAGTGCTAGCCACAGCTCAGCTCTGAGGAGGCCTCCTGTTCACGGACCACTTCACTGGGCCTCACCCAGCAATAACACTTGGAGAAAAATATTAAGCCCTTTTAGAGATGATGAGCTCACAAAGTGAAACAGCTTGGCTGTGCAGAGGGAATGTTGAATTCCTGATTGCTGTTCTCATTTCTACTGAAATACTGAATTAGCACAGCTCCCAGAGACTAAAAAGAAACATTTAATACCTTATAGTGAAACAGCCCCACTGTGACTGCTGTGGGTGAGGCTGAATTACCAAAACAGAACGAATGAAGGCAGTTTCTTTCTGCTACGTATCAATATCAAGACTATAGAATCAGATCACTTGTTGTTGTTCTTGCTTGAGCTACTTAACTTTAGTGTCTGGAAAGGTTACTTTTAAAGTAGTCTCTGTTACAAAATTACAATATAGTAATTCAGAAGTTCTCTACTGCTAAAAGCTAGCATAGAAGTTAGCATAGAAGCTAGCCTTGGCTGTTTCTGCACTGTCGCCTAAACGGTTAGCCTCCTTAACAACTCCTTAACTGCTGGATAATATTTTGATTATTGATGACAGAAAACAATATGAAAACAATCTAAAGGTCATTGTCTGTGCCAGCTGCCTAGCTAACATAATATGTACAAAATATGCCAGTTCAATATTCAATAGTAATGGTAATAGTAATAACTGATTTATGTTGCTAACCCAGTAAAGTGTAACTGTAACATTCGCAGAAGGTTTTACGAAAAACGATTATTGTAGAGTTTTTACAGCTGCTGTTGTGATTTGGTGATATATGAATAAATGATTTGAATTACAGTTACAAAGTTACAAACAGCTGTCTTGTTATAATACCAGCACACAAATAGCAATGTAAGCCATCATTCGGAGCCCTATTGTCTTGCCTTTGACTTTGCTTAAAGATCTGCTTTAGAAGTTAGCTAGTTGCTAACTCTATCAGTTGTCAGCTAGTGGGTAAACGTATAGCTCTTTCCCTAAAAGCAGAAAACAGCTGTGGCTGAAACGAGGTTTCTGAGAGCAGTAAGTGAAGCACAGCTGACTGCAGGTTCTAGTTTGGTAAAAGGACGTCAATGCAGAAATGCCATAACGGCCACCAGATGGCGATAGCTGTAGCTGCAAAAAGACTTGACCTCTGTAAACACTTTCCTGATGAGTGTTTTTGGCCTTTATTGAATACAAAAATAATGTCTCTTTTGGAAATATAAGTAATTCTATGCTTCAACAAGGAGGGTTCAACTTGGTTCTGCTTGCTCATTGGCTAATGACACTGATTAGCCAATGAGCAAGCAGACCTGCCCGTCCTCGTGACAAGTTATTGTTGTCTGTTTGTTTTTTAAACCACGGCGATGATGGTAAAACAAACTAGAGCTCAGAAACCAGTGGACGACGTCACAGTGTCCATCTATCATATCGTTTCTTCTGTGCACCTCTAAGAAACTCAGGGGAGGTATGTAATAGTTATAAACTAAATGGAGTAAATGTGGGTGTTTTTTGGCTCCTCAATAATTCAAGTTATTCTAAAGCTCATAAACAAAACACCCCAATTGTTCTCTCCTTTTGCTCTTTAAGCACTCGCCACTCACCCCTGAAGCTCGTCGTCAGATGGCGTGTACTTTGCTGTGATGTCGGCCAGCTCTCCAAAGATCTGGCCACTGTAGATAGTGAGGCAGGAGAGCAGGATGAGCTCCTGCCAGGTGGAGCTGAGCAGGCAGGTGTAGTCCTCTATGGAGAGCTCACAGAAGAAGGGCAGCTTCTTGATCCAGGAGATCTGGCGGAAGAGCAGCTCGTCTGCCAGACGGCACAGCAGAGCAAACAGCTCCACTTGTGTTACCTTGTACCTAGTGAGCAAACAACAACGAGACAGATGTGTGGTGGGCAGGAAAACTCTCATCATGTCAAAATGGGCCTGACGTGGCTCAAATCAGCATCCCACTCCACAACACAGCTGTAGTTCACTTATTCCTGTTTTCAGCAGCCTTCACGTCCCTCACCGTCTGACTTCCTGTCCCTCTATATTCTCCTCATTTCACAGAGCAGATCTGCTTAGCCTTCAGCTAATTCTAACCTCTGTTACCAACAGACAGCAGCTGACTTCAGGCCATTTCCTAAAGCATTTCCCTGAATTTATCTGAGGAATAAATGTAAAATAATGAGGAAAAAATAAACAATCACACAAAATGTATTTAAAAGAATCTTTAAAATAATGTAATGCTGAAAAATCAAGATGTGATCAGAAAGTTCCTGCACTTTCAAAATCACAAACCTTTCTAATTTTGACAAAGAAATGTCAACAGAGCATTTCTAACTTTCATACTAGAATTAGTTTGGGATAAAACGCTGATCATGGTCAGTATTATTATCCCACCGAGCAACAGAGCTTTTCATTGAGCCACAGCACAAATGCTGCCGTGTTTTATCTTCCAGTTTACACGCAGTATAGAAACGTTGGCAGCAGTTTGAGCTGCCACATGAAAATGCATCAAGCCAAAAACAAATCACTTTAGACTTGGAGGGGAGAAACTAATGAAGCAACGAGCTCACAGGAGTAGCTCCACGTTAGCAGAAGAGACTCCTTCAAGGCAAGAATGCTGAGGACAATCCTTTGTCCTTTGGTCAAATAACACTAAACCAGAGTTGTTTGGTCACCGCGACACTGCTAGTGTTTGTACACAGGAAGAAAAGGCAACCCTAAGAACACTGATGGTGGGAATGAATGCTGTGGGGATGCTTCAGTGTATGTGGAAGTGGAAGAAATGATGAAGAAACCTCACACAGTCAGCATCAACGACCAAAAACATATGATGAACTTGATATTCAGAGAATATCCTCCTGTTGGAGCGCTTGTGAGAGCGCCAGGCTCTCAAAATATTAACATAGAGGTTCAAGAGCCTAATTCCTATTCCAACACACCTGCATCTCACTTACCGAGGTAAATGGCAACGTTCACGACATACAATTAGAAAAAGACTAACAAGTTTGGTTTACTGGGAAGGACTGTTTGCCACAAAATGAGTATCTAATTGAGAATTTTGCTTTCTGAAACCAGCTGCACTCCTTTCATTTGGCCGCGCCTCTACACAACGCACGACGCTGAGTATGAACTCACTCTTCTTCTATAAGCATTGGAGTGGTCAGGGGGGCCAGCTCTTCAGCAGCCACCAGCTGCTGCACCAGAGGGTGGGGCTGTGGGTAGAGGTTGCGGGGCTGAGAGGCCAGCAGGCCAGACTGGGCGGCGTAGCTGAACAGGTGAGGCAAGAGCTGGTAATGCGTGGGCATGGAGGTGTTAATGTACTGGTCCCGCAGGGCTGCCGTGTAGCCGTTCATTTCAGCGGAGCGACTGGAAGCACACAAAGGTCAAAGGTTACAGTAATGCAGATTTTGTTAGTATTGCGGGGACAAAAACACGCTGGCTCACACGTCGGGGTTTGCATTTCTCAGGCAAACCCTCCTTTAACCTCACCCTGATGTGCTGAGCTTCATCCCCAATCAAACTCTTTGCATTTTTTCACAAACTTGCAGACTAAACTTTGCATTCTGGGCATGTGCACGAGCGCATGCGACGCAGGCTTTCTGTTTGCTGTTCATTTCTGGCAAGGTTTAATTCCATCGCATAAAAAAAAAGAAAAGCCATCCCCTGAATAGTTTTCAGGCTGCTGAGATAAAACCTGATGTTTACACAAAATGAGACTAAAATAAATGCCATCATGCAAGTACCTAGACAATATTTGTCCTTGATGAGTGCAGATAGACAATATGCTCGTCTCCAAGCAAGAACAGCAGATAGTGCGGTGAGCTCTTTGTGTTTGGTTGTGATCAGCGAGCCTGAGGAGCTGCATATTCAGGCATTCTTTGGCCGATGAATACTTTAACTAAAGTCTGGGTGAGATGGGAACGAGGTGTTAGACTGTCAGGGCCGGCTCATTATCTCAAAGATGGGGCGAGTGCCAGAGGCGCGTAGCTGAGCGGATGAGATCGACGACTCACTTGGACGACAGAGTGGAGGCAGGCGACGGCTGGTTGCCCTCCGAGGCGCCGTTGCTTGGCGAGCTGTGGTCGCTGTCGCCGTTGTTGCCCCAGGTGTGCTCCGGGGCGTCCTCCTTGAACTCCTGGCCCGACATGATCCGCTCGATCTCCTCCTCTGTTATCTAGAACACACACACACACACACACACACACACACACACACACACACACACAGGGAGGTTTGGAGCTTACAGCACATCCATGCATGTGCATCAGTTCAATTGATTAGCACCAACTAACAGCACACGGCTTTTCATTAAAATGCTGAGGAGCAAGGACACAATCACATAATGACACAGAAAGAAAAGAGGCGCGTGTGTGTGTGCGCGTTTGATTGGATGATTCACACACTTAAAATAATAAGATCTGTGCAGGTCAGCACGAGCAGAAAACGCAGACAAAAGCCATTCTGAAAGGCTTCAGCACGCCTGCACATACCACGTCTCGTGTCTGAGGGAGGTCAAGTCACTTTCATTTCTATCAGTTCATCCCAAATACTGTAACAGGCGTTTTCATTCCATATTCATGACAGAAAGGTCCTGCTTTCATTAAGGGCGCTGGTTCTTAATGGAAGCCGTGTTTCTCTGTTTTGACTCGTTCAATTGATCCCGAATGAATCGAGCGCCTCCCTCCCCGTGAATAGCGGCTCAGTGGTACTTATCCTCATGTCACACATTTTTCTGACCATTTGTTCCCTCGCTTCACGTTAATAATAAAGGCACCGCTGAATGGGGACTAATCAGCTGCTACACAATTATACAGATGATATAACAAGGTCAGGGCTCGCTCTCATTATGAGCATCCCGAAGAGTAGCACTGCAGCACTCCAGCTCTGTGTTATTTAATGGCTTGTGATCTGAGTGGGTTTACTGTAAGCACAATTCCTCAGAGGCTGAGCCACAGCGATGATGCTCAGGCTGACTGGGAGGTGGGGAAAGGTCAGCGCGCACCACAAACAACACAATCCTTCAGTCCATTTACCTGCACAGGTCCAATGCTTTTGTTCCTCCCTCCAGGCATGCCGTCCTCTCTGATTGCTACATGTCAAAAAACAGGAAAAAGTCATTTGTTCCGTTAACCAAACATGATCGGTGTCACAGCTCTCCCTAGTGGCTAAAGCACATCAGGCAAAACTGTCCCACCATCCAGCTCCAAATACAGCTGCTGCTGGCGGGCAGTCATATTGTTTTGGTACACTTACAAGCCAAGTACATTTCATCTCATAGTCTTAGTGCGTGTGAGTGTTTCTGCAGTGTAGATAAAATCGCTGTGATTAGTGTCTGACTGGGTGAGTCCCAGTCTCATCTCCATTCTAAGACAGGCACTTGAAGAATAAGGCCATGAGGACAGTCACTTACAAGTTTTAGCCACATGGGGGCAGCACATGTCTGTGGAAGGAAAACTGCAGCTTAGATTGTGTGTGTGTGTGTGTGTGTGTGTGTGTGTGTGTGTGTGTGTGTGTGTGTGTGTGTGTGTGTGTGTGTGTGTGTGTGTCACTAAGCAAAGTCCAGGAGGGAGAAACAGATTTATTGGTAGAATTGACACATTCAAGCGTTTCCAGGTTTTCAGAGACTTTGCGAGCAGCTGTTTGTTTGGCTCACAGATAAACGGAGCAAAGTCCCGACAGAAGCAGCTCTGGCCACTCAGCATCTTAAAAACCTGATTTTGACACATCTAAATTACAGGGGCGGATCTATACACGGCTCATATACACACAGTCTGTAACCTCCTCATTTACCCATATACTTTGTACTGTAGAACCTTTTCATAAATAAGCAGGTGGCTCTAGAAGCTACTCCACGTGAGGTTCTGTTACGTGCTTACATTTACACAAATCTGCACTGTGCACACAGTTATACCAAAAACTTAAACCTCATCTTTCAGGCTGTTTTTGACTACTTTGTATTTCACCTTTAAAAACCGTTTAGCTCGTCTTGAATAAATAAAGTTCTTTATTCATGGTGACTTACTGCATTCACACAATGATCTAAAAATCAGTCAAGAAACATAACTTGAAGTTGAACAATTAGGAAGTGTTAGGTGTCACAGTAAGACGCCACACAAATGATTGTGCAACTCCAAAAAATAGTTTGTGTCCACCACGAGACAGCAGGAGGCGTCTTCCACCTGGACGCAGCGTTTACACTGCAGCCTTTGACTGTGACACTCAGCGGTGGACTTATTGTTTTGACACACAGAACAAAACAACTACACACTAACTACACACTCCAGACACGCTAAACATCTCAAATCTCTCCCATCGATATCCCGACTCTCTCCCACAACTTTGACCTCTTCCTAAACAACAAAGGTCACATTCAGCCATATCGTTTTTGGATTGGTGCATTTTTCCACCAATAGGAAAGGGGAGGCATTTTTCCTTGGTGTGTTGTTGTTGTTAGCGCGGCCATGTTCACTGTTCCTTCCTGCACTAAACATATAGTATTTAGAAAAAAGCAGTGTGTGGACGTTTTATCATAACTCTGGTGTAACCTGGCCTATCAGCAACATGTAAAAACTGCCATAGTAGTTTAACTTTAACCATAAGTTAAACAGAGACTCAGCAGAGTCGCATCTTGTTACTATGTCATCTTAAACCGGTCACATGACTTGCAGGCACCGGCGTGTCCATCGACCCCAGAGGGTTAATAACACACCTTCACCCACGCCACCACAGTCCCACCGGTCTGTCAGCGCTGTGACAGAGCGGTGGGATCGAACTACCAAATTTCCAGTTAATAGGTGACCGGCTCTACTTACAGGAAACCTTTCATTTAAGCATTCATGTGGCCAATCCCAAACTCCCCCATGATGGTTGGGATAGGCTCGAGCCAGGGAACAGCATCTGTCCGTCCATCCTTTAGGTGTGGATGGTTTAAACGTGTGGCCTCATTGACTCAGGCTTGCTGTGGACATTCAGGGGAAGTGCTGCGTCTTCAACAGTGTTTAAGTGGCACAGTGAAGTCCACATGAATGCTTAAATCAAAGGTTGCCTGCAGCTCAGGAAGTACAGCCGGTCACCTACTAATTGGAAGTTTGGTGGTTCGATCCCCGCGTGCTCGCCAAAGTCTGCATGCCAAATATCGTTGGTCAAGACACTCCGATGGATGCATCAGAGTATGAAACAGAGGATAGAAAAAACTCGTGTGAATGAGGCAAAATTGCTTTGAGTCCTCTGAGCAGAAAAGCGTTATACAAGAACCGTTTACCCTGTAACAAGATGATCAGTTCACCTACCGTTGGTTTCAGAGTCATACTGACAGTGCACTGTGCTGAAAAACTGTTAAAAGCAGAAAAACAAGGTCACTGAAAGTTTGTGAAGACGTTTCATTTAAGAGGCCAGTCACTCTCCAGACACGACCTTCAACTGTAGTACCTCTGACTCTTTTCTGGTCTGGGTACTGATTCTTTTGTCATTGATGCTTCATTGTTACCGCAACTCGATGAGTCAGACATTTATTACCAAACAAACGTCTGTTTCTGGTGGCTTGAAACATCTACTTTACCTTTACGGTTCATTCCCATCTGAAGGCACTTAAGCAGGCGGCAGTACTGGCAGCGGTTGCGCTGCTTGCGTGACATCTCGCAGTTTTTGTCCCGGCTGCAGCGGTACACGCGCTTGTTGCAGATGCTGCGCTTGAAGAAGCCCTTGCAGCCCTCGCAGGAGATGATGCCATAGTGCAGGCCTGTGGCGCGATCTCCACAGATAAGGCAAGTACGCTGGTCAGTTGGATCATCTGCAGATGGAAGGAGAGTGGGCACAGGAGAGGGTTTAGAGCCATTTCCATCAGCGTCTTTACAGTAATTCATCTAAAGCTTAAAAAAGGGAGTGGGAGCAAAGACCTTGCTGAAGGCACACATTTTTAATTGAAATCACGAGGGCGGCTGGGGCTTAAGTGCTAGCCAGGCACTGGATAATCCAAAGGATTCTTAAGCTCCAACTCTCATTTAGTGAAAGTGGAGGTATAACAGGCAGTACGATGAGAGAAACGTCTGCAGGTCTGAATGAGGACACAGCTGGTTTGTTTGCAGCGCGTCCTTTCTCTCCTCTTCCCCACAGCAGTGTCTGATAAAAACGCTTCTCTTACAAGACACCTGACGCTAAAATAACACATTTCACAAAACCTGCTTCAGGTAACTATATGTGACAGTATTACTGTACCCAGCACCTGTTGCATCCTTAGTGTTAGCACAGATGTTCCACACAGGCGGCCCCTCAATCATTAACCTGCATTCTGTTTCCTTAAAGAGCGCAGTTTCAGCTGATTGCTTCAAACAATGAAAAGCAGTTAGGAAGGGAGGTGGTAGGAACCCGTGGGGAAAGGGCTCACACGTATTTGATGTTCTGGATAAAATGATGTAAAATCAAAGTTAAAATGATACCAGTGAGTGTTTGTAAGCCTGGTGTGGCAGCTGGCTGACCACGAGTGAGGGAAACGAGGAATACAGCATGAAGGAGGGGAAGAGGATGAAAGAGCCAACACAGGACCATCCCTGTGAAGCTACACTTTGTTAATCACAGAGCTACTCTCAAACTGGAAAGACAGCAATTTGAGGAAGCTGCTGAAAATCTTTCCTTAATCCTCCATCTACCTCCAGGCCACAGAACGCACATAATGAAGCTTAAGTTACAGCGCGTGTTCTCGGCTGCTCGCAGAGTTAAGCCTCATCACACACGCACACACGCACACACGCACACACACATGCACACACACACACACACACACACACACACACACGCACACACACACACACACACACACACCACGCCACACACCACACACACCACGCACACACACACAACACACACACCACGCACACACACACATGCCACCACACGCACACACACACACACACACACAACACACATCAGCACACACATGCACGCACACACCACCACACACACACACACACACACACGCACACAGCACACCCCACACGCACACACAGACACACACGCACACACAACAGACACCCACGCGCACACCCCACGCACACACACAGCACACACACACACCACAACACGCAACACCAGACACGCGCACACACAGACACACACGCACACACCGAACACACACACACACACGCACACACACACGCACACAACACACAACCACACACACACACACACACACACACACACACACACACACGCGCACACAGACACACATGCACACACAGACACACACGCGCGCACACAGACACACATGCGCACACAGACACACATGCGCACACAGACACACATGCGCACACACACACACACACACACACACACACACACACACACACACACACACACACACACAAAAAAAAGCTGTTCTCCACCCTCCTCCATGAAGGACCAGGAGAGCCACGCACATCGAAATACGAGTCATTTTGTTACTTACTGTTAATTGTGCGACAAATACTTTTTGTATTTTAACAATAACATTATTCTAAATTTGAAAACTTAGTGGAAAATGTTTTTAAATTCTCAGAATTAAAAAAATGATTTTGACAATCTTTTAAAAATGCAACAAAAAAAGAGAAGTAAATGGATTTCTAAAAATGAATTAGGAATAATGTTACTAATTTAATAATTAATAACTTTTGAAACAGATTCTTGTAAAGTAACAGCTGTCAGTTCATCCCTTGTACTAACTGCCACGTCTCAAGGCAAAGACTAATCATTTGACTTCATTTCTAGCTTAACAAGCGCACACGTTTATTCTGAGCTGAAAACAGACCAGCATCAAGCACCGTGTGTGAAGTTTAGTTTTTAACATAATGCAGTTTGACGTCAGGGCTTCTCGAACAGTCGAACAATCGCTGCACCCACAGGAGCTACACCTGCTAAAAATCCAGATAATCAACCTGTTTTTCATAACAGGAAAAACCGAATTTGATTTCTTATTCATTTATTTTTCTCTTTCATCTTTGGGATTATTTGGATCTGACAAGTATAAAAATTTAGCATCAACTTTGAACAGAAAGTCATTTTGAAAAAGTTCTCGTTGTGATGTTGTACCAGGAAGTTGGTCACCCTCTGACAGATCAAACGTCACAAAATGCCACCCGTCTTACTCCAAGTTGGTTCTGTTTCAGGAATTTGCAGGATCAGTTCTGCAGGACGGGGATGGAAACTCCCATCATTGATCATCCACCTGAGGTTTGGGTATTTATTGTTTTGTCTGTTTTATCTCGCTCTGTTCGTCCACAGGTGCAGGGTCGGGCCTCCGTTTCTCCACTGCAGTGCTCAGTGTCTGTGCTGAGCATTTACAGTCTGAACACAGATTTGGAAAATATCATCTTTAATTCTAATTTTGCAAATATTTTCTAAAGGAGGTTTTCATCTTGCCCAAGGATATTTATCACATACACAGGAACAGACAGGGATCGAACCATCAACCTTCTGATTAGTAGGTGACCTCTGGCACCTGAGCCGTGGTCCTCACCCAGAAACAGGAGGGGTACCCAGTCTGGGTCATGGACGAGTTCCGGCCCAAGTTGAGGAGTTTAAGTATCTCGTGGTTGTTCACAAGTGAGGAGAGAGAGGAGCGGGAGACCGACAGACGGAGTGGTGCTGCAGCTGCAGTCTCTACCCTCACCTATCATGAGCTTTGGGTAGTGACCAAAACAACGATATTGAAGATAACAGCGGCGGAAGCTTCCTCCGAAGGCCGGCTGGCCTCTCCCTTAGAGATAGGGTGAGGAGTTCAGCCTTCCGGGAGGGGCTCAGAGTAGAGCCGCTGCTTCTCCACATCGAAAGGAACCAGCTGAGGTGAGCTGACAAGGATGCGTCCTGGGCGGGACAGACCCAGGACACGCTGGAGGAGGTGGCTGGGAGAGGGAGATCTGGGCTCTCTGCTTAGGCTGCTGCCCCCACAAACACGTTCGGGATAAGCGGAAGAGGGATGGATGATACTGGAGGGTTATTTGGGCCGAAATGTTGTGACTCAATAAAAACAGATTCTAACTATTAGATAAGAACAGATCTTGGTCCGATGCGCCCGTCATTCATTCGGGTGTGCAGAGATTTTCAAACCACTGTCTGATATTTAATAAGACTTTAAATTAGCGACTGAAACCATAAACTTATCAGTAAGAATGTTAACTAACATCATCCATTAAATGGGTGCAGGGTAGAGCTGGGCGATAGAACGATAACGATACGTATTGCGAAATAACTTTTTCTCAATAGAAAAGTTAAATATTGCGATAGACCTCATCTCTCTTGTCCTCTTAAAAAAAAAAGAAGAAGAAGAAGAACAGCCAATCCAAATTAAGTAGCGCAGAGCCGAACCAATCACAGCCGGAGCATCATGTCACGTGACTTGTTACGTACAGCACAAGTGCCAAGCCGCACATGTGTATTTGGGAAGCAGCCAGACGCCGTGCCGCCCGGGTAATGGAGGAAATGAGTGTGCCGACTAGAGAAAAATCCACCGAGAGCGTGACCGAAGGTTACTGAAGAGAAAACCGATGATGGTTCCAACGCCGGAGAGATTGTCGAACGGAAGAGCCACAGAAGCTCCGTAGTGTGAAGGTATTTCGGCTATTTCAAGTCTGACAAAAAACAGAGTAGCGCGCACTGTAAAGCAGGTCTGGATATACAATAAAGCGGTGCATGCTCAATCTCTGACTGGAAGCGCTGATTCGTCATTCGGCTTTTGTCAGACTAACGTAACCGTTAAAACTGTTTGAAAAGCTCAGCTATACAACAAGGAGAGATTGAGAATTTCCTTTTAGTTCTCAGTTTATTTGATATTGACAAAAGTTAGTCAGTTTTGTCTGTTCTTCTGTAAAACAAACTAAGATTTATTTTTAGAATTAATATTTTGTTTCTAAGTGGAATTTAGTCTGTTTTGTTTGTTCTGTTTTGAAACTTAAACGCTTTAGCGGCTGCCTTTTGTGTAGTTTGCAATATTTGCCTTTATTTATCTGAAAAAGTCTCACGTTCCTTAAGTACATCTACCCTGTTGAACTTATTATGGGAAATAAATATTTAAATCAAAACAAGCTGCTGATTATTTCACATTTTACTTGTGAGCAACGGCACATTTAAATCTCACAAATATAGTTATTTGGCTTATATCGTGATAGATATCGTTATCGCCTGAAATGAAAAAAACATATCGTGATATGAAAACATCTTGTATCGCCCAGCTCTAGTGCAGGGTCATTTTGTCATAGACTTCGTGTAACACCAGTCCTATTAAGAACGAAGGCGCTGCCTGCCAGCCAATCTGCAGGTTTAGAGTATTCTGAGTTGTGATACAACCTTCTAATGTTTGTTTGTATGCTGTGTTTTAAAAATGAGTTGAGGGAACAGTTTTTAGGTTTTCTTTTTTCTTGTCTGTTTGTTCTGCTGGTACCAGTGGCTGTGATGACAAAGGGCTACAGCCATTACCAACAAGTCAGAAGGAGGCTGCTGCTCGGTAGGTTAACGCTGCCTGCTGAGCGTGAAGATGAACCTGTAGATCTTATTAATGTAAGACTCGTGTCTAATGCACATAACTAATGTCTAATGCACTGCACACAGGTGGGACTCTGTGGCGGGAAAGCCAACAATGGTGACAGACATGTTTCCTGAGACTGACTGCATGAAGGCTTCTAGAGCTTGTTGATGTACCGTTATGTCCTGTACTCACCATCTGAATCCTTCTAACTATAAAATAGTGCAGTTAAAGTTAAACCCTCAGTATTTCTTAACTGAAGTCATTCAAGCATTTTTAAATGAAGCTATTATTGTGATACGCTGCCTCGAACACAGTTTCACATCCTGTCTTTAAATAAACAGTTTGCCAGAATCAGCCTGCATTTAAGCAAAAGAATCAACCGACTTTGGAATAACGACAAAATGAGCTGGTAGTGATTTAATAAAGTTTCTACTTCATCCTGGGAAGGTTCACCTGGTGAGTCTGAACATTAGACCCACCTGTGCGCTGGACAAAAATCACACACTGAAGAACATGACTTTTGAACCTGTTGTGTGTGTGTGTGGCTAAATCAGCAGAAGAATCCCACACACACACACACACACACACACACACACACACACACACACACACACACACACACTGCTGGCTTGGGGAAACCTGATACTGTGGCTGTTGTAAATGGTTGACCCAGTCATGCCTTCCTGATTAGAAGGCTCAGTGTTTTGACAACAAACAGACCACAGTAACATAATCTTTATTATTCAAATGAGCGGGATTAAACTTTTGTGCGTGTATAATTTGAAGGGGCAGCTCATCAGAAAGAGATATGTGACTGAGGTGAGAGCTAAGCCTCCCAGAGAGGGGAGGGGCCTGGATAAGCAGGCTGCCGGGCTCATGTACTAAAAGTAATTAGAAGGAGGCAGAGGGGGGTGGGGGTGTGTGGCATAAAGCCTCTCCCAGGATGGTGAATAGAGGACTTCTAAAGCCCAGAGACAGATTACCATTTAAATGGTGTGAGGTTTAAGTTTGCTGCCTGCTGAAGACTGCAGGGGCAGCTATACTGTACGAGACAATGGGCCGTCACATGGCGAGCCCGTCCTGGGATTAGAATTGAACTCTTCTGCTGATTAACTCTCTACGGTACACAGGTTAAGTCGAGTCTGAGAGGAAGCCCAGCAGTTAGAGAAGCATCGCCTGGCGCTGCCTCGTTTGATCATTTTCTTAAGAGCAATGTAAGTGAAACATGATTAATGCAATGCTAATGTTTTATTCGATTCAGTTTTTGAGGTTATGTTCCTGAGTATAAAACGATAATCTTCATCAATGATAATCTTCATCATTGTCCTTCCTAATATTACCGATTCAGATCTGACCTTTAAAACTTTATTTTGAGCATTTTTACGTTTCCAAACCATTAAAAATGAAAAATGTTCAAACACACTGTATAACACATCATTTTCTTTCATACACAGAGTTGAAATCAGGATAGTTTGCACAGTTGCTTCCTTGCAGGTAGCACAAAGCAGGAAGTCACACATGCATGTACAAACAAAAACACTCCCTGTAGCTTAGAGCAGGCAGCATGTGTCACATGATGCCCGCTCGATGCACTTAAATATGACGAAGATCAGTTTGCCTGCTGGTGCGATCCAAAACGGACACGTCTCAGGGCTTCACGCTTCTGTGCTGGTTTCACTGTGAAACTGATAGAAGTGCAGAGATGATTTAATAATAATAACACTCAGAATCTGGAGCATACATTTTGACTTACTACTATAGTTTTGCTGTACTTTTAGTTGCTTTTGCAGACCAACACATCTGGATCTGATTGGTTGAAAAGTTTTGAAATGGGAAGCTATGATATGATCATAACTGACCTCAAAGATAAAGAGGAAGAAACAGCACAGCAACAGAAACACTGGCTCTGAAATATTAACATTAACAAACAATAAGAGCGGTCTTCATCCTGTTATAGGCTTTACATGAAAAGTCCTGCAATTCAGGTTCATAACAGACACTGTGACCTTTCACTGACGTTCAACATATTAAAGCATTAACACATAAGTGCCAGTGAACCTGAATGAACTGCAAAATGTTCATACTTTCAGATAATCAGTGCAAAAACAGAATAAAACAACTTTTAACTGCTAATTCATTAAAACTTGATAATCTTCAAAAAACTGATTATAAATTTCTTCTTTTCCTAACAGCTCAAATCAAAACGACTACTATTACTCCAAGTGAATGTAGCCGCTCCTCAGTTTCATTAACTCTCTTTATGGGGAGACGAGCACGGTGACTGGGTGAGCTGCTGAGTGTTACTGGATGGAGCACTGGTTTATAAAGAGGTTCATTTAAAGCAGTCAGGCACAAACTGGCTGTTAAGTAAGTGGATGTTCAAGAGTGATGCACCAAACGTACATGTGCTGTGACACAGGGCGGCTCTTTTCACTTCAGTTCTATGTTGTCAGCAGCAGTGCACCTGTTGCAAGGTGACAAGCTAACACAATAGAGATTGACAGACCACGTGACTTTCGCGCATTGCATGCCGGGAACTCGTGGCAAAACAATCCAAGTACCGCATCAAATGCAAGCATTTGCAGCACCGCAAAACGTTCATTCTTCGGTTCCAATAAATTCTTGCTTTTTCTTTGCCCCCCAAAAAGGTATGTACAAAACGAAGGAGAACAATGCCGGTCCGTACAAAGACAGACTTGATGAAAAGTCAAAGAAAAGATACGAGGAAAAAAATCAAACCAGTGAAAGGGTCAGACCCTTACGAGCACACAGAGGGACAGAGACGTCAGCGTGCTGCCCAACTTTCACCACGCTCATATTTATAATTATACGCTTCTTGGAGTGAGTGCATACACTCGTGAAGTTTAGTAACTTCAGGTCACTGCAACAAGCCCCAGTTTACCGACGGATGGGTACAGGACCTTGAAATGCACCGTGTAGAACGAAAGACCATCGTACGAACAAAGGTAAGTTTACCAGTCTCACAAATCGTCGTCATAAATACACATTCGTTAACCGTTTATTAATATAACCTTTGAGCTCAACGGTAATTAATTAGTAGTGGAAATAATTTCTGGTACCCATCACAGAAATGTAGCAGTGACAATAATACTGTATGCTGTAATCGCACTGGGCAATTAGTGATACAAAACAACTGTTTTATCCTGTGAATAAAAGTATATGTTTTTGTCAATGTACCATGGTAATAACAGAAGCGAAACACAATATTGTGTCAGGACAATTCACTATTTATGCACAATAAACAAAGGAGCATAGCGCGACAATTTCTGTTCAGCGCCAGACTTGCTTGTAACCTATATCACCAATTATGTTAAGAAAAATGACGCATTAACTACAACAGCAGACTGACCTGTGTGTAAATGCTTGGAGCAGACTAACCTGTGAGCTGGAGTGTTCTGGGACGTTATATTTGGTCTTTGAATGGCTGCAATCCAGTCGGCTCTTTGTTACTTCGGAAACACGGCTCGAACAATTTCTCTTCAACGACGTAATCCGATAACAACCGATCTCTTCACCCGTCGGCTTTCCGTGGCTGTAATAATACAACAGCTTCTTGCCATTTTTTGTGTTTCTTTTTATCGCTGTATAACTGATTTCAATTGAAAGCCTGCATGCGCTAGTACGTCTTGCCACGAGTTCCCAGAATTCTTTGCAGTTTTACCCCTGAATGACGTCACATTTTCAATCTCTATATGGACACACTCAGAGCAAACATGCTGTCCTAACATCTCCTTACTCTTAATCTCAAACAGTCTTACTCACTATTATAAGTGCAAAAAAATCGAGTGCGTACATAAAATGAACACTGGATTCATTAAACGTGCGTACCTGCCTATCCTGTTTGTATCACCATGACGATGTTAGCAGATCAGGATCTAAACAAAGGGCTTTACATTACTTCTGTAAGGAAACATGTTGTGGAGGGCGGAAACATGGAGGCAGGAAAGCAGCAGAAAATGTGACAGAAGTAACCAAAACACTGCTGTCCGAGTCGGAAGCCCACAGCGTTCCAAAGTGTTTCCAGGACAGTGAGCACAGTGTGAGCCGGGAACACAAACTCACTGCAACCAACCATTCTCCCAGGTACTACCAGGAAGTTAGACTCGGATGAATATCGATGACGGATAGATAAAAATACTGGCAAATATACAAATTAAAGGGTAAAAGCTTACACTAAAGGTGTCTAACATAAGGCACGGGGGCCAGAATCACCACAACAAAGACTCATATATATATATATATATATATATATATACACACACACACACACACACACACACACACACACACACACACATATATATACATACACATATATACACATACATATACACATATATACACATACACATATATACATATACATATACATATATATTAGGGGTGCAACGATACTCGTATCGATATTGAACCGTTCGATACAGTGCTTTCGGTTCGGTACGCATATGTATCGAACAATACAAAATTTGTAATTTATTTTATCAACTTTCCTTCTGACAATGCTGCCTGTGTTGAGCGCTCAGTGAATCTGTGTTCGACTACTCCGCCTAGGCTGCACTGTCGAGCGCAGATCCACTGAGCGTTCAACACAGACAGCATCATCAGAAGGAAGAGCGCAGGGCAAGCTAGCGAGACAGAAGTTAAGCTCTCCTTGCAACATGGCAAATTGAACCTCCCCCACCCTCATTCAGATCTGGCGTTTGGAATTATTTTGGTTTTCATGTGACGTATGACCCTGAAGGTAAGCGCGTCATGGACTAAAGTAAAACAGTATGTTGGATGTGCCATGCAATGCTCAATTACATGGGTGGGAACTAGTGTGTTAGCGCAGTTAGCTCGTTAACGTGTTGGCCGTCTAGCCCCACGCATGAGGCCATCCGCGGTAGCTCGTTAACGGAGATTTGCCGTGTTGTGGCGTTAACGTCATTTCAACGAGATTAACGCTGACAGCACTAGTGGGAACACAACGAATATGACTGCACATTTACGCCGACATCATCCTAGTGCAAAGACAAGTGGAAGCAGACAAAAACAACAAGCATGCATGCTACAAACTTTACCCGAGTCATTTAGACAGCCGTTAGCACATGATTCTCCTTATGGGGACCTGATATGTTTAATATGCTGCTGAGAATATAGCCCAGAAGAAGCGTATAGTATAGCTTTTATTTTGGAAAGAGACATTTCTCTGTAATAAACTCTCTTTTCCAAAGATGAGTGATTCCTCAATCAGATACAGGGCTTGCAAAATCGCTAGCCCGACGTCCCGGGGCTAGCGATTTTTCCAGTCGGGCTACCAAAATCTATCTCTGCCCTGCCCATCGGGCTATTGTAGGAAGGAAAAATATATTGTGGCGAGCTCAGACAAGGAGGAGACGGAGGTATCGTTTGGTCTTGCTTCCCGTGAGCTAGCCAGGGAGCACAGCCGTTTATTGACATCTGCAGAAGAACACTGCCGCTAGCTAACTGCTCAGCGCGGCAACCGCACAGCAACAACAACACACAGGGCGCCCTCTGACCCCGGAAGGACACACTGTCGCAGCGAGAGGGCGTCACCCGTCACCATGGCAACATACACAAAACATAACTGTACAAGCAGAACCCTGAACAGCCCTGACCCGCTACAATATGTCAATGCTTTTGCATTCTTTCAGAAATGTAGCTGGGTAATTATGTCATTGGCATCAGTGAGCCACTGTCAATATGTGACATATTGAAATCGCGTTTGAATTTGCGCTCGTTTTTTGCTTTCACTTTGCAATCGCGCGAACTGTGTATAGAGAGCGACAGCACTGATCTGTGAGTGATGATAATTTGTGCACCAATTCCTCTGACATCGTCTTATTAATCGTTAGCTTACTATGCAAACATGACAAGTGAAATCTCCCGCAGCTTAAACATGTGAGAGGTTGATCGCGCAGAGAATCGCTGAGCGTTATGTGTGTGTGTGTGTAAAAGCAGCAGGATTTATATTTCAGTTCTGCTGAGCCAAATAAGACAGGTCAGGGTGAAGAAGTGACAGCCAAAGAAAAGCTTACCACAAAACGGAGAAGTTATGACAAATCAGACTATAAGGCAAAAAGAAAGTGCAGCTTTATGGTTTCATGGACAAAAGAATTTCTGTGGCTACAATATGACGAGCTAAATAACCAGGGCTGCACATAAGTGGTCCGCAGGTGCGCATTCGCTGTCAAAATAAAATAAAAAAACGTGCACAAGATATGAAGTTGCAACGCGTGTTTGCATACATAAGATTTTCTGGAGGAGGACAGACATTTGTTTAGAACTCTTAAAGATGTCGAAGAAGCTCCTTTAAGCAATTACTGTGATGTTCCTCCACCTCTAAACAAATGTCAGAAGGAGTCCGAACCACAAAAGAAGCACGTATTCTCGGAAAAGTGGTTGCAAATGATGAACGCACAGAGATGTGGTGCGGAATGTGCCGTGAAAATCCCACTCTAGCGGACAAAAACAGTGCTTTTTATATGGACGCAAACGCGCGCTGCAACTTCTTATCTGGTGCGCGTCTTTTATTTTGACAGCGAATGCGCACATGCGGACCACTTATGTGCACCCGTGTAAATAACATAATGTTCTGCCGGGTGTGTTGTTGGTTTTCTCTCGATTTCTGAGTCGACAAGCGCCTTTGTTACTGGGACCAGTCATTTTAAGAAAGGCCCCCATTAGAACCCATGAGAAATGCAAGAAACGCATTATTGCTCAGTCTGCAATATCTTTCCCAGAACAAACACCAATTGCAAATAACATACTAAAAATAAACCTGAAAAATCTGTTTAGAACAGCTACTATGTTGCAAAGAGTGAACTACCACTGGCACAATTCAGCAGTCTTTGCAAACTTCAAAAAGCAAATGGCCTCGATCTTGGTTCCACTTGTCTCTTACCTGTGACTTCAGTGCAAATTTCAAATTCAGGATCTGACACAGACTGATTCATGTCCTACACAGTTCTTACAAGTTCATAGAAATTTCTGTTCAATCAGAACCAAGTATTTGAGTTGATGATTGTAATTTTTATACAATGTTGTAATTTGTGTTTCAACAATTTTTTGATTAATGTTTTGTTTCCTAAAGTATAATATTGTAAAGGAAACAAAACATCAATCAAAAAATTGCTCTCTTTTTTATTCGGGCTACTTAAATTTATTTTGGGCTACCAAAAACTGAAGAGTCCCTGCCTGAAGGGCTACCAGGGATTTTGACATTTTGAGAGCCCTGAGATATATTTATTTTTTTTAAATTACTTTTGTCTCAGCAACATTAAATTTAAAAACTGTACTTTTGAGTTAAAATATATATTTATAATTTTAATAAATGACAAATTAAAAAGGCATGAACATTGTTTTTGTATCGAAAAAAATATCGAACGAACCGTGACACCAAAGTATCGAACCGAACCGTGAATTTTGTGTATCGTTGCACCCCTAATATATATATATATATATATATATATATATATATATATATATATATATATATATATATATATATATATATAAAAATTGTTGGCTAAATCTATTTGTTAGTTAGTTTTTTGGTGTGATGTTACACATAAAACGATGACTCTAGTCTCTCACAGTGAATTTATTCTGCTGCTCGGTATCGACACACACAAAAAACAAGTGTGTGTTCCACACTGAAACTTGGATTACTGAACGACTATATGAAATCTTACTACGGTGTTTGAAGCGTCTGCATAGAAAAACTGAATAAACTTTGCTGAGATGACTCAGGTGTGAAGTGATGGGCGGTTCAGGCAAACTTCAGTCTGAATAGAAAGAGCTTCACAGCTGATGAGCGCCGCAGAGCGACACCTTCGTGAAGAATAAAGACCTAACGAACTGTTGTTCTTCTAACAGCAGCAGCACAAATTCAGCCCAAAGAAAAAGAAAATAAATCCTTCTACTGTACTGTGGCGCCATAAAATGTGGCAGATCAAATACGTCACAGTGTAACGTATGTGTCGTCACCTCCTCGGCCAGCCATTTGTCAGCCCGAGCGCCCGTTAAGAGAACACATTGAAACCACATATTTCACTGGCCACCCCACGTGAAACACCCAACTTCCTTCACTGAGCTAAAAACACAATAGCTATTAGCTGCCTTCATTCAGGCTTATTTGCCAAATCTCTCACCCTCTTTCAAGTGCATGGCTGCCATATAAAACAGAGCGATTCACACCTTCACACACTTGATCTCGCATGTCACATCGTATGGCTCCTCCTCCTTCTGCCAGCAGATGACTGAAGTTAAATATTCATGACTTTCTAAATATAATAGTTGACCCTGACATTTCTGACATGCGACTGAACTCTTCCCTCATGGCTCAGGTCTCAACTGAAAGCGAAAACAGACATAAAAGCAACAGGTACTGAAAAAAAATCCGCCTTTCAAAGTAAAAGCATGTAAAACCAAAAATGCCTTTAAGTGCATGCACATAACAGTAAAACTGACGTCTTCTATCATAAAGCTCGCTCACATTACCAACCAAATATGTTCAGTGTTTCTTTATAGACGCAAAAAAAAAAAAAAAGTTTCTTACAGTTTCCGATTGCTTTCCAGGAAAAAACCATTCAAGTAAAAATAAGAAAAAAGAAAAAGATAAACTAAAAAGATAATATCGTTGAGTATTATGCCACGTGTTTTATTAGAAGATAGAGTGAAGGACAAACAAAAAGTTTTTGAATGTCTGAGGACCATTTTTGAACTTTATTAGGGATTTCATATCTTTTGACTGTGACAAGGAATTTTTCAGCAAGCAAAATGTTACTTTGGTTGATGAACTTTCATTTATGTGGATTATCCATGTTCGGCTCAAGAGAAACTGATGTTAGCTTTTTTTATCTTGGTGGCTCGCTGTCTGTTTATTTGGTTTTTATTTAGGGCTGCCACGATTAGTCGACTAGTCACGATTACGTCAACTATCAAAATCATCGACGACTGATTAAATAGTCGAAGCTTCGTTTGAAGCTTTGTAAGATCACAAAAGACGCAGGAATAAGTAGCAGGATTTAAGAGTGTAATAACGGACTGAAACAGAAGATGGCAGCACTGCATATACAAGGATGCCAGCTGCCGTTAAACCCGAAGAAGAAGCAGCTGTGTCCGGTATCGTAGCTGTGTCCAAATTCAGGAACCGCATCCTCCTGTGCCCACTTTTGTAGGCCGATTACGTTACAGCTACACGACGAAGACTGTCCACATTCGAAGACTCCGACAAATGCGTCCTTTATTTCCCCAGATTTGAAGGATGGGTTGCTTCGTGGCCCAACCTATCCCAGAATTCATAGCGCAGCCCAGCTCAGTTTCCAACAATGGCGGCAGCTAGTTAGTTTTAATATTACTCTTATTATTCTTTCTGGGTCACAAAATAAACGTTTAACATATTTTCAGGTGGGAATGTAGCTGTGTAAACCTCAAATATCTGCTCAGTTTATCAAGACACCGCATATTTTCAAAAGCGCTCCGACGTTTTCGGAGACGTCTGTTACCCACTAGCTCGATAGCTAGCCGGGAGGTCAAGGGTCACTAGAGCCGTGAGAACACCGGACTCCCGGCAAATCGTTTTCAAACCCACCGCCGTCTTTCGCTACTCAGGTTAAACATGATATATAAGTCACTTAGATAACTTAAAAATGTTGTTGTTTGGCTTTTTTCAGTGTTTTATTTGTTCCTGAGTAAATCGGTTTGGTTGAGATTAAAGTTATAGTTTTTATACAGCTGAATAAACGTCAAGCAGACAGCTGATCATCAGAAGTGTGAGATGCTCAGAATTTACTCCGGTGTCCTGTTATATTTTAGATAGCAAGGAGTTTATTAAACTCCACCGAAACAATCTGCAAACTTCATTAAAATTTAATAAACTATCATCTTGTCTTTATTTTTAGTTAGCACCGTAAACACTTAAAGCTGTAAGCTAATGATAGTTATATGAGAGCAGATGCTGCTGTATGTTTAACGTCCAATGCATGATGATCTGACTAGTCGACTATCACAATAATGGTTTGTGGCAGCCCTAGTTTTAGTCCAGATCTACTAAAAATTCTTAACAAGAGCGTTTCAGAAGATCAGACAGTGCTTAGATAATCTGACCTCAGCTTTTAATCTCGTTCTGATAAACAATCAAACTAAAAGTGCTTTTGTCCTGTAGGAATATTTTCATAGTTCTCAGAAGTCATTTTAAGATTTTGGGTAAAGGTGTAGGTGCTCTACGGAGGAATGATATAAGTGTGAAGTGACAGCGATTCAACAAGTGTGTCCACGAGCCGCAGATGGGCCAAAGTCATTTATAACGGGTGGATGGACTTTTTATCTTTATGATTTATTTAGCACGACTAAATTGAAAACCTACAATAATAAGCTGACAAAAAATGTATACACGTGTTTGTGAAAATGTGCTTTTTTATCTTTTGCTTATAATGCAACACGATCCTACTGTTAAGTGCTCCTGGTGCATGTTAAGAGACTGGGCCAGCAGAGGGAGGGGCAGGGAAAAGCTGTGGCTTGCGGTTGCAGTGTGGGAAACGCAGTGTGTAGAACGTACTTTTGAGTTTGACACTAATGCCGGCACGCTAGCAAACATCACGCTGGACTTTAACTCCAAGAGAAACTGCCATCATCTCCACACATGTACACAACGACAGCTTGATAACCATTTTGTGTTCGAGGCTTGATTAGACAAACCGTTGTGGAGAAAAGTGACACAGCAGAGACGTATTGGTGTAACAGTGAGGTTTTGCATGAGATTAAAGCCTTCTGCAGTTGAAGTGCAATATTTCTCATCCTCTCAAAGGCTCTTTTCAGAAATGTTCAGGTTATCACAAGGTCATAAAAGGCGAGGTGACGATAAATTTCCCCCCGAGGTGACGATAAGGAGTCATAAAAGCACTGCTTCATCTTGAACTCCACCCTCTCTCTTCTTGGTTACAAGAACCCCCAATGCTCTGTGTCAAACACAGTCACCCCCAACCCCCCAGGGCTCATTAAAGGCTGCATTGTTTCCCAGGGGTCAGCCTGGGTTTCATTCCAAACTTTAACGCAAACCAGGAGATGCAAGTCAAACATTGTAGCCCTGTTCAGTGTTAAACAAGCATCACCTGCATCTCCTCACTGCTCCCCGTGAGTTCCAGGAAACGTCCACTGTAATAAATATAAAGAGTCTGAGCGAATGAGCTGAATGTGCACGAACAGGGCTTTTTCAGTAAGAATGGTGGATTCCTGCAGGAAGGTCCCCAGGTTTGACCCTCTTTGAGCTGCATCATGCTGGGAACAGAGATGTATCGTGGCCAAATCTCCCTTTTGTCCACATCCCACAGACACAAAGGCTGATGTATAGTGTAAAGCAGCCTTTTGAGAGGCTGACAGAGCAGTGCCTGCCAATGAAGGGTTTTCTCTTCAGGTTTTTGTCTCAGGCTTTCCATCACAATCATGCCCAGCTGAGACAGGGATCGGGGGTTGCAGGAATCTGCTGTACTTTTCCGCCGCCCTCCCTCTCTCCCGTCCCTCAGCCTCTCATTTTCCTCTTCGTATCTCTTTTTCTTCTCGAGCTTATCTCTCCTACCTGGGGCTCGAAGGAGGGGAGGATGTGTCCCGCGACTATGACAGGAATGTACATGACCACATTCACAGAGGTTAAAGGCATGCCAAGACCCTTTGGGACTCTGATCTGACATTCCTGGCGGCCGACACTGTGATGCTAATCTTGAAAGCGATGTGCATGCAGTTGCAGATTGAGCTCATCAGCGAGAACAATACTGACCTGTTGACATTGCTGTCTTGATAATATACACCCACACTCAGAGGTTACATCATTAGCATTGAGTAATACCACACCAAAGTTAGGCTCCATATTAATGTAATGCTAATGTCAGGAGCATGTAATGCCACTCTGTTACACTCTGTGGGGAAGAGACCACAGGAGTCTGACTCATTGTCTCGGCTTTGTTTTCATCTGAAAGAGATTTGAAATGTTTATTTGGCAAATGTTAATTCCACATAAGGTCTTGTGTCTCCGTGTAAAGTGTGCTGGTGTTATGTTTTTTAAAACATATATGCATGTTAGTAAAAGGCTGGCAATACTCTACTTAAGCTTACCAACTGAACTACTGATAAGCCTTCTATGGTTTAACGAGCTTTAAGAATTTAACTTAACAGAAAAATTGTTTTTAATTAGATATTCACAAACAATCCTGACCCTGTAATATGGTGAATATTAGGAAAGTTTGACCTGTTTGAAAGATTCTAACAGAAAAACTGTAACGCCAGGAATACAGACGTCTTATTTTATCTCTGTATTAATGAAACATCAGGTAAATATCAACAGTGTTTCACTAGCAGGTCCTTTATTATGCAGCTGCTTAATGCTGCACAAAAACAACACTGACGGGCTGCTTTCTCACAGAAGGAGGAATCGTTGGAAGCCTTACAAGCTCCCAGTTATTACAGTCATGAACCGCACAGAATAACCAGGAAACTCGTGTCCGACTGAATATTTCCCTCAGCCGCTCTTATTTTCTTTTTTTATGTAAAAGGAGCTGTGTGTTGAAAACAAACATTGTTATCTTTGTTGCCATTAAATGTGCGACCGATGTTCAAATGTTGCTGCTAAGTACATGGAAACATCCACCATGTGACCGCTGAGCCACGCAGACTGAGCCCAGCGTTTAGACGTGATGATGTTGATAACCTGGTGACCTGTTCTACATGTGAGTCCATAAACTGCTAAGACTTGTTATTTAAAAACACATTTATTCCTCGTGCTTTTCCCACTTCTTCCTATATTCCCTCGTGTCCGGACAGTTTGTGCCATCTCAGGAATTTGCTAACACTTGTGATAATTTGATACATTTTTCTAAAAGGTTTTGTGGAAAAGTATCCAGAAATGCACCGGAGGAATGATTTGTTGGAGTCTCAGATGTGTGTGTGTGCTCATCTGCACCTTGTTCCTCTCTCATTTGTGTTGCAGAGCATTGAAGCTCAGCTTGTTTGGCCCTGAGCTTCTTTTTTTTAATGACAGGTCTAACTTGCCAGTTCATGCTGATGCAAACCATGTGGGAAGTTTCACAGCCCATGCCCTGCGATACACAATTGCATAAAAGTGCTAAATCTGCTCTGTATTAAAATACGGGACCTCCTAAACACAGTAGGATGACCTCCCGCTCCCATATAACACAGAAAAGGGGCCAAAACATTGTAAATTTGCCTGCATTAAAAATCAGTTGCCAGTTTTGCCTCATTTGAAGTAAACACATCGCTCTCTGTAAATAATCCCAGAGGCAAAAACTGCATTTGCAAATCATCAGATAAGTTTTATCCTGTTTGAGTGTGTGTCTGTGTTTGTCCTGGGGGAAGGGTGCAGGGGCAGTTGAAATAACACACCCTTGCAAAACAACAAGAAAGCAAAGATGCACAGCGTGATGGAGCTGGCGTTTGGCTTCACGTGGCCGGGGAGAGACGGCGGATATCTCACAGTGAAATTAGGGGAAAAGCAGCGGTTGCATTGAGAAGCGTCTTTAGCCGTGTTATAGATGAGCATTACAGAGTCACAGCAGTCCCTGACCTCCCCCCACTGTTACTATTGATCTTCACACAGCCTCTGCCCCCTTCATCCACATAAACAACCTCTTATGCTTGCTTTCTCCTTCATGATTAGTTTGGGCTTAATACAATCCTCCTCACACACAGAACTACTGCCAAACAGAAGGTGTTGGTGTTGAGGTGCAGCAGTGCTATTTAACCCTAATTCAGCTTGAGCACAAACCAACCAGGCTGAGAGGATTAAAGGAGGGGGAGGGGATCAGTACAGTAGCATGCTCCCTCCACATGCCAAACCAAAGTCCTTAAAGGAAAACATCGATCGAAGGGCCAGAAAGCGCTGTGTCTGTGGACCTCCGTCCAATTTGTCCCAAGCTGAGCTGAAACCTTGTGTGACCGAAGCCCAAAAAGACACCCTCTCACGTGGGGCTGATATTAAGAGTGAGAAAGGACCCCATTCCAAATTCCTGTGATACAAGGAAGGGAAGGAGGAAGGGAGGAGCAGCGGTGGTGTGGTGGGCGGAATTAAAGTGTGGAAAGTGCCAAAAACCAGTTTGTTGTTTTTGACATTTCCTCTTGTCCCAGCACACAACACCATTTGCATAAAACAGCCAAAAGGAAGAAAAACATATCAAGTGAGCAGCACATATGGAGGTGCACCGTGCAGCTGCAGCTACGTCACAAGCAGCACATAAACAAAGTGCTGGGAGCCAGCGAGGCTCTGACAAGCTGGGCTTTCTCTGCTCATTAGCCCGGCCTGAAAATCATTAACTAATTACAGCATAAAGGCCTTATCCTGCCAACCTGCACACGAGCAGTACGCATCACACTGTTTACTCAGACTCGAAATATTAGACAGAAACCAACAGTGACGATCAACAGTGCTGCAGTTTGAGTTTCATGCATACATTTCAAATATATTCTCAGTTCCACTCAGATGTAGTTGCACTACCTGTACGTGGGACGCATTCAGGAAAGAAAGTGATCCTTGCTTACCTTCCCATGTATCCATTTCATGCTTCTCCCAGTCTGCCTGGACCCCATTCAAGCATGGACTCTGCTAAAGGAAAAAGCCACTGGGCCTGCTCTCCACATTGCTCTCGGTTTCTTTCTCTGCCCGGCTCCTCTGTTCTCTCCCCCACCAACCTCTTTCCTCGACAGCCTGCCCCTCTCTGACCGCAGAGAGATCAGCACTGGTCACTTTACTGCCTGGTCACATGACCGGCAAGAGTTCAAGCCCCCGGGGTCACCGCTTGGCTTGTGGTCCAATGACAGCCAGGGGTTATCTGAGTGGAAATGATAGTCCTATTTTCACTGGCGTTCAACAATGCTGCCCCCGCCCTTTCTTCCCAGCCCTCACACCCAAATTAGCCTCCCCTTTAACTGCGCCTCTGGCACTTGGGAGGAGGACGTGCATGCCCTAGCATAAACACAGGTTCAAGCTGGCAAAACACAATGACATTAACTAACTGAAGCGCTCAGCGAAACAGGGGGAGCAGGTTAAAGATTCACACCTTGCTTGGTTACAAAGTGAGCACAGCAGGAAGCCAAACAGCAGCGCACGGAGACACTTTGTGCTCCTGCACGTTCCCACCTTCCACATGTTTTCGTGCTGAAGCTGCCCGTCCGACCTCTAAACCTCACTAATGCTGCGTGGATTAGAGTAAGGATGGTAACCAGGAGCCAGGTTCTGCTTACTGATTTCACAACACGGTGGAAATATTTATTATCTGATTATGAGTCATTTAGCAGGGTCAGCAGGAGTTTAAACAAACACCCTGGTGAGAGCTGCAACATCCCAGCTCCATGTTGGCCTTCCTTACCATTAGAAATCAACCAAACCATGTTAGCAGCACTGAAAACCAGTTAGATTAACTGGAGCTGTCCAAAGAGAAAGCATGGGCGACAGTAATCGATCATTTAAAATTTACTTTTAGAATTTAATTCATTTGGGAAAAAGTAAAACATTTACAGATGTTTTTAAATGATCATTCTTGCATTTTCCTCTCCAAATCTTCTATAGATATCCTAATAATAGGACCACTGCTCTCATGAAGTAAACGCCCAATATCACAGGAGCCCTAACGCATCCTTTCCTGTTATCAGCCCCAAAATCCACTGTGGGCTGAGCTCTTCTTCTCTGGATGACCTGCTGAAGTTCAAGCATCACAACGTGTTACTTAATTGTTGCTCTGAGTATTTCAGAATCTGCTGATCGGCTGAGAACCAAAAAGGAGCATTTGCCTCATGATGATTTATTTCTCTGCATATTTGTTGAACCTAAATGTTTCAGATCATCAAACAAACTGTAACGTTAGAAATAACCAGAGTAAAAACAAAATGCAGTTTTTATTTTAAGTTACTCTAAGGTGTGAAAAAGTAACGTTGACTGATCCAGCTGGAGGGTTTTCAGGCATGAACGGCCTGTAAAATTCATCGCAAAGCATCTCAGTCTGATTCAAGTCCAGACACTGATACGAGCGCTCCAAACGCTACAGTTAGTCAGAGGTGAGCGAGCGGATGACGAACTGACGCCCAAACTTCTCCCTTCAGAGAGCAGAATTCATGGTTCCATCAACTGAATCACTACACAGTTTGATAATGTGTAAGAATATCTGTGTGTTACAGTAACAGTGGTTGGGCAACAAACCCAAAATCTAACTGAATCTGTCAAGAAGAGAGAGAGAAAACCTAAAAGTGTGTCGTCTGCTGGATATCAAACACAGCTGTGCACCTGACCAGTATATTTGTACATGCACGTTCGAGGATTAAAATTCTTCACCAGGGGACAAACGTAGAGAAAACCATCCTTAACCTGCAAATTTTACACGTGCAGATTTTTGCTGCAGATTTTGTGGAGCTGACAAGATAAAACCTTTGTTCTCATAGCAACCCTTTATTTACTTTTATAGTCCTGCTTAAGAGACATTTTCAAAGGTTACGCACAGGAAACACAGCAGCACACAGCGTCTCCTCGGCAGGAAGAAGAACTTGAATGCTAACAGACACGGGCTTTGTTGGTACACAATATTTTTACTCCAAGTGGAATCAGCTCGATACTGATGACAAATCAAACCTGCGCCGTGCAGTGGGGGAGGGATGTACCACGCGTCACCCTTGACCTTAGCAGTTATCCTCCCACAGCATAATGACCCCTGTTGCCTTTAACCTTGAAGTCAATGGGAGACAAAACAGCGCCGAGCGCCCTATCTGTGGTCACGGGGAGGGAGGCGCTACCTGGGATGGGGCTGGGAGACTGTGTGTGTGTGTGTGTGTGTGTGTGTGTGTGTGTGTGTGTGTGTGTGTGTGTGTGTGTGTGTGTGTGTACAGCTGATGATCATTCTTCTATAAAATCTCTTTTCTTAAACAGATAAATAATAATCAGCAAAAATGTGCTTTTAGATCTTATTTATTCATTTTTTATTTAACAGTTTCTGGTTTTTCTGCCCCTCAGAGGTCCAGCCTGTCTCTGACACAGACCACACATATCTATGCTGCTTGGCACTGAACGTGCGCCACGCTCACATTTTTATTAAATATATAACTCAAATCACACTGAGTGGAACCGAGCACAGACTGACTGAACGAACACAGACATGCAAAACATTAGAAGTGCCTGTATCACATGTGCATCTCTGACAGTTGTGTAGCTTTTGTGATGCAGCCGTGATGCAGTTTCACTCTTTGCCTACTGAACACCTCACAGGCTCACTGCTGAGACACAAACGCAACATGTCTGTTGCTCATAGGGCAAATAGCAAACACGCCCCTGTCTCCCATGTCTGGATCTGAGTCGAGGTTAAAGTTGCGGTACTAAATAAGTGTAGTAAGAAGGGTTTGTCTGCATGTGCACTTATTTAACTTTACCTTTGAGCCTGTGTTAAACTGACAGTGCATGGGTGCAGCTACAAACTTGAACAGGTGATCTGAGGAAGAGTTTAGTGATTTATTTAGTGTTATCAACTTTCTTTGATAACAATCTGAGTCTTTACACAGACGTGCTCTTAAAGAGCTTTTGTGAATCCACTATTACAGAGTATTTAGTATTTGTGTTGTTGCAAATACAGTTTAAGTCTCACGTTGTTAAGTCCTGCACTGCCTGTACTCTTTTGTTCAGCAGCCTCAAACACTTCCTTTAATGAGTCTGTTTTGGAGTTTTTCGTTCCCACTGTTGCCAAGTCAGCTGCTTATGTGCACTATGAAGATAAAACTGAAGCGATATACGACGTGAACGAGCAGCCACGGTTGCAAAGGCAACAATGCACAGGTTGGGCAGCAGCTGGATGAAGGAAAACTATCATCTTCAGCAACACTTCAATAAATGTGTTCACAGGATCACAGCGCTGTCATAATGGTGCTTCATTATCACAGTACACTTACTGTTACATGTCAGAGCTGTTGCCAGGTTACACACCTAACTCAGAGGAGGCAGTTACCTTGGCTACGGCTGCATAACAGCATAGCTAAAATCAAAGATCTTCCTGCTTTTGTCTGCGGCATTAGGACACAAAGTGTTGTCATCACACACTGTGCCATAAATACTTACTATAAAACGATGTCACATGTAATAGACTCACGCTTCAATTGACTACAGCTAAAGACAGAGTATGTATATAAGATGTATGTGAGAAGATGGGAGGCCTGTTCTCTATCCTGGCCCTGGGCTGTTGGCTATGCTGTCACTGTATGAAATCCCTTTAACTTTGACTTCATGTCAGGTCAATGCAGTCAGCAGCCAGTGAATGTGTGGAAGCTTGCAGTGTAGGGTCAAAGGATGTCGATATCAGGCTTCCTCTCACAGCTCTGAGACCAGGGGAAACAATCAAATCATCAAACACTATGCATAGTTTATGCATGATTTTCACATGATGAAAAAGACAAGTTCTTAGTATCACAACTGCATGTTTCATGAGAGGCTAAAATGCTGTATGTTTGCATAACATTTTGAAAACAAATCAAAGTTCTGTTCCTAAACGCTGATGTGCTACAAAGTCAGCTGGAAAGAGCCGTTTTGTGGCTTGTTTCCCTGAACATTTGGGTAACAAAGGGCATTGCTCTGGTTGAGCTCCCTTCCCCCTCTCCACACTGTCACAAACCTCTCCACTCTTCAGACAAAGAGCTTCAAGAAAAACAGGCGGCACGGCTCTCGCTCTCCTGCAAACATACACACCATTTCCCTAAGCAATCGGCAGCATCCATCCATTCTAGCATTTGAGCTCTACACTGAAACACAGACGGGTAAACCCACAGCTCTTTATTTCTGACTGTTGCTAACACTTAGCTTTCATTCTTTTACCTTCAGAGCTTTGAGGTGCTGATCTACGGACTGAAACCTGGAACGAGCCGCCTCACCCAGCCAAAGGCCAGCACAGAAACCCTCACAAACTCCTCCTGAGAGCAAAGTTGTTCTCAATGATGAATGTTCAGAGGACCAAATAAAAGCCTTCTCTTGTGTTTTGGTAAATCCATGCGTCTTTTGGTCGCACATGAATGAGACCACATCAAGGGTGGGATTTTCATGAGTTACACACAATTTTATTTTGGACCCACACACCTAACACAAAAGGCTGAATAACAGCGCTTCGTCTCGATGTATTCAATAATAACGTTTAAAAACAGGTCACCTCAGGTTTACTGTTCTATAAGGACAGTGTCAGATTACAGCCAACGTTTCCTGATGTTCAGATCATCAACATCTGGGTTTCTAACACTACTAATACTGTAATATTGTACTGACAGACGAGCCGAACTGCTGATGGTTTGTTGGCTTTCTTATTAAATATGAATCAGTCTCAGTGTAACCTTCGGTCAGTCAGATCTCCATGTGATAACAAGGAGTTCATTTTCTATAGGAGGCTGAAAAACCTTGGAAGCCAGTGGAATAGACGCTTATATTCATGATTAATACCAGTGTGGGGGGTAATCACTGGGTGATGAGTGGATCCATGCGGCTGCTCTCTCGCTGGGCGCTCCAAAGGCAGAAACGGTAAAGCTGAGGTGACCTGGTCTCCAGATTTCACTGAGCGAGCCCAAAAACAGCCAATCACACAAGCCAGTCGTCATGAATTGAGTTATGTTTGCAATTTATTTTACATCCATTTCTAAATATTTCAGCCATATAAAAACAGGTCGAATCATCTGCTGGTCAGAGTGTAGTCCGGGGTTTGGACAGCGTGGGGCTCATCACATTCAATTTGACTAAAGCGCAGAATGCAGCTCGCAAAATACGAAACATGCTAATTTTATGTTGTTTGCATCGATCAGTGTATGTTGATGCTAATATAAACCATCTCATGGGATCTGTTTATGGAAGCAACGTGGGGAAGAAAATCAAGTCCCATAATGTAAAGCATTAAACAACAAAGCAGGGCCAGCCCCAGAGCTGCAACCAGTTCTCCCAGTTATGTTTGGGCTTCTGAAAACGACTGACGATGTATAAAAATAGCTGTCATTCATAAACGGGAATATTCTTGTTAACACTGTGAATGAAAGCTGAAAGTCACATTTTAAATATTTGACTTCAAATCACAGGAAAGTGACAGATGATGACGTCCAGACTATTCGCTTAAAGACCATCTTCAGGTCAGCTCTGCCTGCGATAAATGTTTAGCAGCCACTTTCTCTCGCTTATTTTTTACATTTCCACATAACATTAACTTGGGCCTTTCCCACTCTGAGTAACTCGGTGTTTTTCCAGTCGTTGCTCCAGGTTGCTGACATTCCTCGAGCTCTGGTTGCCACATCGCTGTGTGTCCATTCCTGTGCAGTCACCACGCTCTGCTTAGCTTTAGTTTGCTTCCTTGCATTAAAACGTCTAAACCACGGGTCAGTTTTTAGTAGTAAATTAAATATAAATTAAGTAAAATCATATAAAAACAAAGCAAATAATGAATCAAAAATGTGGCAAAAGAAACAATAAGACAATGAAAGAAAAAACCAGCAGGTTGCGTAACATCTGCCTGCAGCCAGGAGGAAAACAAAGAATCCCAGTGTGATTTGAGCTCAGTATCTCACAGCCTTTCACACATCCATCTAACAGTAATATTACTGGCTGTAACACTAACACTCACTCTAACAAGTACAAATGAGGCTGCATGTCAAACAACAGCGTAACCTTCAGTGCAGATCTTCTTCCTGCCCACCTGAAGATCGAGTGTTTTAATACTCTCCTCATCCGCTACCTCATCTGTGACCAGTTTCCCAGAATTCCTTTGATCCCGATTAAAATACCCCACTAACACTGGCCTGTGGTCTCTGTAGCTCTGCTTTAATAGAAATCTCTCTGTAGGACTGCTGGATGGATGCACCAGCAACTGCACAACAAGCTGTTGAACTGTCAGAGACAAAACCCTGATGTTGGCATTTAATGGTCTCAAACTCAGAGCTGCAATGTGCCCGTTACACACAGGAGGAGCCTTTAACATTCAAGCAAGGTGGAGTGCAACACCTCTGTTTCACACACATATTCAGATATTCTTGCACCGGGAAGTCAAAGTAGGCATTTCCATCATTATGCCAACCTGTCATTAAACACATGGAAGGTTAAAACATCAAAGTTCAATGTCTAACAGCTACTTTATACGAGAAGCTGTTCATTCATGTAATTCTACTTTCTGCTAAAAGTCAGCTTACTAGAACAAAGTAACCCAGGCTTTCAAAAAGAGGCAGTCATGTTGATGGAGGCTGATCTTAATCATTACCCAGGATGACTCATAAATATGAAGCTTCGTGGTTTCCTTTGGTGCCATCACTGTGTCGGCACGGCTGTCAGGTGGGACTGCAGATGTTAACATATTGACAGGACAGCTGCACGTGGCTAAAGACAGACGTGCAGATGAACAGCAGACTGCATGTAATCAGGCAAGGCACTCAGCATTTCTGCAGACTGATTCAAGCTGCTTCATCTTTGATGTTTTAATTTTTTATATAATTAAAACAAAAGTACACCATGAAATGAAACTGCTTTCTAAACTGCCTGCCCTTTGAACAAGCCTGTTAACACGACATGTGACTCTTTATATTTATTAGCTTATATTTTGAAGCAAACACGAGTGCTGCATCCGTTTCTGTTCCTTCAGGTGACTTTAAGTGTTTCTCACGGGACACTTAGAGTTTCTGTAACATTTTTAACTCTGTAAAGTTTAAATTAAAAAAATCAAAGGCACTCACAGCGAGTGCTCACTCAGTCTTTTTATTTCACGTGAAACCAAAAACCTAATCACCAGTCTGCTCTTCCTTCATTTAGCTTTTGAAACAATGAATATTGACCAGTTTTCATGCTCAAGCTGTGGGAACAGTGGGCCAAGTCAGCATGACAAAAGGTCAAAGGTGAAATCATGCCTTCCTCACAAGCTTAAGGACAGGAGGAGGAGGGACTCCTCCCCCCATGCCCTGTTGATTTTTTCCACAGTGAGTTTCCCAGAAGTGACAACACACCCCTGTTTGACTGACGCCCTCTCTCTCTCTGTATTGATGAGTTGGCAATAATTTAATAGCAAAGTCATTAAAATTACATGTTAATCCTTCCCGGTGTGAAACTCAGCTGCTGTGTGTTCTGCTGTAAAGCACATGTGATATCACCATGCTGTGAGCAGTTATGTTTACATACATATACATCAGGAGTAACTAATGTGATCACTTGCCTTAAGACACAAGCAGTGACGATGCCAACGATGTTGAATAATGTTGTTTTGCATTACAGCAGTAACCTTGGTAACCACACAGTCACTTGTTCCCGTTGTTAATACATCCTGTTAATACACTGTGGAATATTTTGAATGACAGCGTTCATGCAAGCAGCTGCATGAAGTGTTCAATCCCAGCTTAGTGCCAAACTTTGGTTTCATGCTGCCTTTAAGCCCAGTGGGAAACAAAGCACACGTGTGTATCATTTCACCAAAGCACTGAAAGATGTTACCTCGTTAAAACAAAACATTCTGTCGCACCATCACACCATCGTCAGGCTATAGTGGTGATGCAGGTGCTGTACCACAATCGCCCAGCAGAGGGTGGTCACACACAGACCCAGAGCCCCTCTGAGCTCAGAAGACAAAGAGCCCGATAAGTCAGCAGCATGAGGTGACTTGTTCACTCACAGATATCAACAATCTGCAGAGCAGCGTGTGACCGCAGCCATCACAATGTATAGATGTGGGCCAGCAGCTTTGAGGGTGCCGAGGGCTGCTTCGCCTGCTGCTCGTCTCATCCACAGCCAAACAGCCAGCGCCACCTTTGATGTTTGCTTTCTCTTACCAGAAGCGCTTTCTTTTCCACTGGTGGACGACTGCTTTGGATCAAAGTGCAGATATTTGTACGAGGCTGTCAAAAGCCCGTTTACATAATTCGTTTGCTTTGGAGACTGAAAATGATTTTCACAGTTCTCTGTAGCAGCTTTGTGAAAGTATAGCAAAATAAAAATACTCACACAGCTCAAACCAATGCAGACAAGCCCAAACGTACAACCTACAGTCGGGGTTTCGAGTGGAGACCCCACCCCAGACTTCACTGACACGCAGCCTGTACAAAACAGCTGGGGGCACCCAACACCCGCCATGCAACTCGAACGCAGACACGTGTCTGTCTGAATGCCACGAAGCGGCGAGCAGACGTAAACCTCACGCCTTTATTTTGAAGGAGGACGAGACAATAAGATGTCGAGTTCACAGGTGAGTCTGGCAGCAGGACGCCTGCTACGCCTTCTTCAAAAGCAGTGGTGCTGAAGCTCGGGTGGGATGGGGGTCTGTCACGTTACAGTGGGATCCCAACTCGTCTCCCTCTTCCCTCCATCTGTCACGCCCCGATCCTCACCCCCCACCTCTACACCCAATCTTTTGTCTGTTTTGGGGGTTTGGTAACTCACTTTGGTGATTTTTGGGGGGTATTTTTGGAGGAGGCGGGGGGCTAAACATATCTGCGAGGACGTAAGCGTGTTGGATGTTTTGAGAGCGTTTCTGGAATTCCCTCAAAGGCACATTTCAAAATGGCAGCCATTGCATGAACTCAGGGGGGAGTCTGGATGTGGACATCGAAGATTTAAAGACTGGCAACCTTCAGCTCTGAGGTCTGGACGACATCTGGGTAGAATATTTGGACATCTCATGCTGATAGAGGTAAAGGTCCACAGTGGCGGCACTGGGAGGCCGTCCTCTACAGTGGCTAACAATAGGTCCCAACAGTTTCGCCTCTTTAGCCCTTCCCCTCCCGTATCCCTCATCCCTGCTTTGTCCACACCGAGCTCATCCCTTATTTCTCTCACCCCCCCATACTCTCCCACAGCCACCCCCTCTATCTCTTAACCCCCCCAACCTCCCCCCACCCCCTTCTGTCCAGCCCTCCTCTTCTTGCTCCAGAACTGTCAGATGTCATTAGCTGCTTTCACGCTCATGGCCTGTAGGAATAACAGCCGTGAACCTCGCCGAACAGCGCCATTCTCCTGCTCCAGTTAGTTCTCCACTCAGCACACAGGATGTTGCACAAATACCAATGTTATTCACGTCGTGGCCCCTTCACTTACACAACATGCCCCAGCAAAAGGGCAGTTAGGCGGACGCAAATCTCAGCGGAGAAGGTCACGGCGCCGAGTGAAGATGCGCGCGTGTTGTATAACACGGTCACGCTCGCTCGCAATTATCAGCTCGTCCCACAGACTCACGGATCAACCCACGGCTTTGCTAAGATCTGCCTCACGTGGATCAAAAAACAGATCCACTTCTTATCTTCTTATGGAGCCACGGGCTTCAACGTTTTTTTAAATATATCATGCTCAGCTTATTCCCCATAAAGTTTCAGCTGCGGGGCAAGTTGTGCTTAGCATTAAAAGCCCACTGTGACCAATGAGCTGGAAAATGTGCAGAAGTTTTTATTGTGCACAGAAGCATTCTGCCATGGCATACATACATGTAACAGACGCTCCATGCAGACGGCTGATTTGCACGCTGAAGCGTCAGCAGACTTTCTTCAGGTTTGACGGTGCACACGTCCACTGACGGTCAGTAGAAACCGCAGAGGGGAAGAGCCAAACCAGACTAGCATCCCTCGGGCAGAACAAACCCAAACACCTGAAACTAATGTAACCCAACAGGGGTGGAGATTTTGTTTGTCACGGTAAGAATGTGCAAGTTTTATCTACTCTGTAAAAACTGATTGATACGCTGGAACGTTACACACGAGTGCAAAGGAATGTTTGCATGTTTAAGGCTACAGGAAAACATTCCTCGGGGGAGGGGCTGATCTGAAGCCTGGGCCGTGCAATTATCAGTTTGGCGAGTGAGCGCAGATAGATTAATACAAACACGAGGAGAGCGCAATTTCTCATCACTCCGTACCCGACAAGCCCAGCGTGGAAGGAAGGCTTAGAGGCTAATAATCAAAGCAGATTAGCCCATGCTCTGATAGATGCTACGCAAGCCTGCTAATCATCCGAGTGATAACCATGAATCATCCAATCACAGTCAGAAATAAGCAGTGTGTTTCAAATTAGGATTTTGATTGAATGATCGCTGTATCAGCAGCCATCAGAGTGGCTCTCTTTGACTTCCATTTGCCTTCTCCAGCCCACGTCGCAGTAATTCCTCAGAGTTAATACAGTATGTGTAAGTCGGTGCATATTAAGCGAGGCAGAGGAGGGTGGGCGGAAACACTGGAGCTACAGAGAACCGCTGTGACTGTGATCTCCGGCCTACCCGCCCTGTGATTTAGCCTCAAAATGACAGACTCGCCCCTCGTTGGGCTACTAGCGCAGAGCTAATGACATGCTGCATGCGCTAACATGACTATTAGCCCACTCTGAGCAGCAGGAACTGACAGGAGCACAATTCTGTCATTACTCCCCAAGGAGATCTCTAATCAGAAAGGCAGAGACACCAGGAGACGCCGGTCTCGCTGGATTCAGCGTGGAGACAAAGAGGCAACGGGCTGGCTGCGCCTCACCTCGGCCTTTAGGAGCCCTGCATGCAGCTCCCAGGGGACGTGATGGGAACTGGTACCGGCAGTAAACATTGTTGTTCGTGTGCTTTTTTTGGCAGACATGCTTTCTAAGAAATTGATAATGTAATTGAAAGGCTGGATTTGAGCTAGAACCATGATCTAATCTGAGAAACCTAACCAAAGCTAACCTGCAACTACAAACCAGTGGATGTTTCCTAAACAGCAGCAGTGTGGACACAGCGTGCTGGAAGTAGGTGCTGTTACTAGCAAACTACACACAAGTATAGCAGTGACCAACTCTAAAGTCCTTTAGACACTGGACACATGTCATCATCAGCATGCTTCTTAGTTCAGGGATATAATCAGCTGTTCATGAGCACATGGACGGCTGATCAGTACCAAGACTGTGCTCTTACATATGGAAAGCTGAACTCATCTACCCAACTAACTGAATATTCAGCTGCTTTGTGCTAATGCTGCTCCTCCAGATGCCAAAGTTAGCTCCACTTTGCTGCCTACTTGCACAGAAGAGGTCTGAAGTGACGCTTTTAATATTTAAATAGCTGTACCTGCAGCTCTGACACACCACACATTATATAATGTGCATAACCTTCTGTGGATTTACGATCACAGACGTCCCATGTTGTACGTGTCACCACTGAGTGCTGATGAATGTGAATCCTCTCGTGCAAAGATGGTTTTAAAAGTCTGAGTTAGTTAAATGAAGTAATGGCCAAACCCACAGCATATGTGACCCACAGAGGAGAGTAACCACTCAGGTAACTGAGCTTTGAGCAGGTCTATTTCCTGGTACTTTACACTATAGCTGTCAATAAACATCTGCATTTCACATAAAACTGTACTTCACATTATTACTACAATTGAATTTTGCTTTTTTATTTTATGCATTTTTAGACAGCTTAATGGGAGTATGTATATGTATTTTACATTATGTGTGTTTTTATTGTCTTTGATTCATTTTCTATATTTATTTCTTTTTTATTTGTTTATTTTCTATGTACTGTATTTTCCGCGCTATAAGGTGAACTTGAAAGCCTTTAATTCTCTCACAAATCGACAGTGTACCTTATACGTATGAGCTTGTGTACCTTATAATCCGGTGCTCCGTATGTATGAATTCTGGTTGTGCTCACTGAGCTGATTTTATGTGCTACACGGCGCTCAGAAATCTGTCAAAAACCATTTTGGTACGACTTTGCTAAGCTAGGAAGCCGCACCGCATGCTGGATAGTCGGAGCATTACGGCTGCTGTAGTCAGGAGTCTGGGTCCTAAACTCCGTCTACTTCAGGTCCTAAAGTCAAACGAACGCTGCAGCATCACTGAGAGTTACAAACTGTCTAAAGTCTTCCATCTGTAATAAAATGATCAGTGTTGCTGCTTTACCAGGTGTAACAATGAAGTTTAACATCCAGGCATCCATGAAAACAGGATTTATTAAATTCAACGGAGTTAGAAGTTAGCAGGAAGTTAGCTCGCTAGCTCAACATTAATGAATCGATGGTACGGAAGTGGAGGAAGCAAGAGGAATGAGTTGAGCAACGTTTGATTTATCTGACTGTTTGGTTTCACTTAATGCGCCTTTTAATCCAGGGTGCCTTATGTATGAACAGACCCGTTCATCGACAGCGCGCCTTATGGTCCGGAAAATACGGTACGTCCTCTTACGTCATCTCCAGCCTCCTCTTGTACCACACCAATCCTTGAGCATGGACCTCCTCCCGGGCAGCTCCGTGTCTTTGTTAGGACCATCTATCACAGCAGGTTTCTCCTTCACTCTTGCTGCCATCCTTCTGTCACAATTCACCCCTGACACTGGTCTCCGCCCCCCACCCCGCCTATGCTGGCCTTTGCTTTGGATCAGTTTGGACCTGATTGGTGCCACAACTGTGGCACCAATCAGCTGGACTCCATTCTGTTTATCTCTTTATAAACTGCTTAGTAGAAGCAGAAGAGTAGACGTTACAATTAGGCGATGAAAATGTGAAACAGGCCATCACGCTATCATTATTTAACATTTAAACAAAAATGAATCCTATTTTTATACAAAGCGCTATGCTAGTTTGCTTGCAGTCCAAATTCTTCATCTGCAGTTTTCCTTTATTCCCAAATCACTCCTTGTCATCCTCCTTTCGGAGCATTGCTGCTAGCTCTTCTGTAACGTTAAACTCTTCGATATCTGACATGCAGAGGTGACCTGGGCTGCGTCACCAGCATCTCAGCTCTCGTCCACAGTCAAGGAGAACAAGTCCAATTTGTCCACATTGTTTTTCGACTAAGCTCCACATTTCCCACAGTGTCCCGTCTACGTCGTATTACAGTTTGCATGGCATATTCTCAAATGTTTATTTTGTACAGGCTATATAAGCGTGGCCGACTCTTTGATTAACTCCCATTTACAAAATGTTTTATTGTTTTTGTGGCTGCTCCATTCTTGGATGTAACGCTCGGTCAAAAGCTCAGACGTCTCTTCCTGTTCTGCATCAGTCAACGTTTCTGTGCATGTCTCATAGTCACATAATGACCATTCAAATTATCATTTTTAAACATGGCTGCTCTCCCATAACTGAGCACATTTACCTCTGATTTAAATAAACACATATTTAGAAATCCATGTGTTGTTAAAAACTCTACATTCTGCATCAGTCTCTCTTTTTGTAGTCCAACGTGACGTCGTTCAAAAACAGCAAACTCACATCTCTCATTAAGGAAATGTTCACTTCAAAATAAAATGTGATCTTTTCTCAAATAAATAACCAAAGAGAGAACGCGACAGAGCTCTACACTGACTATGCTGATCAGTGTTGGACATCTCAGCAAAGTGAGCCCCCATCAAGCATGGACCAGGTACCTGAGTCTGAGCTGAGTTAATGTCCAATAATACTAACAGAAGAGTGTGAGCCGGTGAATGTGTCACCGGGCAGACGTGACGCCAAAGGCTAGAAAAGAGCGTAACTGGACGACTTTATTGAAAATTATTATTTAAGGCAGCTACACGGTCCAACACGATGTGTGCTGTATAAGGTGAATTAATGCCACGTATCAATACTAGTACCAGCATTAATGCTGGCTGTAGTAATAACACTGGCAGTAGGAGTGGAAAAACCAACCACAGTATTTCAGTCGTTTGATATTTGACGTGTTATCTTTACAGTAACTTTCAGTACAGCGTATCTGAATTCTCCCAAAATGTTCCACTTACCCAGGTTATTTTCCCCGACTGCATCTGTGGACACAGAAAACAAAACTCTTATCAATATGCATGATCAACAGATATAGACCGTCAGTGCATATTTAGGCAGTGAGACTGTCGGCTTTTTCAGCAGTAATGTTATGTCTAAGCAGGGACGCAGGCTGACGTGCTGAGACCTGCACAGGAGGAAGGAGCAGGTATGAATATTGAACCCAGTTCAGCAGTTCGCTGCTGTGCAGTTAAGTCACGCATGTGCTTCAGTGCAGAGACGGAAATAATGATTTAAAGTTTGCCCAGAAGTTTTTTTAAATTCTGGATTTTTGATCGATATTATGTCTCTTTCCATTAAAATGAAACTACCACAACAAAACAGACTCTTCATTTCTCTGCGAGCAAATGAAACGCAGTCAGTTAAACGCTGTAATACCACGTTTAAGATCCCCTTAAACTATTATTCACATTCTTCAATAATCAACCGATGTGCAGCCCTGGCTCTGATACTGCTCAGTGTTCATTTCAACTTTTAAATACAATTTTATAATTTACAGCAACAGTCACCTAGGGCTGTGCGATATGACCAAAATCTCATATCCTGATATTAACACATCTATCGTCCGATAACGATATAAATCACAAGAATGTAACATTTTCTGTAAATTCTGTGATTCTCGGGCAGCTCGACTTGGTGAAGTGTTTCCAGCTGGGCGTCGCGTACCTGGAGTCGAGGGTTTTAACACAGCGGTCTCCAACCTTTTTTGCGCCACGGACCGGTTTATGCCCGACAATATTTTCACGGACCGGCCTTTAAGGTGTCGCGGATAAATACAACAAAATAAAACTAGTACCGGTACCGAAAAAAAAGAAAATTTATTCATAACACACGTGAAAGACCCAGGAAAACCGAGTAAACGATAAAAACGATAACAAAATAACGCTGAAAACCGATAAAAACCCTGAAAACTATACATTTCACACCTGAGCCTCAACTCTCGCGGCCCGGTACCAAACGACTCATGGACCGGTACCGGTCCGAGGCCCGGGGCTTGGGGACCGCTGTTTTAACGATGCATGAAACGATACATTTTTAGACATAAGTTGTAACGGCGCCGTTTTCTTTGTGAGCATTTCTTACACGGCGTGCTGCGGGGAAAAGCCCGTTCTAACGTTTGAGTCTAAGGTTTCTTTTTTAGCACCTGGCGGCTCTTTTTTACTTCTCATCCGTAAATACTCTGCCTCTTTCACGTGATTCAGTTTATTTTGAAAAGTCTCAACAGGATCTTGAACTTTATTGTGAAAGGTTAATGTGGAAACTAAACCAGCGGACACGCAATGGTTTTGCCGTCGTTGTTGCTAACGACAACGCATAAAAACAGGCGCGTCTCTGTCCGTAGTGTGGTTATATTAAAAAATAAGACAAAGAGAGAACTTCAAGAAAGTAATAAAGCCACTACAGTGACATCAGAACCATGAAAAAATATTGTCGTAAACAGTTTATTTTGTGACACCACGAAACAAACGATAGCGTAAAATGAAACGACAGATGTTTTTATATCGACACACGATATATATCGTTACATCGAACAGCCCTACAGTCACCTCACCCGCAACAGAGCAAAGACCCAACAATCAGACGCTCCTTAATGAGGAGCACTCGGGCACTGTGGGGAGGAAGAACTCCGTTTTAACAGGAAGAGCTCTCCTCAACAGAGAGGGGCAACCATCTGCTGCAACCGGTTAGGTGGAGACCAAAAATATACAGTATATCGTGAGTTCACCACTGCATGCAGCGCAGTCTCTGATGTCGCTCCACCAGAAATTAACTGCAAAATGACAGCAGTGTCCAAAAGTGTTTCTAGTTTTGCTGATGAGCTCATTATACACGCTACCTTGAACTTTCTAAACAGGAAGTATTGTGGGTGCTAAACAGCTGCAGGAGTTTTGAGTGATTCGTTTGTTTAGTGAAAGTAAACGACAACAGCATCGGGGTCACAGATGTGACGGCTGGCTCGGGTTAGCTTCAGTTTCGTGGTCGTCCACGTTTATATGCCGGCAGCAACCTCCTGGGCTAAAACTGTTGTGGCTTCTATGAACGTCCCAACGGTCCAACATAGGAAAATATAGCAACAATGTGTGTGTGAATCTGTGACACTGGTTAATAGATGTCTTCCAAACTGCACACAACCGCCTTGGTTGACTTATCCGATTTATCTAAAGGCTACACAACCCCTGTCCTCTTCATCAGCAGCTTAACAAAATTCTCCTGACATCTTCACACCAACTGCCAAAAGCAAGGCAGCCTTACGAGGCACAAACGGTGACATCACCCGAACAACAGCTAAACAAAATAGGCCACAGCTGTTTGCTTCTTTAGGCTACAAATTAGACTCAATATGTCACATGGCATCACATCACAGGCAGGACTGAGGAAATAAGCATCGAGTTGTATCCACCGGACCGACCCGCTGCCATTTCTTTCAGTTTGCTTTTCCACAAATGCACATTCAGAGCTCGTGCTAATTTGCACTAAATGAAGAATGAGCAAAGAAGGGGGTATTGGCGGGCGCTGGATGAATTATGGAGGGATTTAAATAATAAATGACGAGAGAGTCTTAAAAGAGGGGAGGGGGGCACTCAGGAAGATAGCGGGACACTTTGTAGAAGCCATACTCTCCAAAGAGATCTGGGGCGTATGAATAATACCTTACTGGGTCCATTATCGCGTATCAAAGCATCAAATGAATTATTCTGTGCATGCGGGCCCTCGGATGTGCATACAGCACTGCGATAGTTCCACTTCAACAAGAAAACAGAAGGAACGGGCCATTTTTCCATACGCACACATATGGGAGCAGCGATGGAGACACCTGGGACAAATCAGTTAGCTGTCAGTGTGGAGACATTAAAACAGAAAACAGTTCATAAAGCCTTTAATGATGCAGACACCGTATTTACACCACATGGTTGAGGAAACTCTATACATCATCCTCATATTCATCCGCTTAGAAAGAAAAACATCCAGCAGGGAACAGACGAGTCCCTCCAGAGACGAGAAACGGGAAAAAGGAGAAGGGTGGGGGATCGCGAGTGTTGTTTCTCAGACCTCTGCTTAGTCTAAAAATACCGAAGCTGAGCTCGGTGGGAAGGTTTCCCCAAAAACCACCTCAATATTTTAGCACAAGTATGTGGGGGAGTACTCTTTTCTGAGGCTTCGGTTGAGGCCACACCAACATACGTAGTCTTCATAGTATCGGGTTACTTTGATCAAGTCAATTTGAACTTTCAATGAAGAGACACAGTGTGTCACACATGTGCAGCTCACAGCCAGAGTAGGGAGAGGACCCTAGACTGTTGCTGCAGCACACATTATACATACACACAGTATGTGAAGAAACAGCACAAACATGGATTTTGATGTGCAAAAAATAGATTTTTTAAAGCAAATGTTAAACAATCTTTGCAACTTAGTGACAGAGGATCTCCACACTGTGACAGAGCTGCAGACACTCCCTGCTGCACCTCTCTCCTGACCTCCTCCACAGATACGACAATTTAAATAAAAGATTTCAACACTGGCTTTCATTAGGAATGGGAATTAAGTGGGAGTCCAATTCCTTACAATTGTTAGTCAACCTGTCTATTGAGCCTGCTTATCAGTTCTTGCAGCTGCGCTACAATCGGCTGATTTCAGTTGTGTGTTGCAGGAACAGCGTCACAGTCTACACCGCGTTCCTAATTATTATTGTGTTTAAGTGTCATACAGATGAAATAAGTTGTTTTTCAATTAAACCCATGGATGAAATTGTGTCTCGGGACTCTTTGTATCACTGAAAACAATCTCGGACACCTGTAGCATTAGTTTGCCAGGTGAGCCCAATTAAAGGACAAACTACTAAAGAAGGATGTTCCACATTATTAAGCAGGTCACCGTTTTCAAGCAATATAGGGATGAAAAATGATCTCTGCTGCTGAAAAGCATGAAATAGTTGAATGCCTTGGACACGTAATGAAAACCTCAGATATTTCACGAAAACTTAAGCGTGATCACCATAATGTAAGAGATTTGTGGCTGAGTCAGAGCACACACGGGTTCGTGCAGGTAAAGGCACAATGATGAAGGTTTCAGACAAATACATCCGATTAAGAGAGCAGCTGCTAAAAGGCCATCACAAAGCAGCAAACACATATTTGAAGCTGCTGCAAACATCAAGCTGTAGGATCCTCCAGAGACCTGCAGTTGTGCATAAACCACCTCTAACCAATGCTCACAAGCAGAAACGGCTGCAGTGGGCCCAGAACTACAAGAAGACTCATTTTCAAACAGTGTTGTTCACTGATGAGTGCAGCGCAGCCCTGGATGGTCCAGATGGATGCAGTGGTGGATGTCCCAACAAGGCTGCAACATCAGCAGTGAGGTGGTGGAGTCATGTTTGAGCCAGAATCACGGGGAGAGAGCTCATTGGCCTCTTTAGGGTCCCTGAAGGTGTAAAAATGACCTCTGCAAGGTATGTGGAGTTTCTGACTGACCACTTTCTTCCATGGTAGAAAGAGAAGAACTGTGCCTTCTGCAACACAACAATCTTCATGCAAGACAGTGCACCATCTCATGCTACAAGGAACACCTCTGCATCATTGGCTGCTATTGGCATAAAAGGAGAGGAACTCATGGTGTGGTCCCCATTCTTCCCTGACCTCAATCCTATTGGGAACCTTTGGAGCATCCTCAAGCAAACAAATAAGAGGGTGGGAGGCCGTTCACATCCAAACAGCAGCTCCGGGAGGCTATTCTGACATCCTGCAAAGACATTCAAGCAGAAACTTTCCAAAGACTCACAAGTTCCATGGATGCAAGAATTGTAAAAGGGGTCCTGTGTTAATATGCAAGTTGACCTGTTTAGATGTTTTTGATTTCAGTGAATATGTTCCCCTAATGCTGCAAATTTAACAAATGACCATTTTCAATTCTCTACAACCTATAAAATGTTTTGAAACTGTGTGTGTAATAATTTGGAACAGAGCGTTTTAAGTTTTTTATTTTTGACAAACATACTGTTTTCATTGGCAGCTTTGATGAGTAACATATGAATTCTACTCTAATGGCTGATGACTGCAAAACTATGCCGACTGTCATTTGAATCGACTATTTAGGAAAATCTGAGAAAAATATAATTTGCATAATAATTTGGAACGCGGTGTAAAGCATGCACGTGCACGTTACTTTTATTTTTGTTACATAAAAAACAGAATCCAAGCATCCGAGACAATAAACTGCAATATGTTGCTAACACAACTTTGGCTCTTTGCAAGCACCTGCACAGAGAGCATGCTAACGCTAAGCTAAACAAGAACCCAGAGTGAACCCCGACCTCAGCCAGGCAGCCAGATCCTGAACTTCAACAGGTATGAAAACATCATGTGTTTCTACCTGTTCATGATTCTAAAGTAGAATCATGGAGTGATTGTAGCTCAGAGGCAGAGCAGGTCAGCTACTAAGTGGAAGGTTGGTGGGTCGATCGCAGGCTGCTCCAGTCTGCATGCCAAATATCCTTGGGCAAGGCACTAACCCATGTGTATGAATGTTAGATAGTTAAGCACTTAACAGCTCAGAAAAAGTGCTTGTGTGACTGTATAAAGTTGTCTAAAGCTTTGAGCGCTCAGAGTAGAACAGCGCTGTGGGGGTCGTTGTAAAGTCTGTGCTGGTTTTCAAGCTGTCGGCTTTATGTTCTATGAAGAGAAACATGACAGTAAAATAACGAGTGATATAATCAATTACTTTCTCTTGGAAGTAATTAAGTAGCATACTGCATTACTTTTAGGAAAAGTGTTCTGTGTAACATGTGTAATTCTGACTTCTTTGAGTAATGACCTCAACATGAACAAAGCTTTGGCCATACAGCAGGCAATGAATTGACATGATACTTGGTGATGCTCATAGAAGAGCCAATGAGAATCGATAAGGAACCTAACTGATAAGGAAGTGATATCGATAATGGAATTGCTAAATTCTTATGAATTCTCAATCCTAGTTTTCATCCACCACTGATTTTTAAACGTTGTTATTTGAGTGTGTGTGAAGTCCTCTGACATCACACGTGACGCTGAATTGTTCACATCAGACTTGAAGATGGTGAGTATTGTGCTCTTCTACTCTACCTGAGCCCTCAAAGCACTTTTTGAATGCTTCATGGGAAGCATCCAGCAGGCTAGGCATCCAGCAGGCTAGGCATCCAGCAGGCTAGGCATCCAGCAGGCTAGGCATTAGAGGTGAGAATCACCATACATCCCACGATACGATATTATCACAATACTTAACGCACGATACGATATTATTGCAATTTTTTTTTAATATTTTGCGATATTCAGATTCTGTACATAAAGGTAAACTTTATCAATATTGATTTTATCTAATATCAAAGTCTCACACTCAGTCTTTCTCTCATTTCAGTCAGTTTTATTGTTGACAAACTGAACTGTTTGTATTACAGTCTAGTCCAACTTAACTGAACGCAACCATCTGGTACAATTACAGCTATTCTGAACTATGCAATTTATGAAAACTATGCAATTTATGAAAACTATGCAGCCCCTTCAGCAACTGAAGAATTTGAAAGTAAATTAAAACAAAATATAATTTTACATTAAATAAAAAAGTTTTAAACGTAATTAAAATAAAACATGTCTTAAATTAAAATAAGTAAACTGTCGTGTTTATTGCTGCCAAAAAACAAGTTAAACACATTTGGACAGTGAAGGAATGTCAGGGTTCTTGCTCAGAAAAAGGATCAACATGCTCTGAAGTCAGAGCAAAAAAACCTTTTTTGTAACAAAATATCGATTTCTGCTGTCCCTGTATCGATACATTATTAGCAAACAAAATATCACGATACTACACAGTATCGATTTTTTCCCCCACCCCTACTAGGCATCCAGCAGCGTAACTAAGGAAGGACGATGAGCCACCTGATCCATTATATGCTTTATCATAAAGGAAAGTAGTCTAACGAGTCCAAACTGGGAGCTGGTTGCACAGCAGATGCAGTTGTTGTACTTGACTTGGCTAAATGTTGTAAAGGGGTTTTTCTTAATTTTTCCTGTGGTCTTCCCGAGCTTTCAGTGCTGCACAGTTATCCACTCCAAACCTCTTTTTAAAGAAGGTAGCAGATTTTGGATTTGTCTCCGCCTCTCTGAGGTTGATTTGGGTTTTAAGCTAAATAACAGCCTCCTCCAGTTGCCCCAACATCTCTTTGGGCATCATATTGTCAGTGATGTCAGTGGCAACATAATGAACGTGAGTTGGATCATGGCATCAGCTCCAGATGTGTCATCTGCCCAAAGTGTCCTGGAATAATCAGGAGACAGGCCTCACTTGGCCACGTTGTCTAATTTTTGAGCCTCACGAAAACAGCTGTAATTCCTAAAATGTTGATGCTAAACTTTTGTTTTAAAACTTCTTTTGTTTTAAAATTCTTTGTTTTAAAACCTACTGGGGTTGTACACAGAGGAACATTTTTTAAAATATATATTTTTGCCCAACAAATCTTAGACTTAACTGTAAAAACTTGATCATTCAGTTCCTGTGAGATTTCAGTTTGGATCAAATATTTCAATCATACAAAAGATTTGTTTCCAGGGGAATCAGAAGTTATCCATCGTTCACAGCCACTAATAAGCTAAAGGATCACCACCAGCGAGCGCTAAAAGCTGAAAGAATGAAAAATAAAAGGATTTAATCAATTATTATTCTGCACTTTGCAAACTCAGAACGCCACAATTTTGATGTCAAAGACAAAGTAGACCAACTGTGCTGGAAGTATGTACACGTGCATGTTCAGACACCTCCTGCAGCTCTGTGCTGTTTGTGTTTGGTCTGAGGCTGCAACAGTATCTGAGGCCCGGGCTGATATCACTCCTAAGGCAGGTTCCTTCAGGCAGCGTTTCACTCTGCAGCCCCTGAGGAGCAAAGGAGTGCGTCTGGGAGGAAGGAACTTATTTTGGTGACACTGGGCATGTCCTGACACCAAACTCCCGGACGCCGCAGTGCTCAAAGTGAAGGTCAAAGAGTTGAGGTCATACCAAGGCAGCCTGATCAAAGTCCAGTAGGATCTCTGGAAACATAAGCCCTCAGTCAGTCCTTTGTAAACAAATAAATAAATAAACAGAGTTGATTGAGAGGAAAATATCCCCTATTCACAAGCCAATACCCACTCATTTATATACACTATAATCCACAGTCCACACACTCTGACACATTCATCCAGGCCATCGAGGCACCTTGTTATTTTAGTATCCGAGACAGTTATGAATGACAGAGCCCAAATGAGGCGAGATTTTTTTCCATTTAGCAGGAGTTTGGGAGTGTTTCATCTTATTGCTCAAATGACAGCTTTTAATGGCGCAGCATTCATAACCCGTGCCTCTTATCATGGCTGCCTCCAACACTTGATGGAATTTGCCATCACACAATGGTTGGAAAATACACTTCAAAGGCAAGACGCATCTAATCTCCTCCACTCTGCACATTGCAAATTTGCTGTGATAATAAGATCCTGCTTTCCCAAGCATTCTTAGGGATCTGAACCAAGCATGAGAATTTCATCCCCCCCCCCCACCCTCTGTTTCTTTCTATCTTGCTCACTCCCTATGTGGCAGCGTACGGAGGGGGCTGAGGAAGTTGTGCTGCAGTTTGAGAGAATCTCCATAATAGCAACACTGCATATCTGTGGAAGCCATCCCATCCTTATGTAAAAGCCCTATTTTACAGTTTTATTCTGCACACACACACACACACACACACACACACACACACACACACCTACACGAGTGAGACATGACTGACAGCGCAGCACACTGACCTAGTTTCCATGTGGCCCAGAAAGATCAAGCATGACTCCCTTGAAACTGCTATGGGCACAAAAAACCTGGTTCAGTGCATTCAGCCAGGCCAGTGCACATTGGTGAGAGACCAACCTACCAATCGCACTGCAGCAGGGAACAGCAGCTGCTTTAACTACAGCTTGCAATGCAGACATGTGCCTGTGATCCCGCATCGCCCCAAATCCTCACCAAAGTCACAAGACAAGAGGAAGCACAAAAAGGAAAGGAAAAGGCATCGAGGAAGCCCCGCAGGTGAAGCTGCGTGTTCTGTTTAGTCTGGCAGAGGACGGGCTTGTCATCGCACAGGCACAGCTGGAGGACATGCTGCAACGACGCCCCTCCGACCCCCACTACCCAACTCCCAGCACCCTACATATACCACTCCACCCCCTCTGGGTTATCTGTACACATGGAGAAGGTTAAGGATGGCGATGCTATCATAGAGAGCGTATTAGCACAACAAAGAGGTGTTTCAGAGACAGGCCCGGCAGGGTAATTAACTGATCCCTTAAAAAGATGCCGTGTTCGATACAGAAAAACATGCTAATGTGAAGGCGTAGTGTCGACTGCTAAAGGAGGAGATGCAAACTGAGCCGTTGTCACGTATAAAAAAGGAAAACGTCACTGTGAAATTGCAGTTTTCATACCATTAGCATAACTTTAAAACTTTCAGCAGGATGTTTTTAAGCTAGCTTAGCACAAACACTGGAAACTGAAGCGAAGAAAGAATGGAAAAGATAAGAGACGCTGTCATGACGACACACTTCCACCGTTTCAGACTGAAGGTGACGATCAAAGGAGCGGCTGAAATAGCTCGTCCGCAAAGCGCCGCATGTCTCTCTGTTGTGTCTCTACTGTGTTAAATGGCATTTACCAAAATGACCAGAGCAACTATTATAATGTATTAAATGATCATTACTATCATATGTTAAATTCTGAAAGATAAGCAGAAGAAAATATTTTTTAAAGCATCCACGTGTCTGTTCTCGTGGTACGCTGTAGCTTCCCGACTCTCTACGTGTGAGTGCAGGACAACAGTTTGAATATCCACACCACTCAAAGCTTTAAAATCACTTTGCAATCACTTTTGAAGAAAGAAACATTTCTATTAAACATCAAGTTTATCACAAATGTAAATATCAGCTATTAATGAAAACAAACACTCATACAACTTAAAGATTAAAGTATTTTTTGAATACATTTTCAGCAGGTCTCGACTGTATTCTAGCAGCACATCTTTTAACCCAACCTGACGTGTTCGTGTTAAAGGCTTATCCAGCCTGTTAGCACAGCTGAAGGATATTCTGGCTCGTACTGATGCTCTGAATAAAAGCTTTCCTCTTAAAGCCATGCACGTGTTTTTGAATTCAAGGCTATTCCAACTCTGAAATTACCAGAAAGTTGTTAATTTCATAGAAAAGAGTGTATTAGTCCATTCACAAACCTACACTAACTGTCCTCTGCCTCCTACTCAGTGAAGAGAGCAGCACACTTTGGTCTGAATGGAAGAAACTTTGTATCTTAGAGCCATGGACAGCACAGAACACGTGAACCAGCCACCATCACTCACTGAAGTCCCATCATGAAGTCTCAGGATGAGTTTTCACCAGCACTACCTTGATGCTGTGAAACTGCACACTCGAGGACTAACGACTAACAACTTATCAATCACAACAATATCTGTCTATATCTATATCTGTCTATTAGGGCTGCCACAAACCATTATGTGAAAGTCGACTAGTCAGATCATGGACGTTCCAACAATGGCGGCAGCTAGTTAGTTTTAATATTACTCTTATTATTCTTTCTGGGTCACAAAATAAACGTTTAACATATTTTCAGGCGAGAATGTAGCTGTGCAAACCTCAAATATCTGCTCAGTTTATCAAGACACCACATATTTTCAAAAGCGCTCCGACGTTTTCGGAGACGTCTGTTACCCACTAGCTCGATAGCTAGCCGGGAGGTCAAGGGTCACTAGAGCCGTGAGAACACCGGACTCCCGGCAAATCGTTTTCAAACCCACCGCCGTCTTTCGCTACTCAGGTTAAACATGATATATGAGTCACTTAGATAACTTAAAATGTTGTTTGTCTTTTTTCAGTATTTTATTTGTTTATAAGTAAATCGGTTTGGCTGAGATTATAGTTTTTACACAGCTGAATAAACGTCAAGCAGACAGCTGATTATCAGAAGTGTGAGATGCTCCAGAATTTACTCCGGTGTCCTGTTATATTTTAGATAGCAAGGAGTTTATTAAACTTCACGAACATCTGCAAATTTCATTAAAATTTAACAAACTATCATCTTGTCTTTATTTTTAGTTAGCACCTTAAACACTTAAAGCTGTAAGCTAATGATAGTTATATGAGAGCAGATGCTGCTGGTGCAATAAGCTGTACGTTTTACGTCCAATGCATGATGATCTGACTAGTCGACTATCACAATAATGGTTTGTGGCAGCCCTATTCGAGACGCTTTCATTTTTCCGACGGAGTTGTCTTCAAAAACTTCTAGGACAGTGACGCATCCTAACATCTCCAGACAGCATCAAGCCAACAACACAACAACAAGACACAAGAATGACAACAAAGCTGTGTTTTGTGACTCAAACGTAACATGACCCAAGTAAAAACAGAATCTCTGGGGTCTACGTACGGCCGGGTAAGGACGCAGCTCAGGTGAGGAAACGGCACGCACGTTATTTAGATGACAGGGAAGTGGATCGGTGGATCGACTCTGTCGTCCTGACGCTTTAATATCACTCGGGTGTGACTGGGAGGCGAGTGAAGCCGGGGAGGTATTTTGTTAAAGCCAAACAAAAGGCTTATGCAGCAGCGTGTTGCCGAGTGTGGAGCTCTGCGTGTTATCCAGGTCAGAGTGATCTAATCATGTGTGAATGAAAGCACTTGGCTGCGCTCCAGGCCGCGCTATGCCGTCATCACTCAGGGGGAAGGCGAAAACACACGTACACACACGCACACTTGCTTTGCTACGAGAGCGAGGACACATCGATGCAAAAATGCATTTCATAAATATACCTATAGAGTCTGCTAAATGGAAAAAATGAATAAATAACCACGAACAAACACGTCAGCAGGGCCGTTTACCAAAGTAAACGAAAGGAGGGGAACTGAATCCAGCGACAAGGCTGAGGGATGTGGTGTCCTCACTCTAAACATAAACTCAAACGTCAACTAAATGAACCAAAAATAAAGTGGAAGAAATAATGCAAACAGATCTACCAGCTAAGATTTAAAAATATAAGAGAAATCAAAATGAGCCACAAACACACAGAGCAGACGCTAAAAGAAGAGTTTGGACAAGTTAATGTGACGGCTACCTCAGAGATGGTTTCTTTGCTTTGGGTGAAATAGTGGCAAACTTGGGCACGGTGGTTAGCACTGTTGCCGCACCGCAAGAAGGTCCTGAGTTCAATTCCACCATCAGGCCGGGGGCTTTCTGTGTGGAGTTTGCATGTTCTCCCCGTGTTTGTGTGGGTTCACTCCGGGTACTCCGGCTTCCTCCCACCGTCCAAAGACATGCAGCTTGTGGGGATAGGTTAATTGGATAATTCAAATTGCCACTAGGTGTGAATGTGAGAGCGAATGGTTGTCTGTCCCTGTGTGTTGGCCCTGCGACAGACTGGCGACCTGCCCAGGGTGTACCCCGCCTCTCGCCCTATGACAGCTGGGATAGGCTCCAGCGCCCCCCTGCGACCCTGAAAAGGATAAGCGGAAGCGAATAGATGGATGGATGGATGGATGGATGGATGGATAGTGGCAAACTTACTTCAGCTAGCTGGAACATTGAAGACCCCAATACGACCCACCTGTGCCTAAATAAGGATCTGACCTTTCCCAACATCACTACAGCCTGCCCAAACCCAAACTTAGACAGTCAAACACTCTCCTCTTGTCTTCTCCCTTCTGTGTGGCCAAAGCGAGATCCAGAAAACACACCAATCACCAAGCTTCACGTCACAGAACAACATCCATCAGATGGTGAAACACAGCCACACAAATGTGCCAAAGACCGAAACCACAGAGTCACCAGGAGAGACAAACGGAGAAATCTGTGTCATGTCCTTCAAAGAAACTGCTTTCAGGAAATCCAGCTCCGTAACAAACCGAGCTCTGTTCCTTCTTGCAAAAACTCACATTTTCTCAAAAACCTCAGGATACCAAGTGCTGTATGGGCAAAAACCAGCTCAGGCTAAATAAACTCCAGATCTTCCTTAACCACCTCCACTACAGCGAGCATTTTGGCAATGAACTCATCCCAATCCTTTTCAAACCATAATAAGTGCATAGCATGGTTTTAAATGTCTGGTGAAATTTTAATTTACGCAAACATCCACAAAAAAGAACAACTTCAAAAACTCTGCTCCAGCTGTAAAAATGTAGTCAGCCAAAAAAAAGAAAAGAAAGAAAGAAATGGTGAAAACAATGAAAGAACTGAGTTCATTACAACAACAAATGAATCTGCCACTCAAACAAATGTCCTTCTCATTCTGAGTAACAGCAAAACCTTGATAAGAGTTTGTGTATCCGGCACGTTTGTTCGAGCGAAATCATTCCTGATTTAAAAAGTCAAAACAGCCACAAACACACAACATCCAGCTTCAGAAAGAGTTTAAGAAAGGCCCGTTGTCTTTCATGCTGCGTGCTTCAGTGTTTATAAGGCTGGTTTACTAAAGCAACTATATTTATACACACACACATTATATAAATTCAAAAAGAAAATTCCCATCTCGCCCCTGCGGGTGCTCTATAATTCAAGCTCGGGTCCTCTACCAGAGGCCTGGGAGCTTGAGGGTCCTGCAGTATCTTAGCTGTTCCCAGGACTGCGCTCTTCTGGACAGAGATCTCCGCTGTTGTTCCCGGGATCTGCTGGAGCCACTCGCCTAGCTTGGGAGTCACCGCACCTAGTGCTCCGATTACCACGGGGACCACCGTCACCTTCACCCTCCACATCCTCCAAGTCCATCCATCCATCCAAGTTATGACAAATCAGACTATAAGGCAAAAAGAAAGTGCAGCTTTATGGATTCATGGACAAAAGAATTTCTGTGGCTGCAATATGACGAGCTAAATAACCAGGGCTGCACATAAGTGGTCCGCATTCGCTGTCAAAATAAAAAACGGGCACAAGATAAGAAGTTGCAACGCGTGTTTGCGTACATAAGATTTTCAGGAGGAGGACAGACATTTGTTTAGAACTCTTAAAGATGTTGAAGAAGCTCCTTTAAGCAATTACTGTGATGTTCCTCCACCTCCAAAGAAATGTCAGAAGGAGTCCGAACCACAAAAGAAGCACGTATTCTCGGAAAAGTAGTTGCAGGAGGTGAGCTGGCTTCAAACAAATGATGAACGCACAGAGATGTGGTGCAGAATGTGCCGTGAAAATTTAATAAATGACAAATTAAAAAGGCATGAACGTTTTTTTTTTTTTTTAATCGAAAAAATATCGAACCGTGACACCAAAGTATCGAACCGAACCGAACCGTGAATTTTGTGTATCGTTGCACCCCTAATATATACATATATAAATAGTAGAACTGGAGTTCATCCACAGGATGACAAGGTTTTACGAGAGATTTTTCCTTCGTTACGTATGATCAAAAATCACACATAGGATACAAACAGTTTCAATATGTCTGCTTGGGGTAAGTCATGGGGTAAGTTTTTCCACTAACAATGACAGATGTTACAAAACACATGCAGTGATGTAAAGCGCTTTGAGTGCTCGGATATAGTAGAAAAGGTCGATATAAGAACTCGTCCATTTACATTCAGTGTTCTAAAGAGTTTGAATGCAATTCTGAAACACTACATAGTTTTACACCTTTGACTTTGTTACCTACATTGCGTTTTAAATTCCTACTGTGGAGACTCTGATACGGATACGTGGAATGGACACGCAGCACTGTAACAGTTTAGGATATTCCTGAAACTGGATGCAGCCACGTGTGTGACGCTCTGATGCTCCAAGCTCGGCGTGCAGGTGAGGGAAGAGGCACAAACAGGTGCAAAGTAATTCAAATGAAGGTCATCTTAATTGGTGCTTGTGAGAAAACAGATATTGTGGCTCTGGGACAACGTGACTTTGCTTCCACTCTGATGATCTCAGTTGAACAGTTGGAGCAGAAATAACAGAATAAAGCTTAATCTGTAAATGACCTAATGCTAGAAAATATGCCTCTGCCATCAAAACTTTCAATGTTCTCCAAGCAGGAATGATAGTAAATCAGTATGAATTCATCAGCCAGTGATTTCTGGAGTATGTGATGACCACAGCTGGTTATGGTGCATTAAAAACTTCTGCAGCTCAGAAAATCCCTGCAGCCATCTGAAGGCAGCAGGACGCATATGTTGATAAGTCTGCAGCCGCCACAGTTTGATAAATGCCGCACCAGAGCACAGCGCCATTCCACATGATCGCTCACTACAGCTACCTACACTACAACATAACCACACACATTTGAGACTGGTGGCTTTACAACTCCTAATCTTCTTGTTTATGTGGGAGCCACTGGATTATCGGGCTCATTAATATCATACGTCATGACCTCCTTCTGTTGTTTTTGTCAGGGTTCAAAAATACAGCAGCATTGCATCTGTAAATGAAAGACAGCCAGATAAATATTATTACTTTGATGTGCATTGACCTGGAATAACAATAACAAAAGTGTTGATGCTCATCTTCTTCCTGTATTTGCTTTTGTTCTATTTGAACCCACTTAAAGAAACAAACCCTCTTTAATGTGATGACTTTCAGCTCTTCAGCACAGAACCTCGAGCCGTGTAAAAACCATATCAATAAAACCCAAGTCGATACTGACCGTTTCTGATATTAGACATACCGGTGCAGCCCCAGCATTATCGATCAACGATGTATTCTTAACATTGCGTTGACCAAAGCCAATCGTTAATGTGGCAGCTTTGTTTCCTTCTTTGATCAGTAAAAACAAATAAGTAAAAGCACATTTTCAAATATGGTAAAATGAATGATGCATGTTTAGAAAGCTTACTAATGCAAAAGAAAACATGTGAATTAAACTGAGCGCTATCTAATGTTTGATTAATCATTTCAGACGTGTCTTTTCTGTCCAAAACCACCTTGTTTGAGTGTCCCAGCTGTGGCACTTCCACAGCATTCATCCACAGCTGTTAACACTCCAGTAAAGGCACAAAACTCTCCGGATGCAGGTTTTTTCCCCAAGCAGTGTCACTCAGGCTCCACCCAGAGCAGCAGCCATTCAACAGAGAAAATCTTCTGCTTTCAATGGTTTGAGCTCGGACCAATCGCAGCCATCCTCCGCCTCCCCCCCTCGGCTCCCAGGCCTCCAGCCAATCGCAGCAGCCCTGGCTGCACACATGACTATGTGCTGCTGTCCGTCAACCGCCTCATATATAGTGCATGCAAGAAAATGTGGAGCAGTTCAATAACTTGTGTCGTCGCCAGACTTGTGTGTGCGCGTGTGTGTGTGTGAAGGAAGTGGGGGGTGCATGCATGTGGGAATGCATGTGCTTGTTTATCTGTGTAAAAGCACGGAAGGAACGGGAGGTAGGGAGGGCGAGAGAGGGGGAGAGATTTGTAAGGCACTTGTATTTGCAAACTACTGGCTGAGTTCCCACTAGAGGCAGAGAGATCACGCTGAAAGACTGCGTGTCAGGAGTGTGTGTGTGTGTGTGTGTGTGGGAGAGACATGCAGACAGTGAGCGAGAGGAACCCGTTCAACTCATTTCAGCAGTGAATTCTCAGCCCGTCTAAATGAGCTTTCTCCTCACATATGGAAGCTTTTTGCTCTCGCGTTTGATTTTTTCCCTCCTAACGTCGCCACAGTTTCACGCTGCCGCTGAACTTTTGGTCGCACTTGACGTAAGTATTTGAACTGTTCGTCTGTCTTTTTCAATTCCAGCGTGACGGATTCAAGCATGTTTTCACTCTTTCTGCTGTACTTTCAAATTGGAGCACGAGTCCATTCAAAATCTCACTCAAACTAACAGCTGCTATTTTATTTAAACAATTGTTAAACTAGTAAAAACAAGACAAAGAAATGTTTTCATTTCCAGCTAAAGCAGCACTCTTTACCTGGTGCTTGGTACGGTTCGTCCAAAACTGTGAAAGCAGACAGAGGCTGTGTGTGTGTGTGTGTGTGTGTGTGTGTGTGTGTGTGTGTGTGTGTGTGTGTGTGTGTGTGTGTTAGGGGGGGCAGAGGGATTGTGTGTGCGGGACAAAGTGTGCAAATTGTGAAGCGTCTGCGTGTCTGCGTGTCTGGATATTCCTTTTTCTTCACCTCAGCTTGCTCTGTGGGAATACGGGGCTCGTCAGCAGTGTTTGAGTGGGGAGGAACTGAGGCAGACGGCGCACAAAAGCAAGCAGAGGCCGGCCAGACAGGGCAGGTCAGCCATTAGAGGCTGCAGTGGAGGGACGGGTCAGCCAGCTGCTGCTGCTGCTCCGTGAGGGGAAGGGAGGTGACACCCCGGCTTTAGCACGAGGGTTAGAGTGGTCGGGGTTAAGGGGGTGTCCACGCTTTGCTTCATGACCGCCTCTCGGTGTGCTCACCTTGCAATTCTCCCGCTTTGAGAAACCCCCAGAATGCTTTGCTCATTCAGCAGGCAGAGGATGCATCAGTTGAATGAGCTAAAAATAATTTGCCGTCACAGTTAAATGTTCTCTTTGTGTAGAAGAAATACTGACGCTGTCCAATTCAAAATGTCAATAAGTTAAGAAAGGCAGCAAAGGAAGAGTAAATGTAGGAGGTGGTTTAATATAGATGCTGACAAAAGAGGAAGGATAAGAGAAACTGCAATTTCACACAGGCTGGTTTTTTCTATTCCCTTTTTCGTTGGTTCCCCCGCCGGCTCGCGTGGGGGTCGCTGGTTTTGGAATGCATTTGGTAACAGGAAATGCAGGCCGTCCCAGTTTTTTTTTGTCCCGGTCTGCTTTTGTCCAAAGCTTTTAATCCACTGCAAAAAAAAAAAAAAAAAAAAGCTACGTGCGTGAGGGGTAGCAACAACTGACAAAAACATCTCCCCGGATCACAGATGTGCATCATGGCTGCTGCAGGAAAACACATCCACAGCCCTCACACGGGCTTAACACCAGCTCGCACATACAGACGCTAAAATAAAGTCTGGGCTGGTGATGACAAAGAAAAAGCAGCTGTTACAGACGAGTGTAATCGCTTTAGGGCTAAAACCGACGGTGACAACAAAACAGTCGCGGTCTGGAAAAGATTAATTTCAAATACAGAAGTGGACGAGCACAGAGTCGCTCTGTGAAATGCCTCTACATGTAGAGTCTTGTTAGCCAGATACACATCTCAGCCCTCACCACCGGCAGCTGATGTTGTACACTCTGTAGCCTCCAATCAACACGAGCTTTGAGTGGAAACTACACTCTTCGGCCCACATGCAGCTGCTAACACAAGGGTTTTGTCTGCATGCGAGGACTTTGTTGACTGTTACAGGATCGCATGTTACAGAGTCCTGTGCTGACAGACTGATAACGTGAACTCGAGGGATTCTTTGTGTTTTTTAGGATTCTTGGTGCTTCGGGTCCGGTTATCACTTGTTGATTGGCTGATCAGTTCAGGAAGGCAGCGGTTGTGTAAGTGCGACCTGTGCTCTGGATGGACTTTGGTCCCAAGCTTGGAGCTGTGTAAACCCCTCTGTGCCCTCGCAGGCCCGTGTGTGCGATATACATACACACATGTGTGTATGTGTGGCTTTGAATAGAAACCAGACAGCGATGCCTCCTCCACCCCTCCCATCCACCTCCTCTGTCACCACTCCCGCGCGGGACAATGAGGATTTGTTGACGCTCTGCCACAAGCCTGCTGACACAAAGCGTATCGCCTCCCCAGACCCCAGCCCGGAGCGGAGCAGGCTGAAGCGTAGGCAGGCAGGACACCAGCAGGAGGGCCCCGGGATTGGGGGGGACAGTGGGGGCATTTTGCAGAGGTGGGATTAGCAGACGAGAGCTCGGGGTTGGGGGAAGGGGGCCCGAAATGAACAGGAAATTACAGCCTTTGATGAGGCAGAGGCAGATTTGCGCAGGCTGAACTCCTCTGGGCCTTTTCCCTCTGCTTAAAAAAATCCTGTTTGAGCTGAAAATGTCAAAACACTTCAAGCCCCCCCCCCTCTCAACACATGTGTCATTACCCTCCAGCTAGGATGGAGTTGTTTTCTGTACACAGGTGCTCAGCAAACACTCACAAAAAAGTTTGCTATTTTCCCCTCCCCACACCGCTGCTTCCTACTGACGCCCCCTCCCTGGCCTTTCCTTTCCCTTCCTCTTCCTCCCTTCAGACGCCAACCATGTCATGGGAATCCTGTTAAGCTGTGTGTCCATTCGACCCATTTTCAGCCACTGGAGGAAAACACACAGCTCAGTCCACATCGCACTGCAGAAAAACTGCAGGCCCGGCATTTGAATCCCGCCTCTCAGATAAATATTTAAAAAATGGAGATTAAACACATCAAAGGAACAGCAGCAGAGACGGTGGGATAAACGCACGTTCGGTGAGTTCGTGAACATCGTGGAGTCCAAACAGACTCTGTCGCGTACGGCTGCAGAGCCCGAGGCCAAGCGTGCCGCGCTTGTTTCCTTCCTCCCTGACAATTAATTATCGTCGTACCGCGGCACCCCGCTACATTTGACTCTTTTAAAAGTCTCAGATGGTCCCTTCGTGTGTGCGTGAGTGTGTTTGAAGCACAAGGGGAGATGGTAATGTGTGCTCACTGAATATCAAGGTCGATTAGGGAGCCTCGTCTGGTCGAGCTGCAGCAGATTAGACAGGCAGAGCAGATACAGGCCGTGGGCTGGTCGTCTGGAGCTCTGACCCACATTGCTCTGATGTGCATGTCACTTCCCATTACGCTGACGGTTGGACGCCGCGTCAGCTGAGCACCGCCGTGATCTGCATACCCTCCCCGCGGGCAAGGCCTCGCTCCCCTCGATGACCTCGTGCTGTCAAATGCCAACGCTGGCCGTGCCGCCGCTCAACTAGAGGAAGTGTTGGGCGAGTCACGACGAGGCATCGCCGTCCCAGCTCTCCCATCCTGACTGCGTAGGTGGCAGCTCGCACGAATCCCTCCTGACCTTGATGCTGATACACTAACACGCAAACTTCAGGGTGCAGTGGCTTTGTCTCAGACTCCAGCTTTGAGTGTGCATGATGGAGGTTACTTTTCCAATCTTCCCGTCCCTCCCCTCTGCAGTGGGGCTCGGCGAGACCTTATTGAGCTTTTTCAGTGCTGACATTTCAATAAGCACCAAAAATACATGTGCCCAGGGAGGCTGTCGGCAGCGCTCCGGTGCACGCACACTTGTGTATACAGAGTAAGAGGCCTCGGTGGCGCTTGTGCAGCTGGCTGACAGAGACAGGTCTGTTTGCAGGCTGCCTCAAAGATAATTGGCAGCTACGGAGTGAAAAGCGAGCTCAGCAACAGATAAGGGCCGCGTGGAAAGCTCCATAATCAGCACGGATTAGCAAATGATAAATCATGGGTTCACGCAAGTATGCTGTCACTGCTGGAAGAGCCGGAGAGAAAGAGAGGTAGGAAGGCGAGATATGGAAGGAGTGGGATAGAGAGCGTGCGAGACGGAAAGAGGAGCGTGACTAGCGGGAAGATGTGGATGTTTTTGCTGTAATTCAAAAGGAAAAACACAATAATACCATCGAGCAGGTCAGCAGGAGAGGCAGTCGGGATGGGGGGGATGAAAGGAGAGGAGAAATTAAAAGCTCTGCCAACACTCAGACTAATACAATCTTCTGCCTGTCAGATTAGCTTCTTTAATCCAGAAAGGTTTAACGCCTCTTAGAAATCTGAAAGGAGACACAAATTCAGCAGAGATTTTCCTCTGCTAGAGAGAGCGAGACACAGGGAGAGGGGGAAGGTGCCAAAGGAGGAGGGTTAAGTCCCCGAGCGACTATCCGAAAAGCAGCGGCCTCGGCAACTCTGCCGTCAAACCGCAGAGGATCAGCCGACTCCGACCTCTGCGGCGTTCCAACTCAGACGTCCCCGAGTTATACCGCAGCGTCCGACGAACGTCGATATCTGCTCGACGCTCGCCCGTCTTTCATAAATACAGTAGGACAAAAAAGATGAGCTTAACTCAGGCTTAGGCGGAGCTGATCGGGTCAACAGAGCACAAAGCGCAGAGCAGCGCATTGAGGGCACAGTGTCCCCACAATCCCCTGCTGGGAAGGGGCGCAATGCTTTGTGATGTTCGGGTAACGTGGCTTCATAGAAATAAAATGAAGACAAAATACAGACGGAGCGCGGTGGCTCGGTTTAGCTTAGGAAGAACGGCGCTAAACATGGAGGACGGGGTGGTGCAGGAAAGAGGGACGGCAGAGTAAAGACGCCCTCATCACTGGTGTGACAACGAGGTGTTTCACTGCGTCCCACAGCAGCTCTGCTCACGGGGCGAGCTCCATCCAGCGCCTGGCTGTAAGGCGGCACGGGCGGGAGTAAAGGTTGGGCAGTATCCAGGTCATTCCCCTGCTGCCTCCCACTGATAACACAAATATGAAATCACAATTTTCGCTCGCCTCGCTCTGAGCCGCTGTTTGTGGGTGGGGTGGGTGCAGAAGGTGGTTTAAGACGACGACGACGACGACAATGACGAAGATGGCGACGGCCTGGTTCACCGCTCGCTGCGATTTACTGCAGCGAATTGGAGTGCAGAGGAAACGCTGATCCTCGAGTTCCCGCCACTGCACTGCGGCGACTCCACATATTAAAAAACATGGATTATGTACCATAAGTGAGCTTTTTGGGTTTCTTTCAGTGTTGTTAGTGAAACATTTCTGACTCAACTAAGGCTCAAAGAGACGCTAATAACGATATACATCATAGCTGAAATGCGGATTGCGGGTCTGAGTTTTGACAATGCAGCGTTCAAAGGGGGGCGCGAGCGCGACCTGGGAATAGAGTCTGTCGAAGATAAAAAGTGGCAGCAGGCAACAGAGAAATGTCACGGTTAAATCCAGCAGACAGCCACAAAGGGCTCTCTCATCCCGCTTTGTTAGAGATCCTCAAAACTGCTGCGAGAAGGAGCCGCAGATACATATTCATCAGCCTCGGTGCTCACGACCGAAATGAGCCGACACAGCTTTGGAGAAGAGAGAGCAGTGTGACATACAGTGCAGTTCTCTCAGGCGTGCTGCAGAAGTGGATAAGTCAGCCGCAGCCAGACTGACGTGACGCGATCAAGTGCATCGACGCCGGGTTCAAAGGTGCAGAGGCAGAGAGAGGGAAAACAGAAGCACGCCAATCAGCAGGGAAAAGGGGAGGATGCAAGCCTGCTGCGACGAGGAACTGACAAGGAGATGGAGGGGAGAGGTAAGAAAGAGTCACGGGTTAATGCCGAGGAAGGGACTGGCAGCAGGAATAGGCGCTGAAACCCCTGGAGCCATGACGAGATGATCCATGGCACGTGGAGGCAGGGAGTTTCTGGAAAGGCTTGGCACTCCGCCTGAGGAAGTCCCTGCACTGGAGCGGGCCTGGCATGGACGCTGCAAGTTCAGCAAGTATGCTTTTGAACGACTGTAAACGTCTGCTAGATCCTCAGAAATATGCACAGAAAATATTTTGAGAACCTGTACTTGTAGACAAACACTGAACCATGAAATCGGCCGAGCCCAGAGCTTTGAGACGCAGCACCAACCTTTGTCACAGACGATCACAATGTTTAAATATTATGCAAAATGACGACATCTTTGTGTGCTTTTCTAGAGTCGAGGCTGCAGAGTGTCTCACCACCTCGACACGTTTGCATTTTTCCAAAACAACATAACAAAGTTTAGATGAATCAGATTAATGCTTGTAGATGTTGGTATACTGTAGTGCAGAGACGACTATGATCTGACCGACTCAACTCAAACTGAACTTCACTGTGACGTCCCAAACGTGTTAAACGTAATATTCGAAAACCAAATGCATTAATAAGACGCTGTACACAGATTCTCTGGCATCGTTTGTGCACCTGTGTTTTGAATGCGATGCTGCCAGCAGACAAATTAATACCAAAAATAATGTTTAAAATGTCATTTGCTCATTTTTCTTACCAATCAAAGCAACTTGAACCGTCAGTTTTCAATATAAGAGCAATCCAGTGACATCATCCCGAATGCACGGCATGAAGCCAGCATTACGGCTCTTTTTGGAAACGCGTGACAGCTAAATGTGATACAGAGTGACCCCGCTGCACTGCAGCATCTCATTATAAAACTTCTTAATCGAGCAGATATTAAAACGTCCAATCTGACTTTAAGCCTATTTTGCGACTGACACAGCAATTAAGGCATATTTGTTGGGTTTGATTGAGTTTGCCCACCAAGAGGATCATTCGCAGCCCAAGTGATTTTAGCGATTTAATCTCCTCGTGCTCTTCCATTAGGAGATGTCTCCCAGCGCCGGTGGACTGTATAATGATCATTGTCAAGAGGCTTGATGGAATGGGAAAGTGTGTGAGAGCATATGCTGGCAGGCTCCCAGCCTGAGTAGCCTATTTTTGAACAAGCACTGGAGCTGTGCTGGGAGTGTTGGGTTAACTGTGGCTACAGTTACACTAGGTGCATAACATTTGTACTGTCAGAGGAAACGCGCACATGTTAGGACAGTTTTGGATGGTCAGCGGCAGGAACCGATACTACACGTTTCCTAAATACGTTCGGTTTTATGGGTCCTTGCATTTGTGAAAAGGGCACAAGAAGATTTTATACTGTGAGTTTCCAGGAGTTTGGAATCATTCAGCCTCTAATCCAGGATCAGTTACCTTAAATCGAACGAATCCCAGTCCAATAAAAATCACGGCCTGTTGTTCTACTCTAAGAACAGATTTCCACACAGACCACGTTTTTCAATTTAAGCGAGTGTTTAGGTCATCGGGCTTTTTCAGCAGGGTTAACGGTACCAAAGGGACAGTGCCACAGTCACCCTGGTCACTTTTCCCCAGCTCATCGAGCATTTTGCAGAATTTTGTGCATCTGTGTTGCATTGGCCTCCCTTCAGGCAGCACGTACTCCTGGCTGCACAGCAGCCAGCTATGCAGGCAGCGCCACTCAGTACACAGTGTGCTTCTCATTGTCCAACCCCAGGAATGTGCTGACGACGCAGGGTTCACACTGGTTCAGTCACACTGTTGCACTCTTCCCTCTGGCCCCGTCAGCCTCTCATGCTCGCCCTCGGCTATTTTTACACCCTAAACCTTTTTAAAGTTTGTCAGTTATGCAAACTTTTTCAGTTATGATAATACCCACGCCAGTAGGAGTGTTATTCAAAGGAAAAAAAGGAAGTGCAACCACACCTAAAACTGTTCAATAAGTCATCGGTTTGAGGTGATGGCGTGGATGCGTAGCCCCTTAACACACAGGAAGTGGGAGTCGAGTGGGGGAAAGCTTTTGTGCATCTCGGGCTCGCAGCCAAAAAGTCCAAATGCCAAGGAGGGGAAGCCATTGAAGCCAGAGCCAAGGGGCCTGAAAAATTATTACTTCCCACCTCGTCTGAGAGCAAACACACTGCAGGAAATTAGGTAGACGAGGGAGAATTTATTCAGTGAAAAGAAACCGTTTCGTCTGCCTGACCACGGCTCATAAATTCACGTGGGAATACCAAGTGACTCACAAGCTACGGTCCAATAAAGACAAGTATTTACCTATTTATCAGAGTGACGCCGTGTTGGTCCTTTTATTTAATTCTTACGGACAAATAATCTTCAGAATTCCAGGTTTCCGATGATTTTGGGCGACAACTCTCAATTCCAGTGATGTCTCGTCCACGGTCAGTGAACTGTGTCAAAGTGGCAGAGAGTGAATCGTGCCTCTCTTCCCAAAGTGATCATTCATTATGCAGAAAGCAGGAGAATGTGCACATCCACCATCTCAACACTAATCCTGCACAACTGCAACAAATCTCTGCACAATGAGTTGCATCATATATTCCCGACCTCGCTAACCGGTTTCAGTTCCCCTCCAAATCAAAACCTCAACCTACATAAAGCGGCTCGATTCAACGTGAAAAGAGGATGCAGAACAAATAAAACACGCTGTTCCAAATCTCTTCTTCACTTTTGTGGGGAAGCAGTCAAAACGGGAGAGAAAGACGGAGCGCGAGACAGACACACAGAGAGCATTAATAAAACATGACTGCATGATTTTCCAACCTCAAAGAGGCGAACACAGGAAGGCGCACTCCCAGTAGCTGAGGTTCAGCGCAGGGTAAAGGGAACAGTAATTTCTAACTAGCTCAACACTGCAGTGCACTAGTTTCAGCTGTGGGGCACGGCAGCATTCTCTGATCACGCTCATTCGCCTCCTTCCACCAGCCTGACTGACTCTTATCTTTTGTCTTTTCAGTTGCAACTTGTCTGATTTTTTACCCCGGCTTCCTTTTTTGTTCTTTTCTGCTTCAGGCTGAACGTGACAGCAGCGCCGGCTCAGCGCAGACACTCCAGTTTTCTCGGTAGTTTAGTGAAAACGAAGACGATGGCGCTCATCGTGTCTGCGGGGCTATTAAAGGAAACCACAACCTTTGCATCACCGCCTCTCCTCGCTCGCTCCTGCCGGCTTCTCGTCACCGTCACTCGAGGTTGCACGCCAACAAGGGTGGTAACGTGCTTTGGCATGGAGGCGCTCCACGCAGGCCAAGACAAACACAGCAGCGCACACTGACAGACACCGAGGCTTGTGAAACAGCACAGCTTGTCGTTTTTGTGGGAAATTACCTTCAAAGTTAATATTTCTCACCTTTATAACCACATAACACAGAAACGACTGGCACACCTGACGTTAGAGCAGTTTTAGGGAAGACGTGTGTCTGTGTGAGACAAATATGGATTTTTCAAAAGCTCTTTACTACCCGACAGGTAATAATTTAACATGTACTGCATGTCTCATTAAAGAGCTGCAATAAGCAGACAGTAACTATCCAGCTGCTCAGAGTTTGAGGTAGTTTAATTCGAGCTCTTCGACAGACACCTTCCCTTAAACTGCTGTATGTTCGCAGCAAATAATCTAACGTCAAAATAAAAAAGACATCTGACACTCGTGACCACAAAACGGCAACTTCCCCAAAAAAGCTGTGAAAATATCAGTTTTTTAAAAACGACTCGTATTTAATGATACTTTTGGGATTTTAACCCTTTAAAGAACAGCATGTTTGCACACCCGTACAGCTGCTGATGTTTATTATTAAAACTAAAATAATTTCAATAAGTAGTATAAGATTCCTGAGATAGGTCAGTTGGCAGCAACATTTCATATATTATTACAATATTAACCCTTTAAAGAGGGACTCCAGCTGAGGTGGAGCAAACGCACAGGCTGGTCTTTGCATGGAAGCTTCCGGCGCTGCTGCCAGCTCTGCTCTTTCTGTCCGTGCAAAAGTAACACCGCTGATGAGAGGGGCTCGCAGCAGCACCCTGCAGATTTAAACGGATTCATTTTTTGACCTGTTAACACAAACGCAGTTACTCTGTGTCCACATAACCCACTGAGTGAGTCCCGTGCAGGTTTGTCATGGCCACAGTTTGCTGCAGGATTTCATGCATCAGCAGCAGTGCAGAGCTGTGGCAGGAGGTGTACGTCCCAGGATCAAACCTCTGGCTGCTGGGACATCGCAGGGCGTTGCAGTCTCAGTGCGAGACCAAAACATGGAGATGGAGAAGTCCATCCTGTCACTGAGTCAGGGTTGGACTCTAGCTGGTCTGTTTCTACCTGGCAAATACGAGTTATAGTCATTTAGCACAGACAAAATAGCACGAAGATAAACCACACAATGTCTCCAGGATCATCCGAGGCTGAAACAAATAAATATCAGATAAATGCAGAACTGCCCACTGTAAGAAACTACTACAGTGAGGTCAGGTCTGTCAAAGACCTAAATCGGATTAGATAAGCCGCATATTCTAATTATGTTAGCTATAAGCTTTGTAATAACCAGATACTCCAGCCTTTTTATTTAGCTAGAAATTGTTCACTCATTAGCTAATATTATCTACAGAGCTAGCAGTAGCTACGACCCAACATACACCGTCTGATGAGCTAACGATATCACGCCAGGTAAACAATGTTTCCCCAGAAGATCTGTTATCAATGATTTTACCTACTCAGCTAGCAACCACAGGCTAATGAAGTACAGTACAGTAGCTAACTTCATGGCTATCGTTTCTGCAATGCTAGCATATAGTAACATTTAAAAGAAATCAATGCTAATAAACTCAATGTTTATTGATAGAGTTAACCAAAGAAACGGCACACACGCTAATTTTGCTGACACATTGCAACTAGCTTCTCAAGTATTCTGCTGACTATTAGCAAAACAAACTGAAAGACTGACACTCTGTAACATTAACAGTCAAAAAAGCAACATTGATTCAGATAAATTCAGCTTATTCAGTTGAAGGCGGCGTTAATTCACAACTATTCATATCTAAAAATGTTATTCATCTCTTCAAGTCCTCGACTGAAAGAGAGAAAATGCTACGGAGGACCAGACAGAAACAGCGAGCGACTGTATTTGATCAGGATGAAAATATGATGACAAAGCTGTGGCTCAATAGATCTGGACAGACAAGTGTTACTCTAATCTATATTTTGAAAATGATCTCTTAAGTTTGTCATTTCCCCGTCTGTGATAATAAAAATGTCATCACGTATCAAGTATTTACTGAATATTAGTATCAAGTTCGAAGTATCGTGACAGTCCTATTTGCAGGTTCGTACAACTTTACAACTCAACACATATTCAAATGTCGTCACTCTCTGGTGCCCGTGGGGAACATTCAACGCTGTCGGTGAGTTTGAGCTCTGACTGAAAACCATCGACCGTTGACTGTACCTTGAGGGACACCACAGCACAAATGACTCTGGATTTTCTACCATGATGCATTTTAGTTCTGCTCTTATTAACTGCAACATTTAAGAAACAAAACAACAGTCTGCACATCTGCACACGGACTCTGGATCAAGCCGATCACCATCGAGTCTCCTGCACAGACCTCAGAGGAGCTGCACCCCTGGAGGAGCTCACTCTTAAGGCTGCAATAAACATTCATTGCTGTCGGTGGGTTTGCAGCAGAATAACTCACTGATCAATGAATGCAGACTGCGGTTCAAACACCCCGTTACCCAAACACCACGACTGGGTTTAAAGAAGAAGCTTTTTTGTAGAAGGCCTCCAAGAAAAAGACAGAAGAGAAGGTGGGTTCATCAAACGAAGGAACGGATCAGTTAATAAAGCCATGAATGTGACCGGGGCAGGGCTCCTGTGGAGGGGAGCTCATGTTGTGCAATATAATTGTTCATAGAAGTAATTGTGACACACATGAAGTCTGAGATTGCCAAAGCAGCAGCAGATGCTACTTTAAGTCCCAGTAACATGGGAGTAATGGATGTACTGGAATGCACACACAGAAGCCCTGCGTGCATCTGTACATAAGATTTATTTTAAATAGCCATCACTGACCCTGCCCTGTGAACACCTTTTCAAACATATACCAGTTTATTGTTAACAGCTGGCGGTGTGTAGAGCCACGATTTGTCATGATTTTCACCCAGGTTTAAATAACATCCAGCTGTGACGCTTCCACAGTAATGACAGGAACGAGCTCTTTGGCTAAACGGAGACACGACACACCCTGAGCTGCTGATTACCCAGCAGCCCTCTGTTCATAAGAACTATTCAGAGCAACAAGGACTCTAATGATGAGTACGGTCATTTTAAACATGCGATTTCAGAACCTTTTATTAGCCGGACTAATAAATCCTGAAACTCTCTGTGTGGCTGGATCCCAGCAGCAAGTTCTTCAAATGCTGCCTTGGCAGATGAAGTCGGTATACACAACACATACACCTTTGTTCTAGAACTTCATGCACATATTACATGCGTAGTGCATCACTTAGTTTAAATTGTTGCGCAATTCTGAAAGCATACCAAGCCAGGATTAAGAATGTCCGCATGTATACTGCACCGTCTGCACAACGAGCACGTCACATGGCTGTTTGTATGCGTTGTTATCCACTGTTGTTGTGCAGCCGTTAGTGTACAATTACTGTCACCACACAACAGCACATCTCTAACAAAAGGACTGTCACAATATCACATTTTGACTTTTATCACAGTAATTCTGGTCATAAAAATCCACCGTGTGTTGTTACAACATCTGCTATTAGACTTACTGCAGTAATGAATCCGTTATTATCACTATAATAACTTCTTAACATTACTAGATTCTTTTTTATGCATACATATCATACATGTATATTTATGCATACATATCATACATGTATTTTTATGCATACATATCATACATGTATTTTTATGCATACATATCATACATGTATATTTATGCATACATATCATACATGTATATTTATGCATACATATCAGGGTGTCTCACTGAAGCAGAAAAGTTCTGATATGAACAGAGGTTTGATGGGGGGTTTAAGGGAAAATCAAAGTCAAAAGCATCTACAAAACTACTTTTTTGTCTTTTTTATGGCAATTAAATTCAAAATGTAAGTTGATCACAGGGAGCAAGCGAAGGTTTGTTCCAGGCCTCTGAGCAATGCTTTCATTCTACAAATGGATCACAGTCTGAAAAGACGCATAACAAAAAACCCCACAAACAGACAAGATTTTAAGACTGTTTTCCCCACAGTGGGCCTGTCACAGTCCCAGCACCTGCGAGTACAAACACTGGGTTTTAATCGTGCTCACATGTGAGGGGAGAATTCTTAACATCAGAGAATAAATGCTCAGAAAAGTCAGGAAGAAGGAATTTTACTGAAACTTGGTTTTCCATACATGAGCAGAGTGACGCGAGCAAAGACTCGGACATGGGATAATCTAAGAACATTAATATATCGTAGAATACAGCATGTCATTGAAAGGAAGAATTATAGCCACTCCCTGTACGATCGTATCATTGGTTTATTATTGGTGTCACTGTATCGTGTGACTGATGCATCACTGACAATGACTAACAGCATGTTTTTCTTTTTTCCAGGCTTCATCTGATTGTTTGGTGATTCCCTGAATCCTGGCTCTGTGTGAACATCGAGGACGCCGCTTTGCATTTATTTAGCATTACTGTTATGTTGTGGCGACTGTTCCCTCGGTGCGGGCAGTCACAGCGTAGGCAGGGGGCTCGGAGTGTCGCCTAAAGCGGTCCTCCCACCACGATCCAGACGCTGAATTCCACAACCCGAGTTTTCCTTTACTAACTGAAAGCCTCAGCGATACTTCTGCTCCTGTTTGTTAATGTCGCCTCGTTTCCTTTAGCCAGGCTGGAAATACAACGAGCTACAAAGTCAGTCATACTTCACGACATTCCAGGAATTCCAAGGCTGGAAGCGAGCCTGTCAGGGACAGAACGGACATGGCTGCTGTGGGGGGCTTTTGTAATTACACAACCAGCACCCAAATATATTATGACTTCAGTTTATAATCACCTTAAATATGATTAAATATATACACTTTTTTAAGGGTTGAGCCTTATTTCCATATGTCACTGGAGGAGACGCAGACATGTGGGAATGCTGTAACTGCCCTGTAAGGTTATGTTAACATGCTGGGAAATTTCAAACACACTGATGTTTTTCCAGCCAGAGTAGACCCCAAAGTGTGTGTGTGTGTGTGTGTGTGTGTGTGTGTGTGTGTGTGTGTGTGTGTGTGTGTGTGTGTGTGTGTGTGTGTTTTACATTTACAGTGGGAAAGTGTTGGGGGGGGCATTGAGGAGCAGCCTGGGTCTTTACTGGTTTACTAAACAGCAGAGGGCCACAGATCCATTTTGCGTACATATCTGTGTATTATTACTAAGGCAGCATAAACTCTGCACATATCCATGTTTAAAATATTACGATATGTTATGAAAGAAAGAGCTGAAAAGTTAAATACTTTGACCTGAGCACAAAAACAACTGAAGATGAGCGTAGAGAGGATAAATCTAAATGCCGACCTTTTTAAAGAAATCCTCTTATCTGGGATTCGGCTGCAGCAGAAAACACTCGTCTTCTATAAACTGGAGCCACTATAAGCCTGCTGCAATTCTAAAGCTCCAGGTAAACTGTGCTGGCATTCAATGAGGGATTCATGTACAAATAAATGAGTAAATGAAATGTCAGCGCAGGTTCTCTGCAACTGTGAGTAAAGAGGACTATCTACAGAGGCCTGCACGCGGCGGACGTTTGCTACTTATATCAGGGCCACACAAACTGTGCTTGTTTATCCCTGTGGTGTCGGGCTTTGTCATCATACACTGTGAAGTTACAGGCACTGACACTGGGAACTGCGTGACCCACTTCTCCCTGACCTGGAAACACTCCGCAGGCTGACCTGCAGTCCAACGCCAACGCAGCTCGCATCAAGCGAAGGAAGAAAAAAGGCACAGCGAACGAAATCTAGGCTCAACGTAAATTATTAAAGGCTAAAACGATGAGAAAGCACAGAGGGCAGCAGCAGAGCCCCGCCAACGGTGAAATCCACTTTATGTGAGCTGAAGGGAATAAAGAGGAGGCATCTGAAGCAGGGCAAGTGTTTGGCTGCTCTGCTCTGTAGCACGCAGGAAAATCAAAACCTGGTGATCCTGAATGACTTCTGGACACAGCCATATGAAGTTAGCCCAGTTATGTGAGGACAAAGGAGAAGCATGTGCTGGGCACAGGCCAAGTACTTCCATATGGGTGCTGAGTTCACTGGGTCCAGGTGGCACGTGGGATCATACGTCACGTGGGGGTCCAGCAGGGATCTACTGCCCCCTTATGGTGTGTGCTGTGCAGTGTCGCATTCACGAGGCACGTTTACATTACAGGTCAGCTGCTTTGGCACATCTCTTGCATCGGCTTTGAAGTTCTCACATCTCATCGTCCGAAACAGCAACACAGCGCTGGTCTGCAGCTCCCTCAGAGCCTTTAACTCGTGACACTTTTTGTGTAGTGACTATTAGTAAAACAGAAAGATGAAAAGCAGCTTTGACGGTGTGTAAAGAGTTTATTTTGTCAGATGACAACTCCAGAAATGTATTCCACGTCTTCTCATTTGCTAACAGTCCTTGATACCAGACTACTGATGATCAGCTCCCACACTGCCCGTGCATGGGCAGCAGCACCAGGAAGATAAAGGCCGCAGCAAATGTAAACACACAGTATTCTGCTATTCTATGACCGTTCATTTCACTGTCACACTGTAACTGTTTGCAAATATTTTAGCACATCAGAGCGAACAATGAGAACAACGAAGTGAAAGGACTGCACGCAGGACTGTCCTCCAACAGCTGAGCCAAAGCAACAACTATTGGAATATTATAAATATCATGAAACCGCCCTACATGTCGACGTTTTACCTTCATCATTTGTAATGTGCACCACTGCAGAGGTCACTGATTCATTAACAAACGTGAGGTAAAAATGTTCCATATGAGTAAACACAGAGTGACTTTTAAACTATTACATTATTTTGCTTTGTTTCTAGTTTGAGTAGAACAGTTACAGGACTGAGTGGGAAACTGTGTGCACAGATCCAGTCAGTCCAACTGCTCAGGGACAAAGTTGAGAAGAGAAAGTCCCGTCCCCACCTGGTAATGATTAACCACGAAACCACAGACCATCACCAAAGGACACTGATAAGCCATTGGTCACTGAAGGGGAGGGGGTCAGGGAAGAATGAGGACCGGGTCAGCACAGGGCGACTGGAGGTGGAGCTCAAAACACGAAATTAACTATGTTTAAAATCGAAAATATACATAAACTACAAATTCATTTTGAAACCTATAGAAATGGCCCATCACCCAATCAGCTTCCAGCTGATTAACAATAACGAGTCTAATTCAGTCGTTTATTTTTATCCATCTTTAAACGACTTAATGGCTCCAAAACCACATTCACCAAAATTCTTCAAATAAATAAATGTCATGAATTCGCTTCTTTCTTCCACAACAAATGTTGTAGTGTTAGAGGTCATGTGTGCTGTTCTAGTTTATCCAGCACTGCTTCACATTCTTATCAAACTACTGCTGTGAGTCCACATACCTGCTAGAGGTGGGAATCACCATACATCCCACGATACGATATTATTGCAATTTTTTTTAAATATTTTGCGATATTCAGATTCTGTACATAAAGGTAAACTTTATGAATATTCATTTTATCTAATATCAAAGTCTCACACTCAGTCTTTCTCTCATTTCAGTTTTATTGTTGACAAACTGAACGGTTTGTATTACAGTCTAGTCCAACTTAACTGAACGCAACCATCTGGTACAATTACAGCTATTCTGAACTATGCAATATGAAAACTATGCAGCCCCTTCAGCAGCTGAAGAATTTGAAAGTAAATTAAAACAAAATATAATTTTACATTAAATAAAAAAGTTTTAAACTTAATTAAAATAAAACATGTCTTAAATTTAGTTTATCGCTGCCAAAAAAAAAAAACCAAGTTAACCACATTTGGACAGTGAAGGAATGTCAGGATTCTTGCTCAGAAAAAGGATCAACATGCTCTGAAGTCAGAGCGTGTTCCAGTCCACAAAAACTTTTTTTGTAACAAAATATCGATTTCTGCTGTCCCTGTATCGATACATTATTAGCAAACAAAATATCACGATACTACACAGTATCGATTTTTTCCCCACCCCTACTACCTGCTAACCTACAAATCTAGATCCCATCCACCCAGCTCTGTTTCTCTCAAATGTGCTGTAATCACTCCACTACTCCAGAGCCATGAGTATTTACAGATATTTCTAAACCGTCTTTCTCAGCTCAATATTTGGAAAAAAAACACATTTACAAACAGCTGTATGAAGAACTTCTCACAGTCTGTAATGATAAGGACCAATAAGGTTTCAGTAACAGCTCTTACTAAAGTCACCGAGGACCAGCAGTGACTCACAGTCGTGGTTTTATTTGATCCCTTTCATTTTAATTCAAAGACTTCATGAGTTGCTTTAACAGGTCAGCTTCCTGGTTGGATTACATCACAGCTAAAGGGTCGAACTTTTAATATTTCGATCGATGACTTTAGATCTGCACAGGCTTCAGTCAGGGGTTCCTCAAGGGTCTGTCCTTGGTCTACTACTCTTTAACCTTGATGTAGTATTTTGGTAATAATATGAAGAGTCATAATGTGTCCTGCTGCTACAGAGCTACATTCTACTCTGATCTTCTAACCTCTGTTCACAATGAGCTGCACTCACATTAACTGCACATGTGTCAAAACTTGGAGACGAGACTTTCTCTTTGTCTAAATTTGATCAGATTTAACTTCCATTTCTGTGATTCAAGTTTTGATGATCGTATTAATAAGGCCACCAGACCTCCTTTCTATTACTTGAAAAATATATCAAGTTAAAAAACCTGACTCTGACCTGGCATTCATGACAAGCAGGTGAGATTACTGTAACACTGCACTGGACTTTCAGTAGAACTAGTTCAGGACATTCAAATGCAGCAGCCGGGATCCTTACACATGAAAATATTATTCCCAGTAATACTTGGCTCCCTGTTCAAGACAGAATGACCTTCTATTAATCCAAACACACTCGGTGTTTTTGGCCCGAGGTTCATCTCTGACACGCTCAGTTATTCCCAGAATCAAATCAAATGTCACTGCCGCACGAATTCAAGAGATCTGCATGAATTTGGCTTTTAAACAGTTAACTTCCAACTGATGGAGATGAACGTGTGAGTGATGAAGTGTGCAGCTCTTTCTTTTTTTAAATGGACTTCATCTCTTTACGCTTCCCCAAAGAGCTCTGAACATCTGTGGCCAGGACAGCACACTGTCGTAGGTTTACAGCCCCATGGTGCACAAATCCATCTCCAATAAATGACCATCTGCTGCTTCATGACCACAACACGATTCACCTTCAGAGATTAAGATTCTAGTGAAGAAAAAACATTTCTGAGATAACAGAGTTGATATTAGGACTTCATGTACTGGCCTCGTGTTGGAAACAGCTGCTGCTAGCGCAGCTATTCGGTCCCTGACCTGGCTTTTTTTGGTCACTGAATGGAGGTCTGTGAATTCCCAGCCCTGTCACAGCATTTACAAGCCGGAGGAGGCTTTCTGCAGCCCCCCTTGACCTCTGCGTCACCCTTGCCCAGTGCGTGCACTGCAGCATCCTGGGATGAGAATAGAGCTAACAGAGCGAACCCACCTCGTCAAGTTTACAACCCAATCATGCCTGGTCTCATAAATCCACGCCTTCTCCTGCAGCACGCTGACAATGCCCACCATTCAGTGTGTGCGCAGGTTTAATAGTTCCTCTCGGCTTCCTTCTACTTCTTAGTGACCCCACACACACACACACACACACACACACACACACACACACACACACACACACACACACACACACACACACACACACACACACACACACACACACACACACACACCCCTTTTTCCTCTTGCAGGTTTATGGAGGAACTATGAGAGCAGAGCTGCACACAAACAGGTCAGCGTGGAGTCACGGTGAGGTCAGCGCTTTTTGAACTGTGCATGACCTATGACCCTCTCCATGGTGCCACCTGGCGCTGCAATGGCAGCCAGGGGAGTCCTGAGTGAACTTCATCTGAACCTGGACCTTAACATTGGACCACTGCCTCACCCTGTCCCCCTGCATCCAGCTTCCCCTGAAACCAGGAGTCACGTCTTCCCGACACATTTCTGCAGCTCGTGTTGCATCTCTGCACTGCGTCCACCGCGCAGAGATGTTGAAGACAACAAAGACGTCGATTACTTTCATTTACTGAAGTTCTCTGAGATCGCATCGCTGAAGCAGACCATCAAGACTCGTTGTTTTATGAAACGTGTAAATGTGTTTAGACATTTCATTTCCACTTGTTGGATTTCTCTCTCCATGCTCGTGTGGATGGAAGCGGCTGTCGTTGGGTTTATACCCCCCTCTTGTGGTTTTGATTGGAAACTAGAACCCATTTATTAATTTCACATTTCACTTTACCACTAGAGGGAGATCTTTGTCCAAAGATCATTTTCAAGATCAGAAACTAAAAGTGAGGTTCAGCGTTGTTGGACCAGAGAAAAGTTCATGTATTTTGGAGTAAACAGATACTGGGGGCAAATGTAACTAAATATTTTTCATTAGTACTTAAACAGAAAAGTAAGGGAAGATAAGTAAGATTGAAATCTGAGGTAAGTGCAGGTTTATGAACTTACCCATGTTGTTGTGCTCAGTTTCAAGCTGATGATCGCTGTAAAAACCTGCAGAAAAGAGGTGCGAGGTTAGTGCTCCAATTGTTACAGAGTACTGGCAATTATGATAATATTAACAAAAAGGATTCAAACTCCAACGTGCGATTAACTGCTGTAAGACACAAAAGTTATAGCACAAAGTTTGGCTTCTTTTAGTTTGGCAGTTGTGTTGTGCCTGTAGCCCACACATCCACACTGACCAACGCTACCGCTCAGGGTAGCTGAGCAGGTCGTCTATTAACAGCTGCTCTGGTTTGCACGCCAAATATACCAACCCCACGTTGCTCTCTGGTGTACTGGACATGTCCAATGTGCGTGAATGTTAGACAGAAAGCTTGTGCGAATGGGCGAATGAGGCAAATTACATAAAGCCCTTTGAGTGCTCAGGTAGAGCACAAAGGCCATTTAAGGCCAGTCCATTCATTTAAGCTGGAAGTCTGGAGGCTACAGCACAGTGGGAACAACAGTGAGCAGAGCAGACATGCTGAGCTGAGCCCAGAGGAGAGAGTAGTCTACCTGAACTAGATTGTGGCCACACTCCCCTGGCTTACAGACAAAGTCCCATCACAGTGTGTCCTTGCAGATATGAACACGGCTTGATGAGGATGCATGCAGAGAAACCCCCCCAACATCAGAAGAACACACCAGGCAGCTAAGCATAAGAAACTGTCGCACAAGCTCACCACAAAATGTTGCCAGGTCTGATACTGCAACAATCAGACATAATTTCACACGAACAACATAAAAGTGTGGATCCATCCTGTTTGATATCAGTGGTACAGGTTTCACACACCTTTGAGTACCAACAGAATATTGCTTAAACACCACAGCCTAAGACTATTATGCTTTTATAAAGATAGCTTATCCATCTTCTGATCCTAGATCTCACAGTGGAAAAGGAGACTTGCATCATGGATGTGTGAATGTTTCAGTCCAGTGTCTTAAACATCTTTTCACCTGTAACCTCATCACTAAAATTCATGTCTTACTTTAGCAAACTCAGCATCGATCTCCTTCATTTTGTGTTGTTTTTTGTGTAAATAGATTGAGATGATCTCTTATTTCCTTCTGGTTCGTGACTCATGCTCACCCCTGTGACAAATCCCACCACAACAGGCTGTATTATAAAAGACTCAGCGTGAAGCCTCTAAGGAAACTCTTTGTGATCCTCTTGGTGATTGTAAACTAAGTAGCATGTGAGGAGCAGCACAGGTTGCAGTATCATATAGTAATGCATATACTGTTTTATTCAACCTGTTGGCTCCACTGAGACTTTACAATATAAGCATAATGTTGCATTTAAACTAATGATGAAGATCGTGCACTCCTCAGGAAAGTGTTACGTGAGGTCATCCGGCAGGAGAAAAGCAGGGGCCTTCTTTAATACATCTGGCAGCTCGAGGAGTCTCCCCCTGCTGGCCTTTAAGATGAATGCAGTTTTAAGGGGCTCCCACTGTAAGACTGGAAAGCTACATGCAGTCGATGATCACCAACAAGGCGACCAAGTCAACTAAAACTAGGCGTCAAAAAATAGTGAACCAAAATAAAAATCAACAAAACAAAGTAACTGAGGCAGTACAGAGTACTCACAAATCTGAAACAGAAAGAGCACCAAGGAAGCAGAGACCAACAGAATGAACGGCCTGTTCTCCAAAGACTGATCCACTCTCAGTTACATGGAGTAATAAAGGGCAGACCCACTCAGACCTTACACTGTGTGTGTGTGGTGTCAAAGAGGTGTGACACAACAGCGACCGAGTGGACCTAAGAGCAGACCACAGCCACCTCACCATCATTGTTCACACTCAGGCTACAGTTCGCACAAGCTCACCAAAGCTGGACAATAGAAGACTGGAAACATGTTGCCCAGTCTGACATCTCAATTTCTACTGGAAAAAAAAATCCGACAGTTACCATCAGAATTGGTCATAAACATCCTCCAAGCGGGGATCCATCCTGCTTTGTATCAGCACTACAGACTGGTGGTGGAGCTGTAGTGATGTGGGGAATGTGTTAGCATGAAAATGTGGAGGAAATTTCTCTGGTTTGATCTCAGTTTGGTCAATTTAGTTTTCACAAGCAACCTGATGAAGTTTGTGTGCTTTCCTGTGAGTCACCTGCCATCACAGAGCGCTGCAACATCTGAACTTTAATGCCACGCACATTCACCTCTAACATTCATATCATTAAGAACATTAAAGCTAAAAAAGTTTCATTATAAAAAGTAAAAATAAACCAAAATATTATTATTATAACTCTGATCAACTCCCCAACACTTAACACAACATGAGTAGTTTTAATACAGCTTACCTTCTTATCTTATGTGTGTTCATTCGTGCACGTTTGTTTTCACTATCATTCATTTTGACTTGCTAACTTGGTTATTGTGAGACCAGGCTTCAGTCATTAGTTATGAAACAAACCCTAACCCTGATCAGGGAATACTCCCTACCTTCCTATCTGATGCTGCTTCTGTAGGAAGCACTTTACAGCACGTTTCCTTCACGTGTCACCGCGTCCATGTATGAAGAACTGTTGTACGCAAAGACTCGAAGTCTCCACCAAACTAGTAGCAACAGTAAAAGCTGACAGCGCTGGACCACACAGTGGGAAAACATTTTTTATGGATCTTTTATGCACAGCCTGACACATCATCGGGCTCCCCTAACCCCACGACAGTCTGTTTGCTTCATATTAGTTACCCACTTGCTGTCTCAGCTTTATTAGACCCACATTTTTTCCCCCGTCTCACCTCCTGCAGCAGCCTGGCCATCTGTGCAACCACCAAGTGACTGGTTCTCACTTACATAGCACCGAGCGAGCTCCATCAGTCACATCCAGACTGGTGCAGAATGTTGGTGCATCCCCCCCCCCATCTGTGTCAGTGTACCACCCTGCTATCAACAGCTGTAGACCCTTGACCCGACACACGCCAGCTGCCTGCACCTGACCCCTCCTTCCCAACCCCCCTCCAACACCAGGGCATATGTTCTCCCTGAAGCACACACACGAACACACGCGTGCCTCAGTCAGCCGAACAAACATACGTTACATATGTAACATCCATGTAACAAGTTCCCCACCTCCACACAGTTCTGAGGAGCTGCAGCTTTGAAGTGAGACAAGAAGTTTGGATGTCACCTCAAACTGCAGAGAAGTTCACCTCCAGCCATTATATCTCTGCCATGTGACTCAAAGCATTTGGAACTTGTCGACTGAAGGACCACAACATACTTTTATGTGACTGCACCAACTGTCTTTATCTTACATCTCTTACAATTACAGTTTAGTTATAAGAGGCATGTGTAGGTGTGGCAGATGTACCTAAGATAAGCCTCATCATTAACGAGTCGCTGATAACCTGTTAAAAAAAAAAAAAAAAAGTCACGTTTTTTCACTTGAGAGGGTTTTTTATTTATTTGTTTTTTTTTTTTTTTATTACTGCTCTTTAGGGTTCAGGCTTTGAAACGTTGTCTCCACATCAGCACGAATCAGAGAATGGAACTGTGGACAAATATATTTATCATTTACAGTTTTGTTGACACAAAATGTCTTTTGGCATCCAAAACTTCAAAAACATACATGAGTAATAAAAACCATCTATCTATTAAAGATGGTTAACAGTAGCCTGGTTAAAAGTGCTTTGTGTTAACTCCTCACACACCCCCACACACAACAATGGGCATCAGTGGGATTCCATTTGTGAGGCTCACAGCAATTAACACGACTATAGCTCTGTGAAGCTGTATCCAGACACAGCGTCAGTGCCAAATGTTTCCACGTCCACTGGTGTCGCCCATAAGATTGTAACAAAAGCAGGAGATCTATTACAGTTAGAAACCAACGTTAATAATTAACCCTTTAAGACCTGCCATAGTCCACCAGAGCTTATGTTATATTTTTACAGGCTGTAGTGTCATTTTTGGGAGCATTTCAAGTTGCTATACATCAATACAACCATTACAGCCCAAATTTTAATGATATGTCTGCATTAAGTGCATAGTAATTACATAAATTTCAAAAACGTGCAATAAACTACAAAAACATTTAAAATCGTTTTTGTTTTTTTTAACATATATTTCTAGTTAGAGAAATTTAAGAGGCTTATCCCTCAAAACTGTAAATACAAAAAAGTTGCACAAAATAGTTTCCCACCACAGGAAATTTATTTTGAGTGTCTTTATAGTTTTATTTTTGAAATACACCAATTTTTATATACTGCAGGAAAAACGAAAATAAATATGATGCAAATTTGCAAAATAACAGCATGTGCATCAAAATAAACTATTTCCAGCAGTGCAATATGAGTCCTCAGCATCCCAGAAACGACACAGGAAGTCATAAAGTCAAACATAACTTTTAAAAACACCAGTATAGGCCCATGAGGCCCTGAAGGCAAAAAACTACATTTCCGCAAAATGACGTCACGTCCGGTTTCGGGCAGGTCATGGCGGACATGCGAGAGTTCGTGCTGATGGACGTAGGAAGTGTTACAAACAGCTGATCGGATCGGCAAAGCGTGTTTCTGGAATATTATGTTTTTGTTCCTGCAAGCGCTTTTTATGCAGTTTTTCAAAGCCATATGTGGAAGGAAACTGTGACCGAGGGCAAGCTGATGGCATAAGATGTAAGTACAACTCCTCCGGTTTCATATGCAAAAAAAATTATTGCGCTAGCTTATGTGGTTGCAGTGCTACCGGGATTTAAAAATAGTTAGCAAAACGGAGCGTGCCCGCTCCGACCGGCTTTAAAGGGTTAAAAACACCCCCTCTGTTATATGAGAATACCACAGTAAAGGGTTTGTCGCTTTTTTGTTTGTTTCTTCCAAAAGATTCCCACCTGTGTCTCCTGCACTCTTCATCGTGCCCTCATCACACACGGCCACAAAATCACCCAGTGAGTCTCTGCAGATGCAGCCACACTCACATCTGTCACGTGTGGAGATTCAACATGAAAACTATAACAAGCAAGATTTGAGTGTCGTATCAACATATTATCATTATAATGATGAATAATGGGGGATGAGCAAAACTAACACTGATTGGAGCGCCGGCGTGGTCCACAGACTATCGTTCATCACTACAACCACTGTTGACAATCCGAGCTCCTGTTGCCTAGGCAACCTTTTAAAGTACTCATCCCTCTTTACATACACAGCAGTGTATTCTTCATTGTCACTGACAGTCAGTTTAGGCGCTCACCTTGAAGCTGAAAAGATTAACCTGGGACCCAGCACCACCGTGAAGTCGTTCATTTTTTTAATTAGATTTTTCTCCTCTATGGTGTCCGCTCAGCACATCGCTGCAAGTCCATTCCTGTGTGAAGACGTGTCTTAGGGCACAGCATTCACAGTATTCACTGCTTTCTGAATAACCATTGTTTCTGGAACCCTAAGCATAGCTGACTACTACTCTGTTTGCATTTGTCTTATACTCAGACCTCTCGTACGAGAGGTCTGAGTATAAGTCACTACAGATTTGAATGAGATTATTGGAGATGGTGGGTGTTTGGAAGCAAGAACAACACATTTAAAATCTAAAACACTATCATGTGCTGCAGGAAAGTCTTCTTTCAATATCCGGCCAGTGTGTGTGTAAAAGGCCACGCTGAGAGCACAGCGGTCCTGCCACACATCATTTTCCAATTTTCTTTCTGCTCTCTCGTCAGCTCTTAACAACAACGTTTATGTGACTGGGAGTAGAGCAAAAATATTTATCACCATATACATTTGAAAATTTGTGATAACGATATAACTGACGATATAATTGACACGAGACAAAATACTTTACAACTCCACAACTTTACTAGTGCAAAAATCCCATCAATGTATTTTCACTTAAACAAGCAGCTGTTTTTTTATCTGCATTAAAGTTATATAAAAATGTAACAGTGCAAATTCCTCGCTGACAGTTTAACCAAAAGGCATTTCCAGTGGAAACTGGCCGACACATCCTCAGCATAACCATGTGTAATATCCACAAAACTTAAAAAGAGCTTATACACACACACAATACGGTAATATTATGTTGAAGCACAGTACGTATCACTCCGCGAGGCTCCGCCTACGATAGCCGTAATGCTCCGACAATCCATCAAGCGGTGCGGCTTCGTAGCTCAGCAAAGTCGTACTGAAACATCTGACAGATTTTCGAGCGCCGTGTACATAAAATCGTTTCGAGGTCAGTAAACACAACCAGAGTTCATACATAAGGACACACGGGATTATAAGGGGCTCTGTCGACTTTCAGACAAATCAAAGGATTGATTTTAAGTGCGCCGTATTTTCCAAACAACACGGTAATAACGACGGCCCGCTAGCATGCGCTACCAAAAATAGTGCTTTGTTGTGTATCTGACGGACGAAAGCTAAACCAGTTCCACACCAGTGAAGCTGCAGCATTTTTACAAACCAGTTCTGGTTCATCTGGTTCATTCAACGATCCACTTTCGCTCTTCTCATTCGCCATCGGCGCCATGCTTTTTCCGCCACGTTTTACCCATATTCTATCGCCATATTTCATTTTGTTATCGTTGCCCAACATTATACCGGTATTACTGTGAATGGTATGATCTGGCCCAGCGCTAACTGGGATCAAGTCGTGTTTCGGTTGTCGTGTCTGTCGATAACAGACCAGCAGCAGAGCTCTCCAGTGTGTGGTCTCTGTTGCTAATCCTCATGACGGCTTATTGACCGTGATAGCCTGAGGCTGGAAAGGCTTCCAGCAGCAGCCAATGCAGCAGAGCCTGCTCCGCCGTGGCCCATTGTGTGCGGACAATGAAAGGCTGCATCTTTAACCTTTCACCTTTAAAACCTCTGCAACCTCAGGGCTAATCAGCTCGCTATCAAAGTAACATACGGCCTCCTGTCCCCCTGTGGATGGAGACATGCTCAATGCAAGGTTTATAACAAGTGGCTCAATACTGCATCAGCCTATCAGAACGGGCAGCTCTGAGCTGTATTGAGCAAATGTATTTTTCTGCATTTGCAAACAACAACAGGCTAAAATATATGAATGTTATACCAGCCTGACACCTCTAAATAAGAACAAGCAATGACTGAGTGTCACATACAACATCTTACTTGCATGTAATCTAAACGGCTCAAAAATCTAAAGTGTGGTTACAAAGAAGAAAGCCTCACTTTGTAATGATTTCACTGCTTATGTATTGCAGTGAGCAAGTAGTATTCCAAGCCAGGACTGTAAACGTCTATTACAATACAAGATAAGCTCTGTTCCATCCTGAGAAGGCTGGGCATGTTTGTTCATGACACCGCAAAGATTTACATTTCCTCCATATTAAATATACACCGGTCCCCTAAACCTACAGAAATCCTCAACCTGAAGCCACTACACTGCCCGGGGTTTCACAGCACTCATGCAGCAACTCTATCAGTCCATCAGCATCCCAGCTCCTCTGTCCCAGATGGGCTAGGGTTCCACATGGCCAGCGGAGGGCAACGCCAGTTTGTTATCCGAGTAGTTTAGTGTCTACCTGCCATGCCAACCAGACTAGCGACATTCTGATTTCATTGCTAAAAACCCACCCAGCAGCATTCTGGGACATCATGCTAAACTGGAACGGCCGCTTTAAAAGACTGAACATTGCAAAGACGGGAAAGACTGACAGGGATGTAGAAAAGTGGGAGAGTATATAATGTCAGAATAACCCGTCATTGGCCACATGAGCGAGGTCACAAGTGTTTCTTTGAATACCGCGAATAAGCCCATTAACAGGATAATCCCTGCCCCCTTTTGACTGCAGCAGCCTCCTGCTAATAAAGACACAAAAACTGACCACTTTTATCAGATCGCCGTCTGTCGTGACGCTCAGGCAGTTCAACTTTAATGTTAATATTTAAAGGCAAACACTTTGTTATATGAGAATACCGCAGTAAAAAGGCTTCGGGGAATGACTGAGTGGAAAAAGTCTCATCTCTAATATGAAGTCATTCAGCGTCTCCTGGCCACTGTACGGTCAGTCAAGTTACATTTAAGCCTTGTTGACATTACAAGCTCCAGTTGCCTAGGTAACCTTCCAAAGTACTTACCCTTATATTTCTATGAGTTGTATTCTTTGTTGTCACTGACAGTCATCTTAGTCGCTCCACTAGGAGCTGAAAGGCTGGAGTTGGGACCCACTCGCGGTTATTTGTCCATCATCGCTTCAAGTCATTAATTGTCACTTTTTCCTATCATGTCATCACATCACTCCAAGTCAGTTCCTGTGTGAAGACGTCTCATCAGACACGTGCAAACAACAGTATCCACAGCTTTCTGAATGACCCACATGCCACTATAATACACAGTTCACAGCACATTGTTTGCCACTTCTTTAAGTGCATTAGGTTCCCAGTGTTTCCATTCTTCCTTTTAATGTGTTTTACACTTGTCATCTACTTATTTTCTCATAAAAGGCTCATTTTTTCAGTTTTTGATGCCCTAAAGTCAACGTTGTGGGTTTTTATTGCAGGTACTGCATCGAGCACAAAGAAGATTTTGGTCAATATTTCAGTGTTTTGCCAGCAAACAGTGTTAACCTTCAACTTGACAGGAGACTGAAATATATGGTTTGTCATATGCATACAAAACACTGGAAGGTTACATCAGCACACATGGCCTGCTCATTCCTAACTCTTTGTGTGATCACAGAAAGGGAGGATAGATGGCGGCATTTTTTCTTTAATTGGCAGGCATTAGTCGGTAGGGCTGGGCTATATTATACCGTTCACGGTAATACCGGTATAATGTTAGCAACATAGGAAAATCAAATATTGCGATAGAATGAATAAAACGCGCATGCGCAGTGCCTTTGTTTTCATACGCACATGGCCGATTGTTGAGTGAAACAGATGAACCAGAATTGGTTTGTAAAAATGTCGTTATTGTCATATTTGTCGGACTAAGATGCTCTTAAGTCTGGGAGTAATCTGGGTCCTAAACTCCGTCTCTTCAGGTCAAACGAACACTGCAGCATCACTGAGAGTTAAAAACTGTGTAAATTCTTTCATCTTTAATAAAACGATCAGCATTGCTGCTTTACCAGGTGTAACTATGAAGTTTAACTTCCAGGCATCCATGAAAACAAAATTTATTACATTACGGAGTTAGAAGTTAGCAGGAAGCTAGCGGAAGTTAGCTCGCTAGTTTCGCTAGTTACCTAAGCATGATATAGCATGTTCTGACTGAGAGATTTCTGAAAAAAAAAAAATCAAACGTACAGCTCTGCTATCACTTCCAACATAAATGAAGACAGGAAACTAAACAGCAGTGACGTTTGTAGGGTTACTGAAGTTGGGCTAGCTGGTATATAATGATGTGCTACGTGATCGCTAGCGACACAGCTATGTTAGCATAACATAAACAGTGAAGCTGGAGGACCAACACTAACACTTTTCCACTTATAAAAGTTAACGTTAAAGTTCCTGATAGTTAGAGACAAATGCAGTCACATGGCAGGATGCTGTAAACGGACCAAACTTCAGTCAGGAGAACAACTGAGATAATCCATCTACAATACGAGGTTAGTCATCAATATACTGCAACAACATGGGAATAGAGCAGCTGCCAGAGAATTCAATTCAATTCAATTTATATAGTGCCAAATCACAACAAAAGTCGCCTCATCAATTTGCATTAATGAATCGATGGTACAGAAGTGGAGGAAGCAAGAAGAATGAGTTTAATAAAGTGTGATTTATCTGACTGCTTTGTTTCGCTTAATGTGCCTTATAATCCCGTGCACCTTATGGTCCGAAAAATGCGTACTGCACACTGCAGTTTAATGTTGCAAAGCACCTCTTTTTAACTTCAGTGGATATTATACATGGTTATGCTCAGGATATGTCAGCCCATTTCTACTGGAAATGCCTTTTGGTTAAACTTTCAGCAAGGAATTTGCATTTGCACTGTTAAATTTTTATAAAGCTTTAATGCACATAAAAACCAGCTTCTTGTTTAAGTGAAAATAAATGGAAGGTTGTCTTTTTGCGCTAGTAATGTTGTGGAGTTGTATTTTGTCTTGCATCAATTATATCATCGGTTATATCGTTATCGCAAATTTTCAAATATATATCGTGATAAATATTTTTGGCCATATCGCCCTGCTCTATTGGTCGGTATTTCAAACAAACCTCAACTGTTACCTAACAGCTATTTTAGACGCACCGTGCTTATCGAGGATCACTCTATGCAGTCCTATGAAAACAAAGTACAGCCTTAAGATTGATCAGTAACAGCCAGGTGATGACAAACACACCTGATTAAGTCAGCAAGTGTGACTTTACATTCAAAGGCAGCGAAACAGGAAGATTATTTCCAGTGGTAACAACTGTTACTTTAGGTCAGGGACGGCAGTAATGAACTAGAATTTAAGTATGTGTTGCTCTTTAGCATCATTGCAAACACAACCACATCGGCCCATTAAACATATCATGAGATCCTGATAAATATGATGTGTGGTCCTACTGGTTTGGTTTTTCTGTGCAATTTGAAAAAATAAATAAATAAAAATGGATGATTGTCTCCTCCATGTGCAACAGCACCAAGTGGACTTTTTCCTATGTAATAAAGTATTTTATTAGTACTTATTAATTACTTACTTATTAGTACTTGTATTGTATGGTGGTGGTCAGAGGGCCCGGTGGCGCCAGTGTCCGGCAGCCTCGCCTCTGTCAGTGCGCCCCAGGGTGGCTGTGGCTGCAATGTAGCTGCCATCACCAGTGTGTGAATGTGTGTGTGAATGGGTGGATGACTGGATGTGTAAAGCGCTTTGGGGTCCTTAGGGACTAGTAAAACGCTATATAAATACAGGCCATTTACCATTTGAATGTTGTTCTGTTCATCTTATTCTATTCTATTGAGGGCAAATGCCAACAACTGAGCGAGAGGGGCTGTTACTGTGTGGATAACAGCAAACACTGAACATTTCCTGCACGCAGCAATGAATTTTGTTCGCTCAAATTAAACTTTTCTTCACTCTAAATAATTTTCTCCTCAAAATGCAACATTTGTACTTGCAAAATGTTTTTTCCGTGCGCTAAGAATAGAGGCACGGAAATAACGCCATAAAGATCTACCAGGCTGCTGGAGGAACACTCGGGGTTAGGCTCCATTTTAGCCAAATGTTAAACAAATGTAGTTTCAGAAATGAGAAGATGCTCCCCGTTTAATCAAGTGTGCACTTACATACATGTACTTCTACACGTTATGGAACGTGGACACTCCAAAGAGGTGAAAATCCCATATACACAGGTATCCTAACTCCAACACTGACTCCAAATTGTCAGCAGATTAAAACTGTATTACTTGCATATTATCCTGCTGACAGATATCAGACAGTATCCAGTAGTAATTTTACCCATTTCATGAAAACTTGCTTTCTCTCAGTATCTCTTGCAGGCTGAGCGTGATGGGTTTACTTACTGAGGACGCTACAACTAAGATTACAGGACATTTACAGAAACTCAAAGATTATAAGAGCATGTTGCTATGACGAGGTTATGACTGTCTCGTTTGGTATGTACATGAACAATACAGTTGTGGGCTGTGTGACGTCGGCTCTCTGCTTAATCAATCACCCACCCTGACTAGAAGATGGATGAGAGGAAGTGCCGACCACAGATAGACCATTGTTTTCACTCCACAACAGCAGGACATAATGAATCCTGCGCTTGCTGAGAGGTCAGAGTAGAGAGGATTGCTTTACCCCATGGGCACCACTTGATCTCCCACCCCACCTCCAGCAGAGACACCCATGCATAACAGTAAGGAGTTTCAGCTTGCCTTAGATAGCCTTGAAGGAGCAGATGGGTTATAACCAAGCGGAGAGGGGAGACGCTGTCACTGTTATACGACCACCTGGCTTTAGCCGTGCTGCTTACTGGAATCATCCTATCCAGCTGGCCGCTAATTAAGTCTAACTGTACATTCACTGGGTCAAAGGTACTTCCAGTGCGTGCACAGCCTGTTGAATCTGTGTTTGTAAACTTAATAGAAAACCTGTAGTAAACATGTTAAAACGAGCGTTTCATCAAACGTATCATGAACTTAAAAAGATGGAAGAAATTAAGAGTACAAACATTCAGCTTGCAGGTCTACATACGCTACTTTTTAGGAATCATAAGGCAGATTCAGAATAGTCATAAACTTCATATCCACATGCCTGCTGGCTAAAAGGAGACAGGAGAGCATCATTCGACCGTGCAGCACTAATGAACAAGCAGAATGTACATGATGGGAGGTGTGGAAGGTCTGTGGTTCGATCCCCAGGTGTTCCAGGCTTCAGACTGAAGTATCATCCCGACACATCCAGAGTATGTAGGTATGTATTAAATTCTAGTCCATAAACATCAGCATCAGAAAGAAGCATGACCCCTCAAACCTATCCCTGCAGAAAGCAAAGTACGATCAAATGAAGCCGTTTTAGCCTCGGCCAGCAAAGGTAAACACTTCTCCAGGTTCATCATAATGTTTGCAAAAGTGACAGTGAAAAGGCCGGGTTACTGAAACAGTAGAATTACGAAAATAGTGCTTCAAGTATCTTTAATGGGCTCTGCATCGGTTGTTGCACAGGCCAGCTGTGGATACTTACTTTGGCACTTTAATCACACTTAATGACAAGTGACAAAACTATTCACTGTTGGAACTGAAATTAAAAAAATAATAAGAATAATGAAATTTAAAATTTATATAGATAGATAGAATCTTATTTCAAGCATGCAAATATAACAAACAACAAGAGAAAAAACAAACCTTCAAAATCATCACGTTTTCATGTCTATGTGTACAGAATGCATCTGCTCGAACAGGAGCTTGTCCTGTTCCTACCCCCTTATTTCAAATTTCATTGCTTACAAATACAGAATTCAACATTATTTGATCCATACATGTTTAACTATGTACAAGTCTAACACATGAATATACACAAATAAAACCATTTTCAGCACGTAAACCAAAACAGCAACAAACTGCATGTTTTACATAAACTAAGCACCCTGTGTTTAACACCTGCTTAATCTCTGAGCTTATTTTGTATCTATGTGACAAACACCTTAAATTAGTCGTTGACGATTTTGATAGTCGACGTAATCGTGACTAGTTGACTAATGGTGGCAGCCCTACACACAGAGCAGCGAGAGGCAGGTGTGAAGAACCATTTTTACTGTCAATTGACAGAAAAAGTGAAAGACAGAAGGAAAGTGACATGGATGAAGGATAAAGTTTGTCTTGAGCAAATCACTACATGGGAGGAGTGGACACATCAGGCCTGATGCTGAGGAGCCACTCAGTCCACAGGAAAACCAGGAGGCGGCACATTACAGTTTACCATTATTTCCTGGACATTTCTGTTACCAACAGCTTCATAATTCACCAAGAATCATGTGGCAAACACCAGCAGAAACAGCGGGCTCGCCAGGAGTTCCAGGAAGACCCGTGTGCTCATCTACTTGGGGCTTCATTGACATCAGGTTGCCCACCGACACCCAGCTTCAACCAATCACTTCCCCCACAAACAGCAGCGAAGGACAGTCTAAGGCAGCTACAGCCACCTAAGGAAGTTCAAAATTAAAACGCTGTGGCCGTATGAGCGGAGCAAAGGGGGTCTCTGTCTCCAGGTGGACAGCACTGCTTTAGTATCTACCACACAAAAACACCCGGACAGTTTCTGTATAAAAGTGACAGTATATGGAAAACTGACAGCACAAGGCTCACAAACTTTGCACACAGTTATTAGAGTTCATATTTCACACAGATTGTTACTGATATTTTGTTGATGCTGAATATCAGTTTTCACTTCATTATAATCTTGAAGAATCGTGTTTTTCACTTTAAACCGTTGTTGCATTCCACAGTAAATATAAAATAAATGAACTAAACTTACCAAAGAAGACCAGGCGGCCTCTATTAACTCCGGGTAAATAAAGAGTGAAGGCAGACAGAGTTATAAATAGGATGCTTTCAACAGTTTTTTCCAAGTTTATTAAATAAAAACCTGATCCTAAAGCCTCTCGTACTTCTCCCCACAGGTACAACTCTTAATCAAACACAGCCTTTCAAAAAACAATCAGTAATCTGACTTTCAGTCTGACAGCCTGAGCGCTCAGTGCTCCATTAGATTTGACAGATTGTTAAGGAACTCAAGGGCTGCCTTCACAGGCTGCTTGGCGGTCATCCCTTTGACCTCTACACATGACCCTTGACCTTGTTGTGTAACACAGCACACAGGAGCATCTACTCTGTCCTCTCTGCTGCTTCTCCGTGACCGTGTGATGCTGCTGTCCCAGTGCCCCTCAACTTCTCAGCACATGCTTTGGCTGAAATGATGGAGAGCAGATTCTCCTCCGTGCCTGACTGCACAGTTTGAAGATACCAGCAGCATTTTAATGTAACACGGTCTCTGCTTTGAAAGCTAGAAGAGCTAGAAGAGCCCTGCACAGGCTATAGATCTGTTAAGATCCAGATATTTTAGGAGTTTCCACAAATGTTTGACTTTTCATGTGTAGAGCAGACCATAATAGCATTTTGTGTAGGTGTGATATTATGTAAGCTCTTTCGTACTGACATAGATTTTTTAATATACATAGTTGCTGTATATCTGTAATCTTATTGCCTTAAAACACATAAGAAAGCTCTTTATCAGGTATGAAGGGTCTCACTCCGAGCTCAACAGCCTCTATGCTAAACCCAGGAAGGACCAGTGAGTGTCAGAAGCACGATCCAGAATGAAACAACAAAGATCCAGAAGCACATCAGGAAGATGACCACAACAGTTTGGTGAATAACTCGGGCCACTGAAACTCGAAAAAGAAGAGCGCCAGTCGCCACAGAAGCACAGGCCTTTGCACGGCATGCACCAGCCACGCTGGAGGCACTAATCATGGCGGCACAGGAAAAACCTCTAAGCACAAGACTGATAGAGGCTGGGGTCTACCACACCATGCAAGACCGAAGATGGCCCTGAGAAAATGCAGCTCATCACAGCAGGGTGCAAGAAGCTGGCAGGCAGGGCAGACATATAACGCTGTAGCTGAGTGGCTGGCATAGCATAGAGGAACATCTGTGCTGAGTAAGGTCTTGATGTCCTGAGGTCAAAGTGCCCACTTGGATGGTTGAGAGTGACCAGCTAAGGTCCTGTAGTACCTCCAGGTACAGATGGACAAAGCGGTGATGACTAATCAACCCCACACAGTATTAGTAGACAAGCAGAGGAGGAAGGTTGTAGTAACAGACGTACTTTTACCAAGTGATGGCAATTTCGGGAAGAGGGAACATGAGAAGTTGGAGAAACACAAAGTGCTGAGAGAGGAGCTAGAGAAGATGTGTAAGCTGAAGGGGGGATAGGAGCTCTTGGGATAGTGACTCCCAAACTCGGAGAGTGGGTCCAGCAGATCCCAGAGAGGACAACCGTGATCTCTGTCCAGGAACAGCAAAGATGCTGTGCAGGACGCTCAAGCTCCCAGGCCTCTGGTAGAGGACCCCAGTTTAAAGAATAAAGACAGACACGGGGTTGCTGAAATTCAAAAAGAACTTCAGAATCGGGGAGAAAGGTGACGGTAAAGGTGGCATGGTTACTGGTGCCACACGGGCTGGTCCGAGCTCAGAAACAGAGGATATAGTCAGATCTTCCCCACACAAGCATCTCTAAGAGAACTGGCTGATAAAAGTATTTTTCCACTTATTTCAATACATGTTATCATTTGATATTATTTTTATTATTATTCATCAATATATAATTAGACTGAATTGATTACCCACTTTAGACATGAAACAGTGGGATAAATGTTTCATAGAGCATTCATCCACGTGAAGCTGGTGAACGTTGTGTTTATCTGTGGTAATCCCGACGGCAGTCACGCTGGGGGTCAGGCTGGGGTCAGAGGGCGGGGGGGGGGGAGCACCATCACTGCGGGCTGACATGCTCAAAGGAGCAACTTCCCTTTCATCATACCAGGGGTTAGAGTTTTACTGCCTCATACAGCCGGTGAGTGTACAAGCACTGTGCGAACTAAGCCCTGCAGCAGCCATCTGATAATAATCATCTCACAAAACAGCAGAAACAGTTGAGTCTGCTTATGGAGCCACAAGGTTCAGTGTGCACTGTACGGATGCTCCACATGTGTCGCACTTTCACATTTTTACACTAAAAATGAGGCGATAGTCCGGTTACACCAGCACGAAACTAAACCTATAAACATCATGTTAGTTGGCTGCAGCGTTCGTCTGTCAGTTAACTGACAGAACATTTCAACACCACCACTGCTGTAACGCCGACGCCCACCCCTGAACAAAACCAAAACCTGCAACTGTTAAGTTTGCTCATGTGTCCCATTCCAATCCATCGGCATTAGCTGATTTACAGGTACAAAAACAGGCTGAACAGCAATATAAATGAGTTTAAAACAGGAATGAAAAAGCTAAAACTTTGCTTCTTCATTAAGAACATTTTACAGTATTCTCAAGAAAGGCCTTACACCAAACAGGAACAAGATTAATCAGGATTTGGTGCAGGCTATAATGTGTCCTCGTAATTAATGTTAAAATGACAAAAAAAAGTTTTAGCTGGGAAACTGGCCTTTTTCAGCCTTTTCTTACTTTGTGCTGAATAAATAAAACTTCTGTAGCAGCGGAGTTAATGTCCTGCCAAAGAGTCTGAAGTTTTTCTTCATTAGTTCACTTTTAAGTTAGAAAAAATGCAGTAAATTCATCTATTTCAGGAGTGAAAATAATATCTAACAAGAAATAACTTACATATTTTATGTACGTTCTGCATGTGAATACTGCTTTAATGTTTCACACAAGCAAAGCAGGAAGTTACTGCATTCAGAATATTTCCATTACTACAGTGTACGCATTCTTGAGTCCGTTCATAACCACCAGCTTGAAGTTACTCAACGCATGTGTGCTGAAGTAATGAGAAGAGTCACCGTTTAGCATTTTCCTGACGATGTGCACAGAGCTCTGTGTGTATCTTGTCTGTTGACTGTGAAACAATCAGTGTCCTGTGCTGAGCTTCACACGACTATGGTTCCACTGCCAGTCACCTATGACCAGTACTCCCAGCATGGGGGGGACTACTGAGCTGTTTAGAAAAAAAGAAAAGAAGAGAACGGGGTGGCTGCAGTTTAGGAGTCTCAGGTCAGGTACTAATCAAAAACTTGGTGGTTCGATCCCAGGGAGGTGCTGCCCTTTCTGCAAAGTAGGGAATAAACTTGGTGTTCCACCCCACTAGTTCTACAAAAGCCAGCACCTTCCTCTTTGTTGTGGGCACTGGGTATGCATGAATGACTTCCACTTTCTCCATTTAAAGTCTTGACTTGTCCATGTCCAACCTCATATTCAAGGTACTCCACCTGGCTCTGTGTCTGATTACATTCATTAGGACTGCTCGTGAAGCCAGCAAATCTGAGGTGGAGAACACACAGATCCATCAACACCTGGTCCATGAGATGCTGAAAGGTTGCTGCAACTTGAACTGAAACAGTCCAAAAAGGAGTTTGAAGGCTGTCACCTTCCTTGTCTCTGGTGCTGGGGCCACAGCTTCTCATCACCCTTTCCGAGAGTTCGTCAATGCGAGGTATCAGGTAAGGGATCAAACTTGAAGACTAATTCCAATTTTTTTCACTAGTACCCACTCGGCTAATCAGATTCAGCTGAACGTCCCAAAATGTCAATGCAACACAAACCACACAACAATGGTGGACATCAAGGCGATGATATACCTGCTTCTAAGCTGTTGGTACAGGACTGCACACCGTCGCTGGACCACAGTGTTGGTTTTGGAGAGCCATTTCACTTCTTGCTGGGTTTCAAAAAATGCTGGTTTTGATTTTTGTGCAGGACTCAAGAGTGACACCACTAACTGGCCAATCAGATGGCTTGGGATTCTGGCAGAGTAGGTATTAAAAACGTACCTGGTATCAGGTACTACCACCTAATGGAAAAACCTAAAAGTCAAGTCGAGTCAGCGGAGCTAAGCCCAGTGGGTACTCGTGGAAAACGGCTAAAAGTTGAACACTGATCCATCTTTTTTTAGGACTAGCATAACTAGGCTTCACCATTTGTTGATGTTTCAATTACCCAAGCTGCAGCTGGAATTCTGTAGAACTTTCTGGAGGCTGGAACATTTTCCCTCAGGTGTATTTTGTGCTGCACCTGTGTTGTGAAACCAGACTCCTCCTGAAACAACTGTAAAGAAGGGTTCTTAGATTTTTCTGGTGGGATGCCTGAAGACTTGTTAGACACTAAACCCAGCTCTGCTTTGTTTGTGGGGAAAACTGTTCTCCCTCTTCTTCTCCTGACAAAGACAGTGCTGCCTAACCTGCTGCATGGACCGTTGCGTTGGAACCTAGAATTCCTGTAACAGGATAATGTGGAAAACCTTATGTTTCTTTTTCTTGCTGTCAGGTAAATATAGCTCATAGCTGACCTTACCAAAGCCTCTTATTAATTCTGTAATGCCTCTGCTACTTAGTTTGGACAGAAACTTTATCCCACAGTTTGTGAGGACCTCTCTAGAAATCTAAAAAAAAAAAAAAAACTTTCACTAATGCTCCCTGATTTATTAGCAAGCATTTGTAGACAAGTTGTGATCTATTATGTGAACTACGGATGAAAACAGCAACCTGCTGGAAATGAGAACACAAGGTTTTTGCAGCACACTGTTTGCAACTAGTTTCACCCAGTGACAGCTTGCAACCTCCAGCAAACACCTGCCAACCAGTTAGGAAATACCCATATTTCCCTAAAGACTTCCAGGGTGTCACTGGCTGCTTTAGGCGAATCTTTGATTCAGATATCCCAGTAAGTGACACCTAGCTGCAGTGAGTGGCAACAGAAGCCCCTATTTTTCCCCTTTAAAATGGAAATATTGCAGTTCCTCAGCTGCTCTTTTATAACTTCCCAGACAACTGCATCCTTCAGTACTGCAGCTTTACAGGATCCCTACTCTGCATACCAAGTTCAGTGTTTTACAGCTGCCTATAAACTCATCTTCCACCCAAATTCAAACTCAAATTGAAGCCATTTACAGCCTTTGGCCCAGGCTTCGTGTCAAAAACAACAGAAGCTTGGCAAAAGCACTGCCAACAGCCTCAGACCAATTATACTTACTGTAATACATTCCCTCTCAAAATATGGTTCACAGCAGCATGCTATGTCCTCCCTCGTCATCCTCCCCCACAGCTCATTAGCAGCTGTTAGATGCTCAGCCTATGCCAGGATCAAGGCAGCAAACTTCTGTGAGAGAGCAGTCCCAGCCCCATACCTCATGGATCAAGTGAAGGTTGTAAATACTTTCCTGGGTTACGGTGAGGTCAGCAGAGACCAGGGCCATTAATGCTTCAAGAGCAACATCCCTGGTTGCCGTTCCCATAGCTCTCATCCGCCACCTCCCCCAACATGTCCATCACAGCACACACAAGAAGAAAACAACAAGCAGAACTTCAGGAGAAGATTCAGAGCTCAGGGCGAAAAAACCCTGGAAGTGTTTGTGAACTGAAAATAGCATAGTGAAGTGGAAAAGGCTTAGACCATCACAGGGAACTGGGAAAATATTTATCAAGATTTTATGAGACAAGATCTTTTTAAGGGCCTGAAAGCAAATGGAAATAATTGAGCACCAAACTAAAATATTTCACTTGTTGCAGGGGAACATTTTGGAACAACAAACCAGAACATTATTAAAAATTGAATTAATCCATCCAACATGTTCTTTTAGTTCCTTTGAAATGGTGTTAATTAATCTCCCCATTATTTGTCTTTCATCCCATCCATCACCAGCTGACCCGCAATATGTGTTGCCTGGAAACAGCACCATCAGCATGAAGGAACTGCAGCATTTAGACCTCTGGAACTGATGAGGACTCAGTTTTCACCGCTCACACTCGACTAACTTCTCTTTAATAGGTTTCTTTCATCTTAACATGAAATCAGGGAGGTGAATGTTTCCCTGTAAGGGTGAAAAAAGTATCTGAGTTATACTAAGCATTTTGCAGAAGATGTAATCAGATTGTACTCCACGCACGCTGTCTTGGGTCAAGAATCAAATTGAGATTAGCTGTAATGACCTCTGACATCTAAATAGAAGGTTAAACCAATCAGGCCAGATGTCCTCTCAGTATGTGGGATAATCATGAAAGAGCAAACAGATCCTGATGTTGTTACTAAAGTCTTATCATATTATCAGGAGAGACGCAGCAGCGAGACAGGAAAACCTGAAAATCTAGAGATATTTCTACGTTGGACACGACTGAGGGCACTATCACGGTGATCACAGCTGCAGATATATAAAGAAAATAAAAATATATAAATATAAACACAGATTCTGAATGTTTCATAACAAATATATACTTTAAAAACCAAACATGTACTTGTAATGTAATTGCAACAGGACATTTTTGTAGGTTTTTGTATTACTCCATCATTTTAGAAATCTGTCTACTCACTGACCACAGGCCTGTGTGATGAAGCTGATCTATACCAGCGTCACATTATAAAGCCACCTGCTTTATTTGTTTGTTTTTCGCTGCAGCGATGTGCATTTATTGCAGCACTTACAGGATCTTCTAATAACACATCTTCGTTTGTTAAAACTTACAGAGTTGAACCTGCGAGCTGTGAGAGACCTGATGCTTTGGTTACACTCCACTGCAGACACCCACAGCCAAGCAGTCATTCTTGCTACACTTTATAAACCACCGCCTGGAATGCAGACGGTGCGCTGTGATGTTAAGTCAATATGGGCGAGTCCACACGTCACAAAACAGACGTCCATATGGACGCTCACCATCTAATGTTAAAATACTCACAGCCACAGAGTAAAAGTGCACTCGAGGCTTTTCACGAGTCGCACAGAGAAAATTATTGTCCTGCTTCATGAAAACCGAGCTTCAGTTTACAGCACAGTGAAGTCTGTCATCCACAGAGACCACAGAGGGAAATGAGCTTTTCATTAGAAACGGAAACATACATGATATTGGTTTTGTATTATCACTCTCTGATACATTTATCTTTTTTTCCTTTCTTTAAACACAACGAGCGCGACACCACCTGGTGGGGAGTGTGTTCAAAAAAGGCTTGACTGAAAGACAAGAATCACTATGATGCTGAAGGCGCTGCAATGATTTTTGTTTTTTCTCTTGATTAACTTGAATGAAAACACGTGTGTGTGTGTGTGTGTGTGTGTGTGTGTGTGTGTGTGTGTGTGTGTGTGTGTGTGTGTGTGTCTGCTGATGCTAACACTGATATTGTGGCAGCAGAGGAAGTGTTCTTAAGAAAAAAAAACACAACATGATGGATCACATCTACATTCCTGTCACCCCCACACTCCACTCCACTCCACACTCCTCTACTGTACTCCTGGCTCATTCAAGAATCGGGGGTGGGATGGTGGGGGTGGTGTTTGTATCCTGTCCCTGTCCCACCCACTGCCAGCTACCCCCTTCACTCTGCCCCAAGGGAAAAACACACACAACAAATGTACCAGCAGAGCAGGGGCTGACAAAGCACTTTGTTTCAACCAGTTCATGCCAGTCTACTTCACCCATGCATCAAACCTATCTTCCCGTGTGTGTGTGTGTGTGTGTGTGTGTGTGTGTGTGTGTGTGTGTGTGTGTGTTGGGGGCAGGGGAGTGGGGGGGCACATGCGCTGTTTACTGTTCCATATGACACAGAAAAGCAACAAACTGCAGTGAAGAGCTGGAAGTACTTGATTAAAATCTCAAAGTGGTTTCTATTACTTTACTAAATAAACTCACATTAAAGTAAACAACAATATTCACTCTGCTAAACATCTTTTGATGAAAAAGTATCAAAGTGGTCACTTTCAAGATCAAATCTCAAATGAAACGAGAAAGTAGGGATGTGTGGACATACGAGCTGATGCTGAGTGACATCAGGCCAAAACCATTCAAAGTAAAATCCTGTTACAAATACTCAGCCTGTTACTTTATTTTCATGTATTTCCTCCTGTTTGTCATTTCTGTTTACCTACTGTTTTCTACTCTGCAAACAATTAGAAATGATAAATAAGCCGTTTTGTTTGCAAAGATAACACTGACCATTGAATCAGCTGCTATCAGTCTTTTTAAAGATACTGACTCATGGGTAATATTAAGTATTGTTTGTTTCACAGTTTGGTGTTACAGTGTGAACGACAGCTGAAGGCTGAACGTTCATTTTTAATCATCAACTTTTGTGTTTGACCACCACAGGAACGTGGAATAATCGGTTATCTGTGCATTTTAAGTGTTTATTAGTTTCCTTCAGTCATGTGTGGCGTTTAGAAATTCCTGCCATATCCTGAATTTTAAGACCAGGTATTAATGAATTAAGACATGATGAAGAAATAAACATTTTGACGAGACATATTCTAACAATATGCAGGAAAAAACATTATTTACAGAATTATCAACGAGCCTAAAATGATTTCAAAACGTTTTACGAAATACTTTTTATTTTTTGGGGTGTATTTCTTTACTCGTGTTTTTATGCTACAATTGAAAAATTAAAATGATTTAATCTGTAGAACTGCTCAGGCTGTTGTTGTCATTATTGATTATTCTGTTGATTATTGCTGGAACCCACAGAGGATGTGTTTCAGTGAAACAAAGACAGCGCCTGAAACGACTCAAGCAGCAGTCCCCACCACAAAACATACTTTAAAAAATATTAAATTATTCATGTTTAATCAAAATTAATAAATACTTTTGGGTATATTCACCAAATAATTTCAGTATTAAAATGAAACTAAGCCTAAAAAATGTATGCATTAATTTTACTATTAAATTAAGAAATCTAAGGGAAATTCTTAGGGGGACATTTCAATCTAACGTGCTTCTTAAACAGTCTTAAATCTTCATAATGAGACTTATTAAGTGGATCAGAACACAAAGTCCACCCCGATATCCATAAGTCACGTTGAGGTCCTCAGGGCTGGCAGGGTTAAAGGAATTTTAATCTTGGAAATGTCAATAAATCTTCAGCCACCCGCACGGGGGCACGATATGGGACTGGCGCCTGGGACAGTCTGCTGCAAGGCATTGTGGGCTTAGTGTGAGCCTGGAGCTGGTCAGCATCACAGAATATTAGAAACGAGTATCAGGCACACTGAATAAGAAGCCTTTCCAGCAGCACCGTGCCACTGTAAACAAAAGTCAGCGGGACCGGTGCAGTAGGGGGGTGGACCTCTGCATCCTCTGTTATGGCCTTCTTGCCATCCTGTGAAGTGCCGGATTTTGAGGACTTAAAGGACTAAAGGCTTCGGGGCATTCTCCAAGTTCAAAAGTTCACCTTTTACGATCTTCCCGAGCCTGACTGACCACCTCCAAATAAAAACATTCCGACCTCAGTTCCCAGCGAGCCCAGCGCCATCTCTCTCTGTGTGTCTCACACACACACACACACGATTAAGTCATGTCCACCAGTGAAACAAACTCACCCGTGCTACACTGCTAACTTCGTTACCAACGTCTCCGAGTCTAATAAAAATAAAATCACGCGGCTGTCCCGCTGCTCCTTTTTTAAACTTGCGCGTTTTCATCAGCGCCGCTTCAGAAAGGCTGCGGTGCACGTGAAAGGCTCGTGCAGCAGCAGTGATGAGGCGCTGATCACACAGCCACAGCCACGCGCTCATGTTTTGAGGTGAGCAGCGGTGCCCTGGACAGCAGCAGCCGGGCTACGTGTGCTCGTGTGCGGACGCGAAGGAGGCTGTTCCACGTCAGGTTTGCCTACCGTTTACTGGCTTGGCGTCGTTTCTCTCCGGGTAGTCGAACCCAGTCGCCCTCTTCTGTATCTCCATCCTCCTGCATGGACTGAACCCGAGTCAGCTCGAGTCCGACGTCGCCCCTTCGCGCCGCGGAGAAAGAACCACGCGCGTGGGGGTGAAGGGGCAGGATGACAGCACTGGCGCTTCGGTCTAAAGTGAAGCTGGCGCTGCTTTGGTCGCCGTGTTTAGCTTGACTGACTCAGTACTCGAACCGCGGACCCATGCTTTGACCCTCCTGCTTCCAGTCAGCAAGGAATAGCTGGATCCACACCCCCCACCGATGGTGCGTTTGAGGATCTCGAGGAGGGTGGTGGACGGCAGCTTCTTAAATCAATTAGTGGTGATGGGAGTCTTGGACAAAGGCTTCTATGCAAAACGTCACATCATCTTATATTTATGACTGAAATCCTTTCACATAATAACGACACAATATTTTTTCATATCTATGATTGATTATTTCTTTACATTAGTGGTGTAGTTTCAGATGCTCAAGTGATGAAGTCAGTGCAGATCTGAGAAGCAAAAACTCAGACTTCACACTGCTCTAAACACTCAGTTTCAGGCAGTTTTATTTCTAATTTAGACACTTTATGATGATAGCAGGTCTCCCTAATATGGGCAGGCAAACAGCTCCAACTGTAAACAGAAGCCCACTTACCACAAGTTTTATTTTTAGGGCCAGCCAATCAGAAGGAAGGAGGAAAGGAAATAAACAGCTTGATTAAGAGAGGATGCTGTACTAAGGCCCAGTATAAGATAAATAGCTAAGCTATCCTAGTAAAGTTCAGGAGTGGAGTTGGAACTGAGCAGAGTAGGTCAAGTCATAGTTTTCAGAAAGTAAAACCTACAAGAAAATGGTCAAAGGTGGTTGCAAAGAAAAGCGTCTGGACTTCTTTTCTTTGCAAGCTCCTTTGACTACGATGACCTGGATGACTGAGAACCTTCACTACAAGAAAATGAATTTTTCACCTACCAGCTTCCAAAATATGTGTCTGATAGGAGGAGGAATGTCTGATTAAACTCCTTGAAGTATAATTCTCAGAGAAACCAAGTGATTGATAACTGACTGTTGCTGGATTGTCTGTAGTTAGGCTTGACTCAACTTAAACATTGACGTGTTACTCCAGGTCCATCTGTCCGGTTGCCCAAGCACAGTTACTAACACATTATGTGCTACTTCAATCTTTTTTTAACCAGTTCTGTAATCGATTTGTATTTAGGGTCTCAAAAACATTCTGAGTATTTCAGAAATATTTATTGGAAAGAGTTACAAAAAAATGAAAATTCAAACTGTGAAAACACTGACATATTGGCTAGCAGTTACAAAAGTGAAATGAAATGGCTGTTCAAGATTACAATCCTGTTTCTTATGTGACAGGAAACCCAGCACATATGACTGAAAAGGCCACAAGTGCATTATCTCCTTCTCTTGTAAAGGGTTGTCCTGTGTATCCTTGCTAAAATAACACAAGAAAGGAAGCACTAAATCAACTTTTCCAGGCATTTAGAGAATTTGACCAGCTTTTGTCAAGTTACTTAGATACTTCCTGCTCATTTTACTAATTTGAAAAACATCCAGAACATAAGCCTGACACAGATTTGGTAGAATACGCCCCAAAAGTTGCTTTCCTAAGCAAATAATTAAATAACTGAAATAAATCATCTTCACTATGCTCATTAAATAATTCAAATAAACTCAGTTTTTGTTAGACCTTTGAACAAATCAAAATGAATTACTTATGTAAGTGTGTTTATTTCATAATGAAAACATTAGACATCACTGTTTTCTCACACATACCAAAGCACAGTATGAGGTGAGATCTCTTTATTATTAAATCTATTTTAAATCTAATTGAAAACAGATACATCGTTTTATTTTCATTACTATTCAGCGTTAGATTGTTCAGCATTGTTGCTGATTTGTTTATTTAATATTTTGCATTGTGGTTTTTCCGACATAACGCGAAAGCAGCACAAACACACAACAGATATTACGTAACAAGCGTGCCTTATTGGTCTGAAGGAATTGTGGGACATGAAGTTTCGTAACCGCCCTGTTCTGGTCTCTGGTAAAATTGAAGGCCAGCGTTTACCACGACAAGACGAAAACTAGCATGATAATGCTAATCATAGTTACCGGACAGCTGTTCGGTTAGTAACCAGAGACAGATGTTTCACATTCGCTGAGTCAGCGTCGGGTTTCGGGCGGGCCTCGAAGGTCCAGGCTCGCCCAATAAAGTCACTGTGCCCTCGGCTGTAAGGTGCACTAATGCAGTATCATACAGCTTGGTAATTAAAAACACCAACATTCATAGTGGCCACGAGTCACTGCAGTGCGAGCTTAATGTAATCGGTTCACAGTAGTTTAGCGTTTCTGTAGCAACCGTGACAACCAGCATGACCGAGGAGGCGGCTGGGTGGACGGGCCTGTGCAGAGCAGACTTCGGGTAGGGACTCTCGGGTCTATTTCACACTAAAAACGGGGCTTTAATCAGCTTCTGCTGCTAGCTAGCTAGCTACACGAAAATTGAAAACCAAAACGTGTTGAGGACACTGTGCGCTCACAATAAACTGTCCTAGTGTGTGGTGAGTTCACTGATCCAAATGTGTCTCCGGCTTTGCATCTGCAATTTAAGAAAGATATGTTTGCACTTTTCTAACCTTGGCTACGTTTCTCTGAGTGTACTCCGCGTTGTTGTAATTAAACACTAGCGCTTTTGTTGTTTGGAGGAGCAAAGTGACCTGCCCACCAGTTAAAGGCCTGCTGCCATCCTGCGGAGACGGTAGGGCGAGGAATAAATTGGGGGTTACAGCGCCCTCTGATGGTCTCTCTACAAAGTCTCTGTGTGTGAAAAAGCGGTTTGCTAGCTGAAAGGCTCCCAGCCACCGTACCAGAGAAACGTTTCTTCATGCGAATAATTAACCTACGCTTTATTTAATAATTAATTAATAACATTTAATATTACCCGACGTGTTTTTGTTGGCAGCTCGTTAAAACGTATGTCACTTGGCGTATTTAACCTGACTCAAAAACAATGTTATTACAACCAACCATTTAAAGTCTCTGTTTATGTGATAATAGCGCAAAGCCACTGCAGAGTTTGAAAGAAAAAATGTGTCCTTAACAGTTGGAAGAGGGACAACAAAAGTATAAATGTATAAAGAGCATTTTCACATTTCACCAATCAAAACGGATTAAAAACAGCTTAAAGTTTGTTGTCTTTCTCAGAGCTGTTGTTGTATTTTTTTTTCCAGTGGAAGTTATTCTCCTCATATGTGGTTTTTTTTTTGAGAGCCAGCTCCCTTTTTTTTTAATGTTTATAATGTTTTATAAGTCCCACTAACCTTAAATTGAAAATATCACGATGTAGAAACAGCTGTGATAAATCCACTGCCACTCCTACACGTCAGTAACTTTGGTCTGTACTTTTGGTTCTTTTATAAAAAAAAAAAAAAAGCTTTGCCTTCCACTCGCCATCAAGTGCTGCTCAGACAGGATCGCATCACTTTGGGTTTTCTCTCTAATATTGCTGCACCTGACACACAGTCTGTTGTTGTGAACTGAATTGAGTGTGATTAGATGCACAGTAGTATTCAGGTTTTGTGCCTTGTTTTTGATAATCCCCGTGCAGTGTTAGTTTCCTATTGTTTCAGCCGCTTTGATCATCAGGGGTTTTATATGACACACACACACACACACACACACACACACACACACACACACACACACACACACACACACACACAAAACAGGATTTCTATCAGAGTCCTCCAGGTAACAGATTAAGGTTTGTCAAAAACAAGCATGAAACAATAGCGTGGAATAAGATGTGCTCAGTAGTACTTTATTACAATGTTTCAACAAACACTTTTGGAACAATTCATTATTTTAGAACCCACAAAAGAATTTACATTAACTTAAAACTGAATTAAAATGGGGGGAAAGATTGATTACACTCCTCCAAGGTTTCAAGGAAACCAGTGGCGAGTGGATATTGGAATTCTGTGGGTCCTGTTTATCTTCTTTTATCATTTCCTTTTCTGCACTGGTACTCATACTCATCTGTGTACCCAGGATACTTCCTGGCTTTAAAGGTTCTTTTAAACAGAGAACAGACTTGTTTTTCTTTAAGGTTTTTTCAACCTGATCTCAGACGGGGAAAATGTAGACACCAAGTTTCTCATAGTTAACCAAAGCTAGATGTGAAGGACACTTTTTTTTCACTGCAATAAAAATAAAAACTTGAGTCTTGAAAAAAAAATAAACAAACATTTTTCTGAACTTGGAAAAGCAACAAAAATAAAAAAATAAAAACGAAAAAGGAGGTTATGATATCTGTTAGTGATTAGGCTTTGATGGAGGTGTTTATTGAGATGTGTGTGAGTCAGTGGCTTTGAAAGAGATGATTTTCATTGCATTACTTGCACTGATGTCCTTAATCTTGCCTCTGACGTATACAATCATAATTAAAAAGACTAAAGCTAACAGTGAAATACTTAAAAACTACACTGAAATCAGCAAACCTGCTCTGGAAACAGAAAGTAAACTGACATGAAAACAAAAAGTCTAACAACTAATTTGAAAATACAAGCTGTAATAATTGTGTTAGACGCACAAAAACGTGCATACAGTTCGTTTTCCTGCCCCTCAAACAGAGTGGGACATTTCTGCTGTTTTCAAAGGAAACCTAAATAAGGATCAGTAGTCTGCATTGGCTCTATCTACAGCTATTGTTAAACATGCTGTTTCCCTCATGTCCTGCAGATGTCTCTGCTGACTGCTCCTCCACCGGAGGCTGAAGCATCAGGCAGGTGAACTACCGTCAGCCTCAGAAGCTCGTCTGAGAACTTTGTCTTTTGCTTCATGTCAGCAGCACAAAATCATCCCAGAGGTTTCCTGATATGTTTTCACACAAAATGTGTTGTATGCTTGAACGATTCATTTAATTGGCTTAACAAAAAATCCTCTGAAGATGGTGAGCTACAAGACCACGGGTAGGTCGGGACTGTCACCCCGACAGTCACAGAAGTACTCAACAATGCGGCGGATCAATGTCCAGACGGTGGCGCCACAGGCATTCAAGTGTATACTTCTTGTGAAAATCTATGCGACTTTCATCACCGCCTTTAAACTTGCAAAGAGCGACGCAGAGAACAGTTAAATGCACGGATGGAAAGCTACAAATCCAGATCACAGTCACTTATAAAGTAGTTTAATTTAGTGGCCATGGATAACAATCTTTCTACTTTTTTTCTTTAAGCACATATTTTTAAACCGAAGCTTTCCGTCCTCTACACAGTGAACACACACAACCACACACACACACACATTATGGGTATTAGCGTGTAAACCCCTCCCATCCGCGGAAGATAGCGGATGACGGATGATGCACACTACGCGCCTGGCTGAACACAGAGTGCGCACCAACATCCAGCCATCCATACATCCACACGCACAGGCTCACGCATACTGTACGTGTTCTGTGCAAAGTGGAAATGGAGCTGAAATAGGCGCAGCGCTCTGGAATGCCTGCAGCACCTCCCGCTTTGGATTTCTAAATTTTATGCGCACAAACTGACGCACGAGAGAAAATGTGGAGCTATACGAAGCTGCTGGCCTGTCTGCTGATTCTGTGTAAAAATGCGTCCTCACAGAGCAAGGTAAGAACAGACCACTTTACTTTGTGGGACTTTTCTGCGCGTTTTCAAATCAAACTCTAACAGCGCTCACTCTGTGCTCATGCGCACCTCTGACTGTGATCCATTTCACGGAGGCTCTCAGACAGACAAATAAGTGGCTCCGAACACCTCCCTCGAGCCGGGGCTTTAAATTTCCTGTCTAAGGTCTGCAGATGGTTCGGGTTCTGTGTCATTGTTTGTGACTCGAGGTAATCCTCCCAATGAGGGCTTTTGTGCGACAACAGTAACCATAGGTGCCTGTAATGACACCTCCAGTGCGCTCAGGACTGTGGCAGCAGAGTGTGGGAGAGATGGCACTCAGTGAGGGAACGGTAATATCTGGCTGCCGTGTTTGTACAGCTGCTGGACTACAGTAAGCCCTCACTCTCCCTCAGCTTAATCCAGCTACACACACACACACACACACACACACTGCCAGAAGATATAGCATATGTTCAGTATGCCTGTGGACCAGAGGCACGATTGTCTGGGTGTGTGTGAGAGAGAGACTGTCAACAATCGTCTGCTGCTGATTCTATCAGGGTGGCCCCTTTAGCACCAGTGTAGGTCAGTGAAGAGTAAAACCCATTATTAGTACAAGTGGTACATGCATAGCAGCAGTTCAGGGTGTAACACTGGGAGTAGCAGTACTGGCAACACTTTCCTGAGTTCCAGTGAAGAGGAGTGATAATGTTGCCATCAGTGCTTTCAACGTTGTGTCACTTTGCACCATTTCAATACACAAAGCCAGAACATAAACATGTTTTTCTTCCCAGCTGACCGAAGAACTCGTCTAACATTTGAAGCATAACGTCTGAATCTTTCATGTTGACCTTAAAGCTGAAGAAATGCCTGCAACTCGATGAGTGGAAACTCCAAAGCAGCGTACTCATTTTGGAACTTTCAACAGTAAATATAGGTGGAATAAGCAGGTGTCTGCTTACTTGTGGCAAAATGTATAAATTAGGTAACAGCTGATACAACCCACAGTACTTGGTGAAAAGTCAGTAACCAATGAGCAATCACTGGGGCTGAAAAACAGCCAATAAGGAAGAGCACAAACCCGCTGCTCCTCTAATGGACTTGAGTTTAGTTCCAAAAGTAAGCCAGTCCCCATAGACTACCAGAACTGACCACATGAACACGTCTGACACCTGGGACATTTCTCACTTTTTTAATACAAAGGCTCAAAGTTAGGGAAATTGTCACTTTGATAGAGAGGTGTGTCAACGGGCATCTGTAGGTGAACGCTGCTAAATCTTACTTTGGATCATTTCAGTCACTCCGCCGGTCTTCTCTCGTATGTTTGTGCTTTGGAGCATTTTAATGGAACTGACCATCCAACAAGTCTGTGCTTCAGGTTTAGTGAATGAAATTCTGGTATTTTATTAGTCCCCTGCATCTAAATATTGGAATTTCTGGCTTGGAAAAAAATGTCCCGAGGCTTGTTCAGAAAACATTTTAAAAAAATGCTGGTGTTGAGGCTTTAAAATGTGTTGTCCACTTATGATAAACATTTATGATAAGATCGACTGGATGTAACAGTGGAACTGGTCGCTGTAGTGCTGTGACATTACACTGGCTTTTGAACTTCCTTCTTCACCTCCTCCAAACCTGGAGTTTTTGTGGCCGTGGCTCTTTGTAGCCAGAAATGTGAATGGATTACTGTTATCAGCTAACACTAGAACACTTAATTAACAAGATTCATTTATAGACTGTGTGAGTACCTCAGACATGCTCAGATACCTACTAATAAGTGCTAAAATACACAAAATAGTGTGTGAGTCCAACCCCCAAATAGGTGGGGTTAGTTTTACAGGCGATTTACAGACGTTGCACTATTTCCTTAACACAGGTGCAGTCAGTTCATTCCAATATCAAGCACAAGCAAGACATGCTGTTTTTTGGTGCAATTAGCAGTGAATTCTGTGATGCAAATGTTAATAAATGAGACTGCATACTTGATTTAAATATTCCCCTCTCTATATTTTGCCCCTTGAGAAAGGAACTCCTGGAAATATATATGCAACAGGGTCAGGCACATATATAGAAGTTCCCACCTCTTCCTCTTGTAACTGCACACTGTTTGTTAATACTGAACTTTTTTTGTGCTTTCCCCCCCCCAAAAACCCAGTTTGCGCTGGTCTGACCAGTGCCTTTCTGTGTGGAACTTGAATGTCCACCCAATGTTTGCACGGTCCTAAAAACTGATAGGTGGAAGAGAATGGATGGATGCACTCTGCCTCAAGTGGTCACTTTAGGAATTGCAGGTTTTTTTAGCATCGCCTTGATTTTTGTAGCACTTATTTTTATGATTTATCCTCTAAGTAAGGTTATTAAATTGTAAGTGCACTGATTCTTATATAGCAATATGCATCCATTCCTACAAGCACTGTTTCTGTGCTTTCTAACATTCACACTATGATGGATGCATCGGGGAGAAACTTGGTATCTTGCCCAAGGATATTTGGCATGCACATTTGGGCAGCTAAGTACTGAACCAGCAACGTTGTGATTAGTACATGACCTGCTCTACCACCTGAGCTACAGCTGTCTCCCACTGCTCAACAATTCTACATCAAAAGTAGAAAATGATAAAGATTTTTATGACATCTACACAAACAGTTTGATGCCATTTATTTATTATTTTAGCTCTATATCAGTATGAAGTCATGCCTCGTTCATTGTGCAGCAGCAGTGTCATGGCTGACTCCTTGTTACTGTAGTCAGACTGGTGCTTTCAGTAAGAGCAGCGAGGGCACCGGAGGGTGGCGTGGGAACCGGCATATGCACCTGCGTTTTATTTTGGTTGTAAACAAACCTGAGGACAATCAGGACAAGGTCAACTAGGGGGCAGGGAGGAATAAAGAGCAGCGCGGGGTGCTGAGTCTGCCTCAGCGAGACAGTCTGTGCCATTTAGGCAGTGTCAGAGCCTGGGCACGATTAAATATTTATGGACTTGCAGGTGCTGCAGTTTGCCTTGTAGTCTTCAAATGTGCCTGAAATGACATTTCTGTCATGCTGTCTTATGCCAACACAACTTTGTTTAATTGGGGGTGTCACATGGAGGTTGATGAAGAGTCAACATTATCAGTCTGCAGACAGTCAAGTCTCTGTTTGTGGTTAAAACAAAGCTGTGGGAAATGAGAGATTCGTGTGTCTGTCACACTGAGGCTGAAGAAAACCTATTCTCCCCCCGACTCGTTCATCCTCTGCAGCTCTGTACATTACGGGAATTTGACTAAGATGTGATTTTGCTTGGTACACATGGTTCTCTTATTATTGCCCCTTTTCTTAAAGATAAATTAAATAGTTTCATATGTTTAAACATTACAAGGGTTAGACCCTTTTCACCCTGTGTGCAGCTCAATTTGTAATTGAGAGGATTCAAAGAAAAATGTTTCCGATTTATTTCACTATCTGCAAATTCTCCTACTGAAGAAAATAGTAAAGTGTTGTTCATGAAGTCGTCACCCAGTGAGCATACTCTGACTCTGATACTGACCAAATAATCTCAGTATTTTAATCCGTAGACCTGAAACTAGAGATTGAGCTCACTGAGAGCAAGATAACCGATGGTCATTTTCCCGTAGACGTCTTTAATAGCAGAACCCTTCCTGAAACCAGAGAGTCACCACCTGCTGGTGGTAAAACAATCCAAGTTAAAGGCTCCTTGCTTTTCAGACCCAGAAGCTGCATCCATCCTACAGTTAGTCGTCTGGACACCTACAGCAGGAAGGAGATGACTTTTTTGCACTTTTGGTTCCCTCACCTGGAACATAAAGTCCACGTTTAAACTGTGAAACTTTTAGGACTAGAAAAGTTGTTGAGAACCTTCAACTTAATGACACTGAACACAGGAGGTCAGCAGGGGTTAAAGTCATGTGACTTCGGTGTTGCTCTTTTCACTGTTGTGTCAGTGCAGGTTTCCTTAAATTATTTATAGAAGAGATGCCAAGTATTAACAAATAGTAGTACTGGTTTTGTTGAGGAAGGGCCCAATCCAGCTTTCTCCGATTCCGATCCAATAACGACACCTTTGCTGTCGATGCCCAGTACTGATCTGATATCAGTGTTTAATCATCTGTACATGTAAGAAATGAACACAAATATCTGAATATATGAATTGCAATTTATTAGTGAGATAAATGAAAACAGGCACACAATAAAGGAAGGGAAAAATAAATCATTCATAATACATTTGCACTGGTTTTATTTCACATCAAAGCAGAGTTACAGGCTACAGTCGCAGCTGTTTCTCCTGTTTCAGCTAAAGTGAAATAACATTTAATCACATTGACAACTACGTAAGTATGTTAAAAGCTTACCAACAAGTTTTGCACCGTATCAATAGTCTGACTTTTTAGATAAGCTAAAAGTAATCCGTGGTTATGCTTGGATCTTTTTATTTTAGCACACTTTAACTACAGTTTGCTGACAAGTCAAAAACTTTCACAAACACACAAACAGAAGATGTTGATGTTGCAGCGTGAAATACCTGTAAACTACTGTTAGCTTCCTCTATGCTACATTAGCTCTGCTGTTAGCTCTGCTGTTGCATTGCAGAATAAAGACAAAAGAATATAAAACTGATTCATTGTCCTCATCATTATCTAATCAAACTTCTTGGGTCAGTATCAGACTGATATCTCATTTAAATATCAGATCTGCAAGTCTCTAGGTTTTTAGCGAAGCACGGTCATGGCTAGGTAGCTAAGCTAACTAGTGGCTAATTCTAAGTTGTCATTTAAAGTTGAGTTCCTTAATGCTAGCCATACTTGACCGTATTTACTTTGTTGAAGAACTGTGTGGAAACCTGTTCACTGTGAGGAAACGCTGCTAAACCAAGCGCACAGGTTACAATATAGCTTTACTTCCATGTAAAGGTCAGAATTTGTGGGAATATTATGTTCAAGTAAAAATAGCATTCACATTGATACCACCGAAGCATTGCATTTGTTTTTCACGGTTGAATCAGTTTGTTGAATAAATGGCTTTAAAATGGAGTAGAGGATCTGTGTCACTGAACACTGAAGGAATTTGCAGCTCTTAATGGCTCCAATAAACATCTGGGGTGAGAAATCATCTGGAGAAAAGGCTTTGGCAACAGCAATCATTCCACTCATGGTTGAAGTCACAAAGCAGACACTAATAATTAGGGAAGTGTGTCTTTGTACTTGAAGTTATTACGATAGTGCCACAATGACAGATTGATTTGCATCTGTGAGATTTCAGCGGATTTGCACCCTTAAAAACCGACAAAATAATTATGTGTCATAAAAACATGTGTTTAGTACTTTTCGGAGCTTTTGTAAAATGACTGTGGCTGAAATGAAACTCATGAAGGTGTATATGTCTTTGAGTAGAGACTGAAAGCTTTAAGTGTTATTTGCTCAGATACACAGATCCAGCAGGAATGTAGATGTGTACCCCTAAAAGCTGCGAGTGCTTGATACACTTTGTGCTGAGCTAATTAACATCCGCACGCTAATGCTGGTAGTTTTGTCTGAACCAGCGACTTCAAGGTTCATCTCCAGACTGAAGGCTTTAATAAAAATACCTGGTTAATTTTTGTATTGGCACTGTGTGTCTTCAGTACTGCTAATTAGATTAAAAATCAGGTCGGAGTGGAACATGGATCACACTTTGGCTCTCGAGTACCCTTGAAAGGAGATGATGAGGATTTTAAAGGCGTAGTTCTTGCTATAAATCTTGAAGGGTTAGAACTCACGGTGCCCTCTCTGGGCATTTGTGGGAAAATGACAGACAGAGTGCTGATGTTTGGGTTTGCGGGAGGATGAAAGATGCAGCTGAACATACTGTACCTGCCATGCCTGCCTTCTTCACTACACAGTTGTCCCAGTGATTAGCAGCTGGCAGATCTCTAAAAGGGGAGGATATCCTTGTTTGTACGGGCACAGCTGCAGATACAACAGGCCGGTGCTCCCGAAACACTGGCTAATGAATGCGGCGGCCTTTTGTGTAGCACGTTGTGTGTTTTAAACAATCCTGAGCACAATTGGGGTTTCGCTTCATCACTGTCAGGGCACGTTAGCTGTTAACGGCTGCAGCAGTTGATCTAATAGAGCTCCTTGCAGTGTGCAGGCTCTTTTCCTCCCATCGTGCAGACGTGAGTTCACATTTGAGCCGTGTTCTTTTTGACCTGAAACTTGACTGCACTTGATAGGTCAAGGCCAAAGACTCAGAGCTCAAAGCATGCGTTAAATGCGCTGTACTCTTAATTATTAGCACTGCTAATTGTGTTGGCTGTTCCCATGCTGATAGGTCAGCTTGGCATGGGATGCTGGATGGTCAGTTAGGCATATAGGCTCATCTGATTTGACAGATGGAGGAAGCAGCTGCTCTGACCGGCAGAGGGATTCAAATTGTTCACAATAGGTGCCACAAAAAAGCCCACAAGATAATGGCTCAGTCCTTCTTGACTTTAAACCAGGCACCAAAGTCAATCTTGCTGGAATTTCTCCACCTTAAAGCTGATGTTGCTATGCAGCGGTTGGTGTTAAGCTGGGGTTGAACAATGCAGCTCAGCGGGGCCATAGGCAGAGCCCCTGCTAAAGAAGTTTAATCTGCTAATCCGTTCTATTTTCATGTGGGTGTGTGATTTGTCAGGCTGCTGCCTTTACACTTGACATGGGTCAGGATTACCTGGGCTCTGCACACAGGAGTCCTGCCCCATATCAAGACCCCCTCCCAGTATGTGTACTGTAGAGTAGGGGAAATCATCCACTCCCCAAAACGAAACACCCTCTACACCTTTCCCATCACTCGGCCTGCATTCCTTCACTAATGAGCCCCCCCACCACCACCTTTACCACTAACCCTCTTTGCCATCACTAAGCCTGCGGCTGCACTACAAAAAGACTTCAAAAGCTGTGCTTCGACCAGGACAAACAGTCACAAATTCATTAATATACCATCGACCAAAACATAAAAAATACGTGAGATTTTATGTAAATAGACGACTTGCTGTGTTTTATATTGTAGCAAGGTCCAGAATAATCAGTGGAGAAAGTTAAATATTTACTAATACCTCACAGTCTCATTTGCATGTAAAGATGAGGAAACGTGCAGGTTATTTTCATGTGGTCAGCCTGCTGATTCCTGCAGTCCGAACATGAAAGTCCATCAAAGTAGAACCAGGAGTCTTTCTCAGTGACCTGCAGCCAGTCAGATGCAAATAATGGAAACGCTGACAAATGAATACATGAACTGTTTTCCTCTGACCAAACCAGTAATCGTCTGTATTCACATTAAACATGTTAGCTTTAGAGAGAGAGACACATCTACACAGACAACATGAACATCATATTGAGCCATCCGCACAAGTGATTGTACAGGCAGCAGGCCGACGAGTATGTCAATAACACATTGTGATATATTGTGTCGCCTTTTTTAAACTGCAAACGGTGAATTTCATCAGTATCTGGGGTTTTTTCAGCTAATTTTAATCTGGGACCGTGAAGCAGACAGACTCTAGACAGCGCTGTCATTCAAACCTTTCACAGATGTCCAGCTTAACTGCGTCCAACTGATGCTAACCCTCACAAGTGTGCAGCAGTCCGTGAGATGACGAGCTGTTACAGTCACATATGGATCCACGGCCTGTGACACCTCACGCTTAATGCAACAAATTCTGCTGAATTCGACTGAACGTTTACCAACTTTGTGAAAAAATGTCACATTAACAAAATAAAGCTTCTCACATCTGGGGTCCAGTTGAATTGTGTCCAGTCTTATTAGTGTTTTGCCATTGAGTTGATTTAGCTGTCTTAGCTAATGTTATCTGAGGACGGCGGTGCATGAGATAAGCCGTGTTGTGACAATTCCAGTAGTCCATAAAACATCAGCATTACGCCTACACAATATAAACAGTTATGAGGTGGCTTTTGTCACATTTACAGACAAAGTAAATGTGTCATAGTATAAGTCTTTGACTTACAGCTAGCTGCTGGATGTTGCATCGTGTACAACAATAAACTGATCAGGTCAGAGAGTAACTTTCCAAGCGTGCAGGTGCAACACTTTGAACACTTTAAAGACTTTCTGTGAATGTGTTTTTCAAAGATCGAAGCTTAGAAAAGAGACACTAAACTCAAAGATGTTGGCTCGTGAGGTCGGAGGATCAAATCCTCCCTCCAAGCTCAGTCATGTGAGGGCTGAACCACAGCTCATTAATGAAGAATCTCAGCAAAGTGATCCCACATGTGCACCTGTCCTGTGATTTATCGCAGACCCTAAATCTCTCTAGGGAGGGATGACAGGCGGGACCTCCTCCAACACATGGTCCCAGCAGTAATAACTTTGAATTATGGTCTGAAAAAACAATTCTGCAGAGTGAGAAACACTTTTTTAACCACAGCGAGAAAACAATTATTCGAATTTAGACGTGAAAATGCTGCAATTCATTCATTCTGCTAGTAATAAAGACGCAGATCGTAACAGTTGTCATGCATCAGCTAACAGCTTGCAGTGTGCTGTACATGTATCGCTACAGTGCCATCGATTAATTAGAAGTTAAGAGGACCCAATGCTACATACATACCTAGCTAACTTAAATAAGGTAAAAAAAATGAGCCTTTGCTTACTGTCATGTGCTTTAAAATTAAATGTGGGGAGTCTTGGACTTTGTGTCATTTTTATATGTTTTACCGATGGCTAAACTCAGTAGCACAAAGCTGTAAATCTGAGTGAATTGGCTGATGTACTCTGACAGCTCGCAGTCCCTCTGTGTTTGCAGGCAATCTGGTGTTAATGGACATTAAGCAGAATGTCAAGCAGCTATAATGGCATGACTGAACACTGTGGAGAACTTTCTTAGTGCAACAACTGAGTGTAAATGTTTCAGTGTGAGAGCTCAGACTGCCAAGTCACCATCACCACCTGAATGTTTAATCAAATATCCAGTAAATCTGAAGGTGAACTCCAGTGTGAAAGGTTTCTCACCTCGTGTCAGCTTGCACAGCCTCAGGTTGAAAATGTCTGCTCTGGCTGCCGTATTTTGCTTCTTGTTTTTTAAGTAAGCCAAGGCCTGCCAGAGGCATTGGCATCATGCTTGGCAGCAGCAAGCCAGCTGGTGATGAAGCCGAATGATTTATGTTTGTCTCAGAAGGCTTCCTGTGAGTCACAGCCGTTAAAACTCCAGAGAAGGGAAACACGCTGTTATTTTTCAAGATCAGTTTCCTTCCCTTCCTTTTGTTTCCCTGTATTAAAAAAACCATTTGTTACTCATTAAAATCCAGCAGGGATTAGACTGGATGACTGGAAAAGCTGTGGATTCCCTGGTAGAGGAAGGAACAGTAACACGCAACATTTCAAATTCAATTCAGTTTTATTTACACAGCACTAAATCACAACAACAGTCGCCTCAAGACGCTTTATACTGTAAGGCAAACCCTACAATAACACACACAGAGAAATCCCAACAACAACATAACAACAACATCATATGACCCCCTATGAGCAAGCACTTTGGCGACAGTGGGAAGGAAAAACTCCCTTTTAACAGGAAGAAACCTCCAGCAGAACCAGGCTCAGGGAGGGGCGGGGCCATCTGCTGCGATTGGTTGGGGTGAGAGAAGGAAGACAGGATAAAGACATGCTGTGGAAGAGAGACAGAGGTTAATAACAGATATGATTCAATGCAGAGAGGTCTGTTAACACATAGTGAGTGAGGAAGAAACACCCAGTGCATCATGGGAATCCCCGGCAGCCTACGTCTATTGCAGCATAACTAAGGGAGGATCCAGGGTCACCTGGTCCAGCCCTAACTATATGCTTTAGCAAAAAGGAAAGTTTGAAGCCTAATCTTGAAAGTAGAGATAGTGTCTGTCTCCTGAATCCAAAAAAGGGTGGTAGATAACAGTACCATCCAGGTCAGTAATGCAGAAGCAGCTCGCTCAAGGCAGGATTAGAGCGAAGATGTTTTCCACTTCGTGTATGTAAAGTACCTAATGACATATATGACACAACGCCACAGAAAATGACTCTCTTTCTTTGGCTTTGAAAAGGACATATATCACATTGTTTCTTTCAGATTTTCGGAGAGACCGAGCCTGTTCGCATGACGTCAGAAGGTTCAGACTGCCGCTGTAAGTGCATCATGCGCCCTCTGAGCAAGGATGCATGTCTGCGCTTGAAGAGTGGCAGTGTACGTGTGGAGGACTTCTACACAGTGGAGACGGTCAGCTCTGGATCAGACTGTAAGTGCTCGTGCACAGCCCCGCCATCTTCCCTCAACCCCTGTGAGAACGAGTGGAAGATGGAGAAGCTGAAGAAACAGGCCCCGGAGTTATTAAAGGTGAGATCATGCAGCATACAGTCACCGTGATTATTAGAGTCACAGCATGTGTTTGTGCAAAAACACAGTTTTCTTTAGCCTGTTTTTCCCCCACTAGGAGTCAGGAAATTCAGACACTGAAATTCCTGTTAAGTTTTGATGAAGTCATGAAGAAAGTAAATGTAATCAATGTCATTTTGCAGAAAACAAAATAGCATTTATTTCAGTTATTTCAGTTTGTTTAGTTCGCAAAATGTAACTAAAAGCAAAGCAATAACAACCATCTCTGCACAGAATGGGACAAGCAGAGGAAGCCCACTGTACCACATGAACCTAAAGGCCACTCTGATGTCTCCGGCTCCACTTGGAAGAATGAATTAACCTAATATGATTGCACTTAGGAGTAGAGCACAAACATAAAGCACTGAGATGGATGAGAGCACTCAGGCAGAGTGATAGTAAATGCCTTTGGAGGGCACTTCAGCGATTACTGTGGTCAAACAGAAGCACATAAAGCTGTCAGCTGTGTCACGAGGAGACGATGATTAATGACGTTTCTTCTCCTTTTATCGTATGAACGAACAGCTCCAATCTATGGTGGACCTCCTCGAGGGAACGCTTTACAGCATGGATCTTTTAAAAGTCCACTCCTACATCAATAAGGTGGTGTCTCAGATGAACACCCTGGAAGAGGTAGGCAAAACCCACACTGACATATTTATAATCAAAGTCTCGGTCAGGATGCACGGGCTTGGGAATTTTGAGGATTTTGTGATTTTTTTTTTCTTTTTTAATCTCATGGACAGAGAAATGTGACACTAATGATCGTGTGTTGTAGACAATCAAGACAAACCTTACACGTGAGAATGAATTCGTCCGGGACAGCATGTTGAGCCTCACCAACCAGTTTAAGAGATACGAGAACTATTCCAACATTATGATGAGCATCAAGAAGGAGATCTCCAGCCTCAGCCTGCAGCTGCTGCAGAAAGACTCAGCTGAGAGCAAAGCACAGGTTAGGAACACAGTCTAAGCTTTCAGTGTGTCTTTGTGCTGCTGCCAGCACGGGTATGTGACAGTGTGTTATTAGTTAAATCACAAAACTATTAAATTAAATTAAACTCAACACATGCCCGTAGTTATGTCCTTGTCATCAGAGCCTTCGGAGTTCTCTGGCATTACAAACTTGGATTAGCTACAATATCGGTCATAATCCAAACAAAACAAACAGTTTGGAATCTTTGTTGCGTCACATTTGTATTATTGTACTTTTACTGCTTCTGATTAACCATGTTCAAGAAAACATTGCTGAGAAAATATTGTGCATCGTTCTTAAAGGAATTTATGGGTCTCCTCAGGGGACGTTTGCTGAAACAACACTTTAACTAGAAGCTGAAGGACGTGTGTGAATACTGCATGTAAAAGAGTTGCAAAATGTAACCACTGTTATCAGGAAGTACCCGTCAAAAGTTTGGACATCATTTTACTACTTTCTACATTGTAGATACAAACTTAAGATATCAAATATATGAAGCAAGATATGTGGAATTATGTAGCAAAGAATAAATCGATAATATATAACTCTATAAATGTCTTATAGTTGAGATTCCTCAAAGTAGCCATCCTTTGCCTTGTTTCCATGTTTGCCTGTGTGAATCAGGCCTTCATGGTCAAATAGCTGCTGAGAAACCACGACTAAGGAAAAGCAACAAGCAGAAGATCTGTTTGGGCCAAGAAACACAAAAATGGACATTAGACCAGTGGACATCTGTGCTTTGGCCTATAAGTCCAAATTTGAGCTCTTTGGTTCTGCCCGCCGTGTCTTACTGTGGCACAGAAAAGCTGAACGATGGTCTCTACAAGCACGGTTCCCACTGTGAAGCATGGAGGTGGAGGAGTGATGGTGTGGGGGGCTTTGCTGGTGACACCGTTGGGGATTTATTCCAAATTGAGCGCACACTGAACCAGCATGGCTACCACAGCATCCTGCAGCCACACGCCGTCCTCTGGTTTCTTTTAGTTGGACCATCATTTATTTCTCAACAGGACAACGACCCCAAACACACCAGGCTGTGTAAGGGCTATTTGACCAAGAAGGAGAGCGATGGAGGCCTGACCTCCACTGTCACCTGACCTAAACCCAATGTATCTCTGGGAACTCCTTCAAGACTGTTGTTAAACCATTTCAGGTGACGACCTCATGAAGCTCATCAAGAGAGCCAAGAGTGAGCAAAGCAGGAATCAAACGGCGGCTATTTTAAAGAATCTTAAATATAAAACATTTTTCATATTTCATGTGTGTTCATTCATAGTGTTGATGAAAAAACAATAAATGAGATGGTGTCCAAACGTTTGACTGTACGAGAGAAAGAGAGAGATACAAACATAGAGATACATTAATATGGAGGAAAAGAAGGATGTAGTAAACCTCTGAAAGAAGAGCAGTAGTAGTAAGATTAGTCATCAGTTATATTACGTTTACTATCATTACACCTGAAGGGTGAACTAATCAGCCACGTATAAAACACACAGGCCACTATTACTAATATCCTGACATAATGTGAATTTCTTTCCAGGCTACAAAAACCAAGGAGGCTGTAAAAATACCCAACAAAAAGAGCCCTGCTGTTAAACCTCCTCCCAAACCTCCCAAAGAAAAGGTTGTCAAGCCCAAGAAAGAGGTCATTAAACACGGGAAACTGGTAAAGCCTGATCCCACAGTCAAAACCAAGGTGGTCGGCCACCAGCCTGGCGTGGTGAGGGGCATCACGTACTACAAGGCCTCCAAAGCTGACGAGGACGAGCACAGAGGAGGTGAGGGTTTTGGTTCTCTGTACACGCTCAGAGTGTAGCGGTGTGTTCGTAGAACGCCGCCCTCCACGAGCTAAAACAAACAGCGTGTTCACACTTTAGCTGAGTTTGCTCTCCCATGTGTGTGCGATCATCTGTGTGTGATCCACTGTGGGTGTTGAAAACGATCCAAATTAGTTTCCTCAGCAATCTAATCTGACCCCACATGATACTTTCCTGGATCAGGATCAGCCTGCAGCCAGAGTCATGGAACCAGAGCGTGTACGAGCTCCATTTGGTTTCAGCAGAAAGCCTTCCTGAGAATCTTTAAATAAGTGTGAGATAAGGCTGTAATTGTGTTGCAAACTCTACACTTGAGTTAATAAAACTGGGAATCCATCACTGTGTGGCACATGTGATCCCCATAATGCAAGATTTATTCCGGTGTTGTTTCAAGCAAAGCTGTTCCAGCGAGTGTCCAATTGGATTGCTGGTGCACTCTCAGCCAGCAGGAAATCCAAACCTATTAATGACAAAACACATGGAGCTGATGGAATGCTGTCTCAATGCAATGCTGCCATGTCCATGACATGCCTCTGCTTCACTTCTCACAATAACGTGAGGGGACCCTCACCAGTGCAGAGAAAACATTTCCTGACTCCTTCCAATCCTCTTTAAGTCTAGTTGAGTGAATAGGTATGCTGCGTTTGCACAGGGCACACGCACATAAGGTTGTCACACTCTGTGTTCTGCCATGTATGAGAATCTGACAGAGCCCACCCGCTCTTGTCAAATCGCTGTTCGGCTACATTTCCATAATCTGCAGCACGGATGCAGGGACCTTTATTCATCCGGGAAAGCTTGATGCTTTTTGTGCGCTCGGCACATTTGGCTACAGTGACACGCAGTTTGTGTTAGCACACCTGTCAATCACAGTTTCCTTTAAACGTCACTCTTATCCAAGTGGATAACTTGAGTCACCCACTCTGCAGCTGTTATGGTGGAGGAAACTATCCATAAAGGTCAAAACCAACAAGACGAGCCCGGAGAGAATTTACAGAAGAGCAACTGTGTTTGGCACAACGTTGCATTCAGAGTCGCAATTCTGATTGCAAAAGCTGCCAGTCACGAAAAAAGGTCAAAACCATTTTGTAAACACGTTCAGAGTGTTGTTAAATTTGCCATTTCAACACGGGGGTCTGTGGAGACGGCGTCGCCTTTGGAACCAGCGCCTCGTGACCTTCAGGAGAACCGCAGCTGTTTGCATGAAGGTTTCTCCTCTCAGTGGAACTGGTGTTCAGTGAAGTCTACATCCCTGATTGCAGCCATTCACCAACTCTCTGTGGATGGTACTCACGGTCATTAATCAGTGCTCATTTGCATATTAACTATGAAGCTGACCTCACGGGACATTGAAACCTTGTAGTAGTTCCAGACTGAGACTGATGTATGGCAATGCTTTTTCTTTAGAGCGTGGCGTCATGTGCCTTGGCCTTGCATATCTTCATCACCATGTCAAAGCACTTTACAGGCTCTTTTTATGCAGTGCAGTGTGTATCCCATCTGCTTTACAAACACAGATGAAGGCCCCGTCCTCGAACACTTACCCAGCATTCATTTTTTCTGAAGGATTCTGGTAATGTTCTCAGAATATTGTTGCCACTGGTGCCCATAGGCTCCATATGCTTAGAGCATGTTAAGGTCTCTGCTTATGTAGCACTGCTCCCCACATCTGTCTGTCAGGACCAAAGTCACTGTGTGAGGACCAGAAGGAGACTGAGTACATTTTACTAATGGCAACAGCAGTTTGAATTTATAAGGAAAGAAGCAAAACATTTGTTGTTTTTGATGAAGAACTAGAGTGTGTGTATACAGTGTGGATGGGAACTGATAAGAATTCAGCAATTTATATTCCATTATTTCTCACTTATTTTTATTCTTATTTATCTCTTATCACTTATTTATTCCATTTCTTATGGATTCTCTCATCGATTGGGTTCTCACTGGCTTTGCTTTGACAGTCACCACCAAGCAGCACATCAAATACATCACATTTCTGCACATAATTTTCATGCACTGCAGTCAAATGTTTGTGCATTTTACAGATATTTCCCATTGTTGTTGTTATAGGAGTTGGGGTCATTATTCAAAAAAGCATTATGCATTACACATATTACTTAGAACATTTTAATGTAATGTAATGACATGAATATAGACATTGTCATTCTCATAATTACCATTTAACAATATAAACTAATAAATGGTAAAAATGGTAAATGGCCTGTATTTATATAGTGCTTTACTAGTCCCTAAGGCACTTTACATATCCAGTCATCCACCCGTTCACACACACATTCACACACTGGTGATGGCAGCTACATTGTAGCCACAGCCACCCTGGGGCGCACTGACTAATAGGCTACAGTCCCAGAATCCAGCACAAACCCCTGTCCTAATGAGGACACACGCATGGTCTTTGGCTGCTCGACTGCTGGCCTGGGGTCAGCTTGGCTAGCTCTTGGCTAGCTTAGTGTTAGCATGCTGTCTGTGTAGGTGCTTGTAAAAGCTGTTAGCAGCATAATGGTGTTGTTTCTGTCATGGATGCAGTTTGCACTTTACCATTCTCATTCTCATACCACCTCTCATCCTTTTCTGCAATAAAAGTAAAAGCATGTCCATATCCACACTGTACACTGTTCCTAATTAAAATCACCTGACTGCAGCACAAGTGCAAGTGGAACCAATAAGCAGATTGATGGGCAGGCAGACTAAGACACACCGTATCAATACCATATGTACCATATAAGTTAATGCTATAACTATGAGCACAGGAAACAGCGCTGGTTACAAAGAGCAAATGTGAAACACTTTCAAAGTAAACGTCGGTGTTTTCACAAACATGTGGCTAACGAGCTATCTACTCTGTGTGGTATTACAGGTAAGGCTGGATCAGGTGACCCTGAATCATCCCCTAGTTAAGCCTCAGGTTGTGGGGGCATTTCATGTGGTCTATTGAGCACACTTTATTACTTCCTACATTTCTCAAACTCCAGCCATTATTTCAAACAGCTGTCATAATGTCGTCACTGTGTTTTTGCAGGGGAACATCCGAATTTAAAACAAACAAAAAACTATAACAGAATTACTGCAGTTTGAATTAAATTGACATTCTGATCTATTCTTCTCTAGCTCTCACCTTAAATACTGAACTCTCCCTCCTTTTCCACTTCTCTTTTATGAACAGTGTTCTCATCTTTAGCCATGAGAATGTGGATATTGAGAAGAATTTTTCATGGTTATTGGCTTCCCGTCTTTCTAAAGCTTCATCCGGGTGTTCTGGTAGAAATAACATAAACTGAAGGGATCTTTACCAATCACTTTATTTCAAACCGTGATTTTTGGATTAATTAAAAGCTCTGAGGTTCCCCCTTATGGTCAAATGTATAATAATAACGAAGACATTTAATAATCCTCGATGGATCTATGATGTTTGAAACATTCATTGCCAACTGCAAGATTTTTCACAATATAATAACCCAGAAGTTATCTTTAATTGGCACCTTACTTTAGTATGGGCTTTCTTTGTCTTCACACTGACAACAGTGTGCTAGTATAGTCAAGCATATGTCATTTAATGCTTGATGCTTGGTTTTTGTTTTAGTTAAGCATCAGGATTTTAACGCTCATACAGCATTTAATGATCTCTACTCTAGAACTTCAGAATAGGCACAACACTCCATCGTACCCAACAAAGAGGACTGAAACAACGGATATGGGTAGTTTTGGTTAAACAGGTAAACAGTTTATTTCATATCCTGTCTCAGACAGCATTATTCAGAATCATTCATACAGAATTTGCCTTTGATGTGAACTTCTGGAGCACTGCAGGCTGTTACATTTGTCCCTTTATCAACGAGCTGTATCCACGGTGCATGTGCCACGATCCATGGTTTAAAAACTCTTGGTAAAACTCAATATACCTACCTAGCCCAAAAGTAACCATCGCCAAAACAACCCAAAAAACTGTTTGTTTACAGCTATAAATAGCTAACGTCTCCTGTCACCACACAGCCTGAGGGATGCCTTTCCTTGTTTTGCAGTCTCACTGGAGTCTTTATTTGCAATGAAAGCTAACTCTGTGGAGTTTTAGTGTTGGACGTTTTTCACAGCGTCACAGAAGTCACTATATTTAGTTACATAAAGACGAGCAAACAGTGTTAGTGTTGTTTCTTTAATATACAAATGATTCAACTGGAAGTTAGTTATATTAGTTATATTAGTTATATTAGTTATAGTTGTACTTGTGTGACTTCAAATCAGTTTGTCAGCAGCTAGCTTGCAGAGCAGGTTTAGCACTCTTAAATTTATGTTTGTGTTTTCAGCTACATATTTTTATCCAGTAACATTTTACTCTTTAGACACAAATTAATGCAGTAGCAGACTGAGCTCTGACCAGTTTGGACATGCGGAGAGAATCTCCTGTGGTGTCTGGCACTGGGATATTAGCAGCAAAATATTTTGGTTCTGTGGGTTGAAGGGTGGATCGGGCTTGAACCAGAACAAGTCTGGAAACAAGCCTCGTTCCAACTGTGATCACAGGAGTGTACAGATTTAGATCTAGACTTTTGGGACCTGCTCAGTGACTCATATTCATATTCAGTCTACTGCTGGTTGCAGCGTGAGGGGAACACCACGTTCACTCAGAGTTAAATGCAATAATAAAATTAATCCAATAACTTCAACTACTTAAATGTTGTATTAATACAAAGTAAATTACTCAGTATGTAATCTATAGAAGTTTATAAAGGAATGTTTCTGTTCGATCGTGTCACTTCGTGTGCTTCTGCCCTCCATTTCAGACCATTCTGCCAAAACATACACAGTCCATCACGTCACAGAAAACCAGTCTGAGGACAGAGAAGCTGAGCTAGTCCTTGAAACTGTCGAGTCCACTGTGGCTGAACCCACTGAAACCACAGCAGCTCCAACCACTACAACTGCAACCACCACCACTACCACCAGCGGCACACCTTCCACCACCTCGGTACCCACTACCGTGTCCACTCAGAGTGCACCAGCATCTGAAAGACCAGCTCCGACTATCATGCTAATGCTCGACAACTCCAATAACAACAGCCGACCCAGTCTCCACAGAGCAGGTGAGTCATGAATCCTCACTGAGCTCAGCATGCTCTGGGTTTCAGGCTTTTGACTCCAGTAACACAGACGATTATAGCAGCAGAAAATTGGGTCATTCTCTCTGCCAACACATGTCTGTGCGTGAAATTGCTTTAAGCCCATGGTAATGCAAGTCACTCTCTGCCAGGCGTACACGGTGAATGTTCTGCTTATGTTACTTTCAGGAAAGATCCTCAACTGTGAGGGGACTTTAGCATCGATTGAACTGCCAGAGAAGCAGCACAGTTACGGGCGCAATGAGGGTGCCTGGATGAAGGATCCCCTGGCCAAGGATTCCAAGATCTACGTCACTAACTATTACTATGGCAACAACCTCGTGGAGTTCCGGAGCCTGGACAACTTCAAACAAGGTGACAGTACTCTGTACAACACCGCCATCACTTCTATTATGCCTCTGCATCCTCAGCCCATGACTAAGCTAATAACATTTATTGTCCTGCACCTATCCGAGACCCAAAGCCTGGATAAAAAAACAGACAAATAAATTATTACTTTAATCGTGTTCTCACCTTTATGTATGCCTTAATGAGCTTGAGCAGCCACTACAATCAGGGTGAAAATAATTCTTTAGAAATGTAAAGTTAGCCATGTCTTAGTCTGTGCTACAGTGTTCACGAACAGATACCTTTACTGCGTCTTTTAAATGATGTGATCCCAACAGGCGATTGTGGCTCAAGAGTTGGGTGTTCTTGTAATCGGAAGGTTGCCGGTTCGAGCCCCGGCTTGGACAGTCTCGGTTGTTGTGTCCTTGGGCAAGACACTTCACCTACCGCCTACTGGTGATGGCCAGAGGGGCCGATGGCGCGATATGGCAGCCTCACTTCTGTCAGTGCGCCCCAGGGCAGCTGTGCCTCCACCAGTGTATGAATGTGAGAGTGAATGAATAGTGGTGTTGTAAAGCGCTTTGAGGGCCCCGAAAAGCGCTATATAAATGCAATCCATTATTATTATTAACATACTTGTGTAACTGCTTTAACTAATAGCTGTTTTTTGTTCTAACATTTGTGACACTGATTCATGCTGATAATCCAATGAGCTCTGTGAGATTGATGAGATCTGTGGAATGTAGGCTGCTTGGTTGCTTCATGGCTCCAGTGGGTGGGAAAATCCACTCCTTTTACATCCAAATCAACAGAGGAATTGGATTACACTCTCTAAGAGAGTTAAGATGATCTCCCCTTTTAGGATTTGACTTGTTGATCTAGATGTGGTTGGACAATGGGCTTTCTAAACGCACTTACATGTGAGGCGTCCTGCAGCGTGGTGAGCTCAGAGCTGTGTGCGGATGACTAGGTATCTTGGTGAGTGGCGGTGATGCCTGCTGTTCCTTGACATGTGCTCTGGCCTTTCCTTTGAACTGGGCACAGCAGAGGAGGATTACGTGTATGGCCTCAGGGATGGGCCTAGTGTGTGTGCACATGTGTATGAAGGGGAACGGGGTGGGGGACGCACTGTTTTTGTCCTTCACTGGCCCTCAGTTATCATCATTATCAAAATTAGACATGTGGTTGAAAGGTTAGGATAGCAGTTGGGGAAATTATATATACAGCAGAGGATGTGAAAGCTAATTAGTCACTCCATTGCAACATGAAGATGTATCAGTCGGTTGCATCTCTATTTTCTATACATTGTAACATATTTAATGTGTCTTCCAAAATCTCCTGTCCTGGACCATTAAAATGATAATAAAGCATACTATTGTATCTATTAAGTTCATAAATACAGAATCAAAGCTGAATTGGTAAAAAAGGAATTTGGAATTTATATACTGAGCAACAAAAACTCTTAAAATCATGAAATTAGATGTACTCGTTGTTACTTTAAATATAGACATGACATATGCTAATGCAGCCGAGCTCCAGTGTTAAGTACAACCTCAGGCGCCGGTTTAGCTCAGTGCGTTGAGCGGACGACTACACGCCATGTAGCCGTGAGCAGCCGGCCCGGGTTTGGGTCCGGCCCTTTGCTGCATGTCTGCCCCTGCTTTCCTGTCTTTTCTTCACTGAGTCTATCAAAGCTGAAAAAGGCCAAAAAAAGTACAACTTCTCACCACCAGTGCATCGAGGGTTAGGGTTGAAAAAACCCACCCAATGAAGTCGCTTACTTTCAATATTTCATTGTAGCTTTGGTTAAAAAGTTTTCTATTTGGATGTTCTGTGGAAAAGTCGTATAAAAAGGGCTGGACAGTAACTTAATCCAGACCCTGTGTCTGTCTGATGAGTTACTAGCAGTCTAGTAGATTTTGAGAGGTTGACTAGAAGTAAACATAATCTGTTCTTTATATATATGCAGTGCAGCAGTCTTTGAGTTTTTGGACTCGATGCAGGAAAAAGTGCTGCTCATTGGCAAAGGAGACTTAGGACTATGGTTACCTACTAAATAAGCAAAAGCTAACGTTTGAATCTTCCCGTTTACCTCAGGGCGCTGGAGCAACCTGTTCAAACTGCCTTACAACTGGATAGGCACAGGTCACGTGGTTTACAACGGAGCTTTCTACTATAACCGGGCCTTCACCAAGAACATCATCAAGTACGACCTGAGGATGCGCTACGTGGCAGCGTGGACACAGCTGCACGATGTCGTCTATGAGGACACCACCCCCTGGAAGTGGAGGGGCCACTCCGACATTGATTTTGCAGTGGATGAAAGTGGACTGTGGGTAATCTATCCTTCTGTTGACTATGACTACAATGACCAAGAGGTGATCGTCATCAGTAAACTCGATCCAGGAGACCTGTCCTTAAAAAAGGAGACCACCTACACAACGGGCCTCAAGAGGAACTCTTATGGAAACTGCTTCATCATCTGTGGCGTTTTGTATGCTGTCAATGTGTACAACCAGAAAGAAGGTGAAGTGAGCTATGCTTATGACACCCACACCAACACTGAAGCCATCCCACGTCTGCCCTTTACCAACGAGTACTCCTTCACCACCCAGATTGACTACAACCCAAAGGAAAAGCTTTTGTACGCCTGGGACAATGGCCACCAGGTCACATATCGGGTGAACTTTGTTGACGAGTGAGTGTAGTTAGTTTGCGCTACAGGTTTGCTAACAGTAGACTCGCCTGCGTGCCACCTAAATGGAAAGAAGATTCTTAGTATTCGACAACCTAGAAGCAGCCATATTGGACTCAACGGGACAAAGGACGAACTTACACCAGCCTTCCAGTACGATGCACGCTATTCAAACAGCAGACCTCAAAGTGTACCAAGAAGCACATCTGCCTCCAACATGTATTGGGATATGACTGTACAATATGTTAATAGCAAGGACAGGGAACAGTGGAAATAATCTCACTAGTTCAGTTAAAGTTGACAAGAAGCTCAGAGATGTTCACTTATCAAATGTCAGCAGGCTGGCAGGCTTTACTCCAGAGAAAGTTTCAAATAGACAGCTTTGTTTGTTTCTTCATCACACAGACACTCAAAATGAGTACATTTTGCAGCAGTGTGCATGTGCTGTGCAAGTCATTCCTCCAGTTTATTGACCGAATTCTCCACTCCTAACTCGATTACACTGTCAAAGGTGGAAGAACATTCCTCTTGTTTTGCATGACTCATATTAACTTTGGCTAAACTTTTGTAAGGCAGTGCCAACCTATTAACCGGTGCTTTTCAACAGTTCAGAATGATGGATCATAATAGATTAGCTTAGCTTTAGTCATAAATGTTTCTTTATAAATCTTAGTATAACCTGCTCTTAAAAGCAGGCGTAGTATTTATGGTGTTATATAGTCAGTTACATAAGTGCAGTGTGTCTCTTAGAAAACTCCAAGTAATGTCCTGATATTATTCCGGAGATCATTTTGGCATGTTTTAGAAGCAGGATAGGAACCTGTGGCGGGACATCACAGAGAGGAGGGCCCAGTAACACTTGTAGCATAAAGAATAAAATAGTTTGGCCTTCATCGGTGCCACAAGTCCAACCTGGTTAGGTATTAACTTGCTATCTATGGTAATTCACCAGTTAGCCAACAACAGATGTGCTGATGAACTTTACAATGAAAGATCGGCTTCTGCCACCAACATCTCAGCAAGTGTTTGCTATCCAAGATTCCACCACTTGTATGAAAGGGTTGTCAGGCTCCCCCCTTTAGCATTTAACTCAACCAATGAGATTATTTCTGTCTCTACAGTTCTGCTTTTGTGAAATACTTTCTCTTCACTTTGCCATCTTATCCATCCCGAGACCGAGCGCTTTGATCGTGACTCCACTTTGACTGTCGGTCCGACTTCACGGTGCTTCCTGTCTCTTTGATGTTGTTTTGAGGGATGTGTCAAATATGAAAGATAAAACAAATAATGTACACAAAGTTTTTTGTATATATTTTCAGGAGTGTGTTTGACAATAGCATACCGCTTTCTCTTTCCATGGATCTGGTTACATTTCTGTATAAAAGAAATATGAAGCTTTACTCACTTTAATGACAACTCTATGACCACTATTGAGTATTTTTTTATAACAGTGGAAAGGAATAAGTGTGATCAGTCACCATTAGCTGTGCCGTCTTCATTAAAACATGAATGTTTTGTCTTTTGTTTGTTTTGACAACATATACTGAGGATTATAAGCTTTAAAGCCCATGAGGTAACTCTTTATAGAAGATTGCGTTCGTGTTTGCTTCATCTCGGAGCTCTGCAAGTTCAGTCATAACTGTAATGCCATTTGCAGTGATTAGTTCAAGTCTTTATACAGATATGTTATGCAACATGAACATAGCACTTACAACCTGCTGTGTGTGTCTTTGCCATGAAATAAAATTCCCATTATAACCGTTTGTTGTAAACCTCGTAAATCCCTCCACAGCGACCAGTTAAACCCCACGGCAGGACTCGCCCCTCCCTCTGCACCTCCTCTTGAAGGCTGATGACCACCAGTGACTCAGATCTTCTGATTTCTGGAGAACATCGCTCTCATGAGCTGTGTTTAGTTCTTGGGTAAAGTTCACCATGCTGCACTTGATCTGAAGTCCCAAAATACAGCATAAGGAGCCCCAGGTCATGGTAATAAGGGCCTGCTGTCTGCATCTTGGCTGCAGATTTAAACATTTCCAATTCGAGCTCCACGTCATGCAATTCTAGAGGGAGACACAGAAATAAACTGAGCTGAATGATGGGTGTGGTACTTTCATGCATGTGGTCCTCATTTTGTTGGTGAACTCAGATGTTCATTTTTACGCCCGTATAGCGAGGTTCATTAACGGGTGTAAGAAAAGCCTGTAGCTTTGATGAGTACGGCACTAATAGTGTGTCCAGTCCTGAACTCTGTCACAAATCTGAACATGTTGTGATGGAATAATGATGTCCACACATGCTGTAGTGATGAATGCTGACAATTTGAAATCAGGATAAATCTTGACTTGCTCCTGCTCATGTCAGCCTCCCGATTATTAGCATCATGTAGCATCGTGGCGTCACGGTACCTCTACTAGAAAACCTTTGGTCTCCTATGTTGCACCGTGGAGCCAGACATTATACTATTGAGCAATAACATTAATGTGGATGGGTGGAATTGATTTCATTTAAGGTGGCACTCCCCCTTACAGGCCTCCACTGTACCGTGGCCTTTCTTCACTAAGAGGAACTTCCTTTGCGTGATTCAAGCACATTTAAAGATACACACCCAGCCCTGCAACAATTTATCTGGACCTCTGTGTAAACATAAAGGCATACACATCCATGCATAACTCAGCTGAACACGCCTGAGAGTGTAGAAGACAAACATATGAACTCTGGCGTTAATCTTTAGTCCTAGAATAACACCATACCCTAAGCACGCCCCTCAAATTCAAAGGTATAAAGAAAAACTCTTCGTGATGACAGACTGAATCAGTCCAAATGCATTAGCAGCAGGGATGTGTTTGATAATGTAGTCCAACCCAAGCAGATGGATCTTCACCCTGTGCATTCAACAAACATGTTTTATTTTTTTGAATTTTCATGTTTGGGACACAAAAAGCTTTTACCGAAATAAAAACTGTCCAACTCCGGCTTTGTTCTGCTGGTGATTAGAAGACGAGAGAATAAACGACGGGATGGTTGGCGAGCTGTGGATTTGTGATTTGCACACAATAGTATGGCTGCGTCTTCTTCCAAAAAGAAATGTAGATCCCTGCCATGTGACAGATCTTTCAAGTTAAGCTTTAAGTTATTAGCAGAAGACAGAAAAGTTAAAGTATGCAACATATTGCAAACACATTCGTGCTCAAAATAAAGTGTAAACGGAAATAGGACTCACGACTGCTCAAGTGTAAAGAACGGCAATGTGTCTTCAATTAAAACCCTTTTGGGTTATTTCCTGTAGCAGAAAGAAAAGGTCAGCGGAACAGGATGTAAGAGCAGAGAGGGGACAGTGAGTATGTGGCACCAGCCTTTCTAGAGATGCACTGAAATGTGTAATGAATCAGTCCTCTTTCTATCCCCCAAGCTTCATGAAATCCTCTTTAATACTGAGTAACCATCCAATTATGAAGCACTTCTCTGAGCTCGTCTAAGAGAACTGGCACACACTCAATAATGTCCCATGTTCTCTGCAAAGGGGGGCTTCCCTGAGGTTTAGGCAGTGAGAAGCACACCAAAGAAGGCCATTGTGTTACACACAATGAAGGCCTTTGGAAACTATGGAGGAGGAGAGGTTGTGTCAGGACCTCGCATCAACATTTTGTAGGAGAAACACAGACAAAGATGTTCTGAAACACCCACTGATTTTGGCATGTGAGGATGATGACTAGATAACAGGTAGTCTGGCACACGCAGAGATAAATAAAAGAAACAAACGGAGCTGTCGAGTCCCTTTCCAAATCTATCAAACGTCTCTGGCAAGGAAAGAAGCCCAATCTGTTGGTTGTGTGAGGGGAGTAGGCATCTGTCAGTAATCAGGAACAACAGAGCTGTGCAGCATCCGGACTTTAATAAATCACTGAAGTAATATTACATAAATAAGAAGATAAAGTGAACATTTAGCAATGTCTTGCTTCATATTCATTATTGTGCATTAAAGCAAGCTGTACAGTCAGCATGTTGCCAAAGCCTCTTGGAGATCAGGGCATGTGTGTGCCAGATCTTTCTAGTCCGACTGCGTACATTTACATTCTTGGTTTCTAGAATTTGTTTTCTTTGTATCTGTTCAATGAGCTCAAGCTCGAGTTTAATCTCTTAACACCCAAGATACATTTTAATACCCCGCCTAGACTTAGGGTAGGATTTTACCAATGACGAGAACGTGGACCCAAAGAGGCAGAACGAGACACGGACAGGCTGAGACGCCAAACACAGAAACTATTTAGAAAAAGTCTCACAGGGAAATGTTTGTGTGGGACAGAACTATAGAGCTGAAACTATTCACGGGAGGGAGGAAACATGTAACACAGGCGTAGGGCTTCTGGAATGGAAAGAGAGAACGATTAGCTGAGAAGGGGAAACCGGGGTGAGGATGAACTAAATAACCTAACACCAAGTGACTTATTTTAAAAGTAGGTGGAGAGCGTCCCGGGAGTGGAACGGCTGCAGGTGGCTGGGTGAGCATCCTTGACGACTGTGCAGGAATTGAGAGATGGACCTGGGAATGTCCAACAGCCCAAGACGAGGGAGGCGGGAGGGCAGGCAGGTGAGCAGAGTGAAGCTGAGCATGTGTCCAGGATCCAAATATCCAGAGAGACCACTGTTCAGACCGGAAATGTTTCCGTAGCAACACTAGAGGCACAGGCAGAAACAAGACGAGACATAAAAAACAAAGAATGCAAGAACCAGAGTGAGCTAACTGGTACTAACTGGTCAGCAGACAAACTGTTGGAAGGCAGATAAGCTGCTGGCCTTCAACACTGGCTGGTGATGGCTGGACTGCTGTTAGGTGAGCCCACCAGGTGTGTTGATGAGAGCCCAAAGGCGGGGCTGCGAGTGAAAACAAGGAAAAAACACAGCCACTCACCCAGCCTGACACCTTCCAGCCTTTTTCATCGGGGTGGAGACAAAACGTCTGTGAACTCATATGAAGTGTCACTTGTTTATCAATTCCTAAAACAAACTGACTAAAGAGCCCACGGTAACAGAGTCTGAGCCCGTCACGGTCAGTCGCACTTACTGTTTATATCAGAGTTTATTAGTTCACTGTGTTTCTCCCTGTTTTCCTTTTGTAGCCACATTTCCCTGTTTGTTTATCGTTCTGTAACTTCTGTTGTCCTTTGCCAGTTAGTTTTCTTCCCTCGTGTCTTTCCTTCAGACTTGGTCCGAGCGTCTCTCAGCCTCCCTGCCAGTGATGAATGGCAGGCTTTGTGAAAAACTGAAACATCGGAATCAACTGTGCAGAATTGCATCAAGGATTCAAAGCAATCTCACACCCAGCTCCACTTGTTGGAAACTGATGCTGTCATCACATTTCAATAACGCTACTTTGTGTAATAATAACAAAGACAAATGTTGCACAATTCTAAACAAAGCAATATTTATACCTGACTAAAGATAAGAAGAAATGAGAAAAACAGCTATGAACAAGGTAATAAAAAAGGAAAATGAACAATGTGCTTTAGTAGATGAGGCTCAGAAAAACTATTCATAAAACAAGTTGAACAAAAGCTGCTGTAGTTCTTAAATTAGGCTGAACCAGCTTCATTTCTGTTAATTATTGTCCCAGCCTTGAAAAACAGCCCTCACAGATTTGCAGCATTGCAGAAATCTGAAAGTGACTATTGTTGTGCTCCTGGAGTTATATTTATATTTACCAACAGTCAGTAAACCAATCACTTACACACAAAACATTTCAGCCACACTACTTAAAACAGTTAGTTTTACATTGTTTTAGTTTGTTGATTATGTAGATGTTTCATTTAGGAGAACAAAAGTCCCTGAAATTACTCTGGTTTACAGAAACCACAGAATTACTGTAGTGTGCTTATAAGCCGATAGATTTAATGGAATACAATGGTACAGATATTTACTGTAGAAATAGAATGGTTGAGCTATGAATGGTGGGGTAACATACAATTAGAGTGTGTACTTATCTCTATTGGATGAATCAGCTACAGCAGCTGTTTATGGGAAATTTTGACCAGCCTTAGAGAAGCGTATTCGTGAGACGCTGCTGCTCGATGAGGAGCCCCGGCTCACAGTCTCCTCTCTAAATGAAGTCAGGACTCTGTGCAGGGCAGTCAAGCTCATCCACACCAAACTTGCTTAACTATGTCTTTGTGCACTGTTGCACAGTCATGCTGGACCAGGAAGTAGCCATCCCCAAACTGTTCACTCAAATTGAAATGTGACAAATGTCTTTGTATGCTGAAGCATTAAGAATTCCTTGCACTGGAACTAAGGGGCCAAGCCCAACTTTGGAAAACAACCGTAATCCACCAAACCTTACACTTGGCACAGTGCAGCCAGACAAGTACCTGTCTCCACTGCTCCAGAGTCCAGTGACAGTGTGCTTTACACCACTGCATCCGACACTTTGCATTACGCTTGGTGATGTACGGCTTGGATGCAGCTGCTCGGCCATGGGAACCCATTGCATGAAGCTCTCTACTCACATGAAGCTCGGAGGTCTGCAGCAACTGACTCTGCAGAAAGTTGCTCTGTGCACTATGCATCTGCTGACCCTGCTCTTTGGTTTTATGTGGCCTACCACATTGTGGCTGAGTTGCTGTCATTCCCTGTAATATAACTATTATATAACCACATGTTTATTTGGCTTAAATGTTACTGAGATTAAAAATGATATTTCTGAGACTAGAAGAAGGCAGCAGAAATTTACATTTTAGATCCACACCAGAAAACTCCTGATTATGTTAATCTGACCAAGAATCTAAATCAATCAAAGTTTCTACCACCTGACATTTTGGCCATGGCTGTAATCGTATAGACTGTAATAGACTGTGGCCCAAGACCTATTTGGTCTTACAGTATTACCTGAGTACTGGGGGTAAAAATGTTTCGATATTTTAGCAGGACAGCTGATCATTCACCTTCCAGTTGTCTTAGCCTATGTGGTGTTGTTTGTCATGTTACTCCTGCACATCTCCCCACTCATTCTTATGAATCTTACTCAGTTGCAATAAAATTATTCTCAAATAGAGAGTACAAACAAACCAATTAATGCCCTTTTCCCAGTGTTTGGACAACGATTATCTGATGTGATTTCAGTCCTTGTGCATAACTTTTATATGAAGCTAAAGTGCAAACCACAAACCATCTACTGCTGCTTATATACAACCCCTGTTAAGACAACATGCTAGGCATAAAGCTACCAGGAAAAAAGCCTGGAGCTGAATTTATGTTGATCCAAACAGCCGAAGCTGTCCAGCAGGTAACAGACGCAGTGATGAGCTGCAGGCTTGTAGCACTGTAGCCCCCATTTCTACAGATGAATCCCTGTAGGCACTGTGACGTCTTCAGCCTTGCTGTTGGGTTTGTGTTTATATTTCTACACTCTTGTGTATGACTGTGTGCCTCAGAGCACCATGTTGTACAGTAATGCAGTGCAATTTTTTAAGTAACAGGTGATGTGTAATACATTCCTTTTCTGTCACGGCTACAGATTTATTGCACCCAGAAAGCACGCCATCACAAGGAACCTCACAGTAAAGGTTTATTTACACATTCATTCATTAAGGTGAACAGAGACTTGGAAGAAGGACTCACAATAAACGACTGGCAGTCAGAGTCTATAAAGAGGAACGGGGAGAGTTAGCACGGGCTGCAGGTGTCACAGTTTGAACCAGTTTGAACTGGGAGACGTAGAAATCAGGGTGAAACAGATGCCAGATGGATTCATCACGTTGCCAACAACAAAAGGACCAAGATATCTGGTTTTGAGTTTAGAAGATAAAAATACTTTCTGACCTGAATGATGTCGTGGCTCTGTGGCTCTCCTATTGGTTAACGCATTGGTTCCAATCAGCAGTCGTGTGTAGGGCCTCCTGGTGCTGGTGGACCTAAACTGATGACACAGTGATCTGAGCAACAGGCTTGGATCAGACAGGCTTCAAAGGGAGATGGATGCAAGTGTGTTATAAAGTGTGATTAGTGCCGGTGATGCAACGATTCCTGTTTTTTTCCCAGTCCATGGTCAGACCTCCCGTACGTTTCAGCTGTCAGATTTCTGCAGTTCTGCACTGATACGGAGACGACTTGGCACAGAAGGAAATATCAACCTGGACAGTCAAGTTCATCAGCTTCTCCAAATTCTCAAACTCCCGTCTCGTAGCCAACTCAAACTTTAACTATTCACTCCAAGCATATAAAATCGATAGCAAATACTCACCAGAAAATTCTGCCACTGGCCTATTTTACTTTATGAGTCTGGTTATATTCAGACCAGAAATCACCAGCAGAGCACAAACAAGACACCAGCTCAGTGGGGTTGGAGACTAAATGTACCCAGGCCGCAGTCATAGAGTCTCCTAACACACTGTAACAAGGCAGCCTTCTGTGGCTGGATTTACAGTGAGGACGACGCCTGAGACACAGTATGGTGGAAGCCAGAGGTGTCCACATATATCCAAAGCCGTGACACTCAGTGGCAGCCCAAGTCTTCTAACAACAGCATCCACTCCCTTGTCTAATGACAAATGGCAGCCTTAAATACTCTGAGCTGTTAAGGACAAAACCATTGTTTACTCGGTGACTTTACCAAATTCTAACTTTTCACCAACATTCTGTGAATATATACACACATTTTATCATTCTCTGATAATTAAATCTTTTATACTTTAACCTTTAAGCCTGTTATGAAAACACCAGAACCCCACGTACAGAGATTGCCCACACTCCCTTCCCTCCTGGAAGTTTGAATGGTGTCCGGACCCCCGAGGAAACATTTGTCCGAACACCCTGGAGAGGACATAGAGAGCACAGGTGAGTAACCACATGTCACAGCAGCTTCTCTGCACCAACACTCTGACCTCTAGACTTTGCACACATGTGCCCATGTTTTCCCTAACAGTAGACCTTATTTGTTCCCAGTAGCAATTCTCTCCTCCTCACAGACAACCACCACAATCAGTGAGGAGCAGCTGAGCAGGACCTGGAACAACAGGCTACCTGATAATTGATAAAATATTCAATAAATAATTAAACCTATTGTGTCCAAATGGTTACTGATGTGCCAATCTATGCTTAAAGTGCAGTGATAAAGCAAGTGCTAGTTAAAGTGCTTTTAATAAGGTGAGAAAGTGCTCCTGAAGTGCTGTACGAGTTACTTTGTAGGTAGAGTGAGTCTGGGAGAGAACCACAGTCCTCGTATAAGCAGCTCCACCCAAGTCTGCCCACTAATCGACCTGAATGAGGAGAAAACACCCAGCCAGGCTCCACTCAGACATCTTTTGATTAATAATGTGATAAATGTGATACAACATCTTCAAATTGTAACAATGAATGAGAACTACTCTTTCTGTGATGCCCAAGCTTTTAAAGAATTTCTCATGTTTTACAACTTTAGTTATCTGAGAGTTGAGCCAAGGACACAGGCTGCTCAACACCCCCCACCAGTTGCTCTATTATTGTTTTGTTTTTGTTCCAGCGATGACCCATCCTGCCCAGGGCAAGCATTCAAGTTTCGTCACACACATTCCCTGTTCTGCCCCAGAAACACTGCAAGTCTAAATGTTGTGCAGTTACAGTTACAGACCTTATGCACATCCACCCACATTGTGCTCTGAGTGAATAAATCGATATACGTTAGTGAAAACATGCCATGTAATTCTTCCATAAGAAGTGGAACAGCAGTGATGACTCTTTTACTAGCCTGTCAGAGAGAAAGCCCCTTGGAAAAGAGCTGACAAATTACTTCCAGACCAGTTATACTGGAAACACTTTTTACTTTTGTTTTTGAGAAGCACACACATATATATCTTCAGATGGTAACGAAGAGAGGGAAGCTTGTCCGAACTCAGGGGATCACAGTACCAAAAGGCAACATTCCAGACATTGAGGACAGTGCCTGGGAATCCCACCGGCAACTGGGAACCACGCTAGAAAAGCTGCAACCACCAAGTACCTGCAGAGGGTCAGGCAAGTCCCGAAGAGTCAGCTGAACAGTAAGAACAAGATCCGGGCCATCAACACCGTGATCAGGTGCCCTGCTGGGGTAATAGGCTGGCCAAAGGAGGAGATAGAAGCCACTGACATCAAGACAAAGAAGCTCCTGACCATGCATGGAGGGTTTCACCCTGAGGCTGAACACTAAGTGGAAGGAAGGAGGTCAGGGACTAGTGAGTGTCAGTACTACAGTCCAGGATGAGAAAACAAACATCCACAAATACATCAGTAAGATGGCCACAACCGACCGAGTGCTCAGTGAATACCTCAGGCAGCAGAAACCCAAGAAAGAGGAGGGAGAGGAGGAACCATCATGGAAGGACAGGCCCCTGCGCGGTATGTACCACCGGCAGATAGAGGAGGTGGCTGATATCTAGAAGTCCTGCCAGTGGCTGGACAAAGCTGGACTGAAAGACAGCACAGAGGCACTAATCATGGCAGCACAGGAACAAGCTCTGAGCACAAGATCCACAGAGGCTGGGGTCTATCACACCAGGCAAGACCCCAGGTGCAGGCTGTGTAAAGATGAGACAATCCAGCACATAACAGCAGGGTGCAAGATGCTAGCAGGCAAGGCATACATGGAACGCCATAACCATAAGTGGGACCTGGATTTTGTGTACGTCCAACAGTAATGATTGCAATAAATTTGTTTAGTTTTTGTTTTTAACTTTCAGTTAACAGAGTGAATGCTGCAAACTACACTGGTGATAAGTACATCCTAACAGCTGCTCTTGGCTGGCATTTATGAAAGCCCACAAAAGAGTTCAGCTTCAGTCTTCAGGCAGCTCCACTGCCACGCTGCCACACCCAGCAACAGATGCCAGCTCTAAAGCCAAACATTAACAGTGTGTTAAATTGTTGCCTCGTCACATACAAGATTTATTTGTTGGATTTATTCACGGTACACCTAATACACGCCTGTTGTCCCATTTCAAAAAATATTGTGATACTGTGGAAGGAGCCAGTAAAAAGAGAACACCATGATTTCAAGATCATTTAAAGCCCATGTTTAACTGAAGCCAGTATACAGTTGATTTATCAAATGCTGACACTGAAAAGCTCTGTCTTTGCAGTCATGGGTACTTCACCTGAGATTTGGATCAGTTTAAAAATGATGTTCATTTCTGGCATCTGCAATTTTACCTGAGACTTTCAACTTGTGCAGAAGGGACGGTGCAAGTTTTCAAACTAGAGGTCCCAACAAAGTCTCTATACCACAAGGTACCAACACAGGAGAAAGACAAGCTGAATGTGTTTATGAGTGAAATGCAAACAACTTTTGAATTGTGTCAGAATGATCTCTGTCCTGATTACTACGACTTGGAAGAACAATAAAAAGAACCTCCATGAATTTCATATTCCGATGGCATAAGGTGAGAGCTGGGGTGACACGGATAATGACTTTGACATCAGCGGTACGCGGCTAAAACAAAACCCAACTTTCTCTAATCTAAACAAACCTGATCATGTAGATGCAAAAGCCCAGAATCATAATGAAGTAAAAGTAGAAGTCTGGCCTGTACTACAGCAGTGCTGATATTCAGTACATCTGCACTCGTGCAAGAGTGGTGTTGCTAATGTTCATGTAATGGTTTCGGTGCATGCCATCGCCTTGTTTTATTCTCAAGCATTCACGTCTCTTGGCTCTTTGTTTACTCTCCAGTTGTAAGATTTTAGGATGTCTCCAAGGTTTTCTTCAGGAATTCGAATGAGGCCCGAGTATTCAGCACCACTTAAGTGTAACTAAATGTCAGTTGCAAAGAGACATTATGGGTGGGCTTTGATCAAAGTGTATTCTGATGGTTCCATGCAATCCCACACATACTTGCAGCTCAGCACAGAGCGAGCCCCCCCCCCCATATCCCTCATCAGCCGTGCTGAATTCTGGCAGAGTGTCAGAAGCTGGAATCTGGGCTGATAAAGAATAAGACCATTGTAGTGATGGTCAGCTCTGCTGTTTCTGTCCACTATTCCTTGCACCACAGACAGCTGTTGTCTAGAGGCTAACAGCTATGACACATATTTCTCTTGCGTGCACACAATCACACAGGCTTCATTCACTGGACAATAGTGCAGGGAACGTCTGGAAGTGATCTGGGGCATTTCTGAATTATTAATAGACATAATGAAAAATCTTGGAAGGTTTAAGTGTTCTGCGTGAAAGCATTTGTAGGGTGAGAAAATGGAGCCTATTATCATGTCTGCCATCAGGGAGGAACCAACATGATGGGGCGTCTGCGTCTCACCCAGAGGAAGCAAAGATGCTGTAAGTGAACTGTGGAAATATTGTTAGTGCACTGCATTATATTCAAACCCCACCAGTCTCCTTCCTTTTGTCCTTGAGAAGTTTGAGTCTGTTGCACGAGTTGATAGCTGTTCTCATTGCTTTTGTGTTGAAGACTTTTTACACGAGTAAAGATGGCTTATTTGAAGAGTTTCAGTCAGGTTTCAGAGCTCAGCACAGCACAGAAACAGCTTTAGTGAAGGTTACAAATGATCTTCTTATTGCCTCTGACAGTGGACTCATCTCTGTGCTTGTCCTGCTAGACCTCAGTGCAGCGTTCGATACTGTCGACCATAATATCCTATTAGAGCGATTAGAACATGCTGTAGGTATTACAGGTACTGCACTGCAGTGGTTTGTATCATATCTATCTAATAGACTCCAGTTTGTGCATGTAAATGGAGAGTCCTCTTCACACACTGAGGTTAATTATGGAGTTCCACAGGGTTCAGTGCTAGGACCAATTCTGTTTACATTATACATGCTTCCCTTAGGCAGCATCATTAGAAGACATAGCATACATTTTCACTGCTATGCAGATGACACCCAGCTCTATCTGTCCATGAAGCCAGATGACACACACCAATTAATTAAACTGCAGGAATGTCTTAAAGACATAAAGACCTGGATGGCCGCTAACTTTCTGCTTCTTAATTCAGATAAAACTGAGGTTATTGTACTCGGCCCTGAAAATCTTAGAATTATGGTATCTAACCAGATTCTTACTCTGGATGGCATTACCTTGGCCTCCAGTAACGCGGTGAGGAACCTTGGAGTCATTTTTGACCAGGACATGTCCTTCAACGCACATATTAAACAAATATGTAAGACTGCTTTCTTCCATTTGCGCAACATCTCTAAAATTAGAAATATCCTGTCTCAGAGTGACGCTGAAAAACTAGTTCATGCATTTATTACTTCCAGGCTGGACTACTGTAATTCATTATTATCAGGATGTCCAAAAAACTCGCTGAAAAGCCTTCAACTAATCCAAAATGCTGCAGCAAGAGTCCTGACAGGGACTAGAAAGAGAGAGCATATTTCTCCTGTTTTGGCTTCCCTTCATTGGCTTCCTGTTAAATCCAGAATTGAATTCAAAATCCTGCTCCTCACATACAAGGTCTTAAATAATCAGGCCCCATCTTATCTTAATGACCTTGTAGTACCATATCACCCTATTAGAGCGCTTCGCTCTCGCTCTGCAGGCCTACTTGTTGTTCCTAGAGTATTTAAAAGTAGAATGGGAGGCAGAGCCTTCAGTTTTCAGGCCCCTCTTCTGTGGAACCAGCTTCCAGTTTGGATTCGGGAGACAGACACTATCTCTACTTTTAAGATTAGGCTTAAAACTTTCCTTTTTGCTAAAGCATATAGTTAGGGCTGGACCAGGTGACCCTGAATCCTCCCTTAGTTATGCTGCAATAGACGTAGGCTGCCGGGGGATTCATGATGCATTGAGTTTTTCCTTTCCAGTCACCTTTCTCACTCACTATGTATTAATAGACCTCTCTGCATTGAATCATATCTGTTATTAACCTCTGTCTCTCTTCCACAGCATGTCTTTATCCTGTCTTCCTTCTCTCACCCCAACCGGTCGCAGCAGATGGCCGCCCCTCCCTGAGCCTGGTTCTGCCGGAGGTTTCTTCCTGTTAAAAGGGAGTTTTTCCTTCCCACTGTCGCCAAAGTGCTTGCTCATAGGGGGTCATATGATTGTTGGGTTTTTCTCTGTATCCATGAAGCACCTTGAGGCGACTTTTGTTGTGATTTGGCGCTATATAAATAAAATTGAATTGAATTGAATTGAATAGATGAATATATTTTCATTATAAGGGCTCAAACAGCTACATTTTCTTAATTTATCAAATCGGGGTCAAGGGGGTCTGAAACCTATCCAAATTGTCATGAATAATAAAAAGGCTTTCATCAGGGTAAACAAGCTATCCATGCATGAGAATCTCATTTATTAATATGGTTACTTTAAGTGCACATGAGTGTGTATGCATTATGACCCCAGAGATTCACAAAAGAGTTTCAAGTTTAAAAAACAGATGTGTGCATGATGCCTGGAGTTCACCTCCTGATAATGAAGTTTAGATCATCGACCCTCTCAGATTTCACGCTTTCAGAATGTAGAACATAACGCTGTAGGACACACGGGGATTTCACAGTGGGTGACAGGAAGTATGTGCAAACAGGATGATACTACAATTCTTCTCCACGACATGGTTGCCCAAGGTGCTTAGTACGAGATGACTTGTCTGTTAAGATGAGAAATTACAGAGGGCTTGTTTGCCTCCTAATACTAGCTCCATAAATGAACCCATAGCTCTCCCTTTGTTGTATTTTTAAACCTGCATAGCTTTAATTTTCTAGTTAACCCTTAGATTTCCTGGACGTGATATTGCCCTTGGGCTCATCGTCACAACCTCATTAGGAACCATAACTATTCATTTTCAGTGACTGCACTTCTACACATGCGATACACAGATCATAACTGATCTCAAAGCAGTGACAGCAGAGCCGGTTATCTTTGTGTTGGTCAAGCTCGTGTGTCTCAGTCTCAATGTTAGTTTTCTGTTTTATTTTGATAGTCTCCTGACCTCTTTTGCTTCCTTCTTGCTCGTTAACGCACTCTGTTCACCTGTGCCTTACTTTCCCTAGCTGTGTCTCTTTCCCTGATTATCTTGTGTGTGTTTAAGACCTCAGTTTATTTTCTCTTCTTCATGTTTGGCTCCAAGTCTGCATGCTTGGGTCTGTTTCCTGCCTCACCAGGACAAGGAGACAGGCTTGTCCCTGGTTTGCATCTGCAGAGAGGCGTCATGTGATATACTGCATCTGTTTAACTGAAGTGCACCCAAAATCTTAAAAGAAATGCTTGAATTAAAGAACACAGAAGTGTTGTTATCTTTTCTCATCACCTGACCTCAACCCCATTGAACATTTAATTAAGATAAGCAGACTGGTGGGCAACCCCAAGTTTTAATTATCCAGATTGTTTAGGAAAGACAGAAAACCTCGAGTTGTTCCCAACAGCAGCTGTGAGAAACATGCTTGGCTGCTCAGCTGCTACAGGTGTGTGTGTGTGTGTGTGTGTGTGTGTGTGTGTGTGTGTGTGTGTGTGTGTGTGTGTGTGTGTGTGTGTGTTTGTGTGCGTGTGTGTGTGTGTGTGTGTGTGTGAGAGAGAGAGAGATGGTTACCCAGTTTAACTGGACTAATCCATGCCGATTTAGTGGGCTTCCACTTTTGGACCACACCATGTAACTGGGCTTTTATTACATTTTTCATGGGAGGGAAGCTGCCAACACTTCTCCTAGTTTAGGAGCATTATTATTGTGACTGTTTCAGGGTTTCATGTCAGCTAAACATGCTTTACACATACAATGCAGAGAAACAAGGCGATATAGTAGATTTAAAAAATGGAAAAACCAGTCCTCAAAACTCTGAACAAAGAGAAGGAACAAGCAGGCAGACTGTCAGATTAGCATAAATAAAGAAATTCAGTGGACTGCAGAGTCTCTGCTTTTAATTGCATGTGGAATGCATCACTGACAGGACTGAAGTGTTAGATTTATATTTGCAGGCTAACAAAAACAAAAACAGCGAAGCACATTTACAGCAAGCTTTCAGTTTTCTTAACATTCAGGAGCTTTCTGCTGTGTTTGGTACCAACTGTGCAAAACAAGCAGCAGTCTTTATTTCATATACTCTGAGCCAGGACTATATTCAGTATTTGTTCTTCTTAAATCAATAGAGAGGTGAAGCCTAAAAAGTTTCTCGTATGACTGATGGCGGGTCATATGATTGTTGGGTTTTTCTCTGTATCTATGAAGCGCCTTCAGGCGACTTTTGTTGTGATTTGGTGCTATATAAATAAAATTGAATTGAATCTTGCAAACAGCCATAAATGGTAGAAAACAGAAAAAGACACATTTCCAGTCAGTTAGCACAAATCACCAAGTCCAGTAGTTCCCAAATGACACGTGTTGTGAAGCAAGTCGATGGGTGCTGTTGGATTTTACCAACTGCACCAAAAGTTCTGCAGGATTAGTAAAATTCACCCTGAGTATATGTGCAAACTCATTTCTCCTAAAAAGAGGAATGAAGGGAGCTCAAAGCATACTTTGAAACCAAAGAGCGTTGGACTCGAATGAGGAAACAAGAACCTTTATTGGACTGTGTGAAAGTGTCGTTTGCTGATATTTGGTAGTGAAGAGGCAAAAGAACAACTGCTGACATGTTGGGTCAGATAGAGGCTGCTCAGTGCAGATGTGCATACAGGAGTGTGCTGACATGTCAGCGTGTTGTTTCGTGTGGCCTCTGCACAGAATGTTTGAAAACTCGGTCAGCTTTAAAGTGCTGAAAACAGACCACGACACACTTTTGACAGCAAAGATGATGCATTGAGGCCAACTGCTGCTTAAATCAATTTCACCCACAGGTCAAAAGGGAGGAGATCCTGTGTAATCCCCTCTTTGTGGTTGGTTCACAGAGACACCGGTGCAGGGGTCCAGATCAGTTTCACACTGGTTTGCTCTGAGCTCTAGCATTTTTAAAATCTTTAATGCCTCCAGACCCACAGGGACAAATATTCAGCACAGACGTCAAATTACCATCTGGAAGTGACAAAAGACAACTCGGGCAGCTGCCCATGTTGTGAAACACAAGGTGCAATAGGTTAGACGTTCATGGTGACTCATGCTTTGCTTACTGGATTATGACGGCTGATGTGTCTCCCATCAGCTATAGAATTCAAAGTACTGTTTTCATTTATTATCATATGTGCTCAAGATGTGGTGAATCCAGTTAATTCGGAATGTAACTGACACCCTGCAAATGTAGATGGAGCTAGGAAAAACAAAAGTGAGTCATCCCTGCCCTTTTACATGTGGTCTCCTGCACTGATCTAAGAGAACAGAGCGAAAGAAAGCAGCTCGTGGTCATCTTCCTTAAGCCTTACTCCCTCAGCTCACATGCAAAATCCCAGCTTTATGGATAAAAGTGAGCTGTAATTTTTTTCTCTGGAGACAGGGGACAGGAACGGAGACGGCCAGAATTCCGGCGTAGCTGTGATTTCACCCACTAAGGTGGCCTTGCCAAGCATATCAGTGAGAGGAATCCAGTTTCTGCATCCTGCCGTTCTCAAATACAGGAATCATGTGGTGGATCACAGCATGCTGAATCATAAACAGTCAAATATGAAAGTAGATTTACTGCCAGATGTTGGCAGAGCACACTTCATTTCACTTGTAAAACAGTGAGGAAAGCAGGGTGTGCACAAAAGGTTGAATAATTCCAGGACATTCTTTCTGAGGAATTGTCTGCTAAGGAAACTGCAAAGGCTGGATTCCTGAAAACGTAAAAATACTGCTTGTGGAGTTCAGATATCAAACAAATAATCTGTGACTTTATATGGTTTTATATCACCTGATAAACGCCTCTGACAGTGCGCCCCAGGGTGGCTGTGGCTACAATGTAGCTGCCATCACCAGTGTGTGAATGTGTGTGTGGATGTGTGGATGACTGGACGTGCAAAGCGCTTTGGGGTCCTTAGGGACGAGGAAAGCTCTATACAAATACAGACCATTTACCATTTTATTTACAATAAATAATACAGGACACAGTTCTTTAGCCTGTAGTCAGCTTACTGTGTCTGGTATTTCCTCAACAGGAAGGAAAGTTCACAGGCTGGAAGTAACTGAAGTGCAGTGGTGCAACTCTGAAGCCTTGTACCCATCTCATGGTTTGTCTCAAACTGGATCCACTTGAGACGGAAACAGTTTAGAGGAAGCATCGGTCATTAGATACAAGCTTGTTGCATTGAACATTCCTTGAGTGCTGACTGCATCACTGTCTTCTTTTGCATAGTTATACTATCTGCTGCGGTTAATAATAAGTAACATTTATTTATACCACACCTTTAACAGGCAAGGTCACAAAGTGCCACACACCACAAAAAACACTACTACACAGCACAAAGACCCTGCGTGTGCTCTGCAGACTGAAGGGAACAGTTAGAGTAGGTCAGTGAAAGCGCTGAGATATACTGGAGTGCTTTACAATTCAAAACTTTAAGGCAACACAAGAATTTTAAAATTGACTCTGACTGTCAAAAGATTTTAAAATGAATCGAGATGTGCTATCTCTTCCTAAAATTAGTTAAGACATACAGCTCCACTTTGGAACGCTTTAACAAGTTGCACCAATTCCTCATTAAAAATGGCACAAACGTGGCAATGATTCTTATATGAGGACTGAGTCAGCTTCCTGACATGAGTGTCTAAAGACAGCAGGCTGATAACTACAGCTAGAGCTGGACTTTGCACAAGAACTTGGAGAACAAAGGCATTGTTTGATACTTTGGTGTCATTATCTGGAGCAGTGATAAGAGGCTCTGTTAGAGTTTAAGATCAAATTAAATTCAAATTGGCATTTAAAAATATTTGACTGCAGTCAAACAGGTAAGTAAGTTGCAAAGAAAAGGACAACTGACAGGGTCCTGACAGGGACTAGAAAGAGAGAGCAGATTTCTCCTGTTTTGGCTTCCTGTTAAATCCAGAATTCAAAATCCTGCTCCTCACATACAAGGTCTTAAATAATCAGGCCCCATCTTATCTTAATGACCTTGTAGTACCATATCACCCTATTAGAGCACTTCGCTCTCGCTCTGCAGGCCTACTTGTTGTTCCTAGAGTATTTAAAAGTAGAATGGGAGGCAGAGCCTTCAGTTTTCAGGCCCCTCTTCTGTGGAACCAGCTTCCAGTTTGGATTCAGGAGACAGACACTATCTCTACTTTCAAGATTAGGCTTCAAACTTTCCTTTTTGCTAAAGCATATAGTTAGGGCTGGACCAGGTGACCCTGGATCCTCCCTTAGTTATGCTGCAATAGACGTAGGCTGCCGGGGGATTCCCATGATGCACTGGGTGTTTCTTCTTCACTCACTGTGTGTTAACAGACCTCTCTGCACTGAATCATATCTGTTATTAACCTCTGTCTCTCTTCCACAGCAGGTCTTTTGTCTTGTTTCCTTGTCTCACCCCAGCCGGTCGCAGCAGAGAAAGGGAGCAAAAACAAAACTAAAAAGCAAATGAAAACGAGCAACAACAGCAAATAAGAAGGAAAGTGGTCGTTGTCCAGGATCTGCAGTGCTGAACTGGTAACCAGGTGAGTCATTTCCTGTGGGGTGTTTTCCAGAAGCTGACCATTCAGGTGGCCAGTGGAGACTTGTGGAAGCTTAGTTGAATCTTTAAAGACATTGGCAACTTCTTTAACAGCTCATGAGTTAATGATCTTTTCAAAAACAAGCCAACAAACCTTGGGGAGAGTTTCTTTGAATCGGTCTTTAAAGGAATGTGTCTTAATACCCCTTTAATCCAAACATAGAACAATTCCACCAGAGCTTAGTCTTACATTTTTTCCTTTGTTATCTCAAAGGTATAACAGGTTTAAAATCCTGCTCTAGCCCACAGTGGGCTGCAGTGACAAGCCTGCAGGCTCTGCTGGCAGCCAGAGCAGACTGAGGGCAATTTTTCTCGAAATGTCAAACACGGTTTGCAACCCCGTCACCCTGTGGCTGTATTATTGTACGGTTTTTACTTTACAGGGAACTTGAGGTGACTGTTATTGGGATTTTAGGATTATATAAATAAACCACAAAAAAATTAAAAGGAGATCGCAACAAATAGCCGAAAGTATTCACCAGCAAAACAGTCCAGAATGAAATTCTATCATCTTTGGCTGAAATGGTTGCTGAGGAGATAAAACAAGTTGTTAGGGAGTGTGCAGTTTTAGTCATTATACATGGATGTCAGTAAATTGGACCAAATTTCTTTCGTACTTAATGATGCTGCACATTAGAGTTTCCTGGGGTTTCAAGAGGCACACAGACTGGATGCTGCTGGGTTTACATGCAAGATTATTGGTTGTTTAGAGGAACATGGGGTGGACTACAGACCTTGTTGGCCAAGGGTATGATGGGGCATCTGTAAGTGGGTCACATTCGGGTGTGCCATAAGCAAGCATACAGGAGGTGTCCAAGAATGCTTTCTGTGTTTGCTGTAGTGCCCTGTGCTTAATCCTTACCATAGCAACTACTATAATAGTTATACACATTCAGACATGTCTATTAGAAATGGCAGCAGCAAATGTTTCATGTGGACCCAAGAGAAGTGCAGCACCTTGGTGATAATCGTTGCAACATCATGAATAGTTTGTCTGTTATTTTAATATGTGCTCCAAGAGCTCTCATCAGGGAACAATTGCTCTCTTTCAGAAAAGTGTTGGATGACTCTAATATGTTTATAAATGCTTTAGTTGACTTGTCCAATCTAGTTGAATTACTCAAGAAACAATGTTACATTATCATACTGAAGCCTTTTTTGATTAGCTGTGGACCGACATTGTGCAGATCGGTGAAATAAATAAATAAATATAATAAATATAATAAAATGAATACCTAAACTTGTGATTAGGTGAGTCTTAAAAAGAAATGCAAAGAGTTTGGATGAGATTATCAGGCTGTTTGCTTCCCAACATGGAAATGTGTGCGTTCAGTAATGCAGACCGAATATTCTTCAGCTCTGGCCTATAATGAAGGTAATTACATCTAAGGTAATGTGCTTGATTATTTACATCAACTGATAAAAAACAAAATAATTTTGTTCATGACTGTGTAAATTTCAGCAACTGTTACAGATGTTGAATAAACTGCAGGTGTTTTTAATCGAGCCGCCTCATGTTGTGTGTTTGGACTTTGCTCTTATTGGGTTGTACAGTACATGAAATCAAAATGCATATTTTTATTTTTTTGCAACTAATATGTTTACATGAGCTAATAGCAATAGTAAATTTATAAACTATGTTTGTAAATATATATGTTTACATATTAGTGAAAGTCACACCTGCAGATGAAGCTTTGAATGTGCCAGCCGAGGAGAATTTCTCTAGATCCACTCCTGACTATGATGCTCCTAGTTCATTAAGTTCAGTTTTATTCATATATTGTATATTTTAAGATCCTACAATAGTACAAAAGAAACAGAAAACCCAGTGGGAAGGAAAAGGAAAAGCTCTTTCAACGGGAAGAAACCTCCAGCAGAAGCAGGCTCAGTGAGGGGCGGGGCCATCTGCAACGACTGGTTGGGAGTGAGCGGATAAAGACAGGACAGAGACATGCTGCTGAAGAGAGCCAGAGGTTAATAATAACTAATAATTAAATGCAGGCAGGTGTAAACACATAAGGAGTGAAAAAGGTGACTGAAGAAGAAACACTCAATGCATCATGGTGACTAAGGGTGGATTCAGGGTCACCTGATCCAGCCCTAACTCTCTCCTTCTAGTCCCTGTCAGGACTCTTGCTGCAGCATTTTGGATTAGCTGAAGGCTTTTCAGTGAGTTTTTAGGACTTCCTGATAATAATGAATCACAGTCGTCCAGCCTGGAAGTAATAAATGCATGAACTAGTTTTTCAGCGTCACTCTGAGACAGGATATTTCTAATTTTGCTGATATTCCAAAACTCCAAAGTTACTCACAGTATTAATGTGTGAGAATGTTATTTGTATTGATCGCTGCACTGAGGTCTAGCAGAACGGTTTTACAGGTATTACAAGGGAGGAAAGAGTTTTTTCCATGGTCGTGGAATGGTTCTCCTGGAGGTCTCTTCTTGTTAAAAGGGAATTTTCCCTCCACACTGTTGCTGAGTGGTTGCTCATAGGATATTTTTCTATTGTTTGTGTATTCTCTCTAAATATTGTAGGGTCTTTATCTTTCAATATAAAGTGCCTTAAGGCAACTGCTATGGGGAATTGGAGCTATATAAATAAAAGTGAAATGAATCTAATTAAAAACAGTGTTGAGCCCCAGAGTCTACTGCAGCCTGGAGAGGGAGTGTCTCCTGGATCAGAAACAGTGTGAGTGGGTCAGCTGAGGATGAGTTTGAATGAGTTCTTGCCCACGCTTTCTCTCCATTTTCACTTGCTGTTGGGGGGGAACAGACACCAAAACTCCGGCACAGGAAAAGATGATAACTTAGGGGGAAATACACCAAATTACACTTTAAATATGAGACACAACTGGAGTTTTACTTGATCAAATGATGAGAGTACCACTGTAAATGTTACATGCACTCACAATGCCAATGGAGTTTGCCTAACTTTAAATCATAACTATAGGCTATAATTTAAAGTTAACAGCTTGCACAAAACAACAAAACATTGGTGTCATTATAGACATTTGGAACGTGTTACGATGCTTTTAAGTGGACTGTTACTCCAGTATTTCCTGTCTCCTCTTCTGTGGATTGGTATACACCAAGTTATAATTATGACTGGGAAATTATTTCTAAAATCTCACAGCAGCAGGATTTTCTGCTGGCGCTTTTAGGTTGTTCCTCTCTGTAGAAACAGTAAAGTAACATTTAAGCCCATATTTCTTTATAATGTTCTGAGGAATCTTTGTTTCCCCGTGGTGTTAAAATCCATGTTTGATTGTTTTACCTGTAAGAATCACAACACATCTGTACAATATGCTTTTTCCTGGAAATCTTTAGACTGGTTCAGATTGAAAATGAGCGAGTAAAGACATGCTAGGATTGTGTGTTTGGTATTTTGGATAAGAAAAGGTGAAAAGCCCCTGAATAGTGTGTTAATATCCCAGCACACAACAAAACAGTAACACAGGAACAGCTAAGAGGCAGTTTCACTAAAAATGAGCTCAAATCTGATCAAAGTTATTTGACTTCCAAACGTGTTAAATGGAAGTCAGGAGGTCACCACGCGGCCTTGTTACTGCTCATGTGACGCATTAAAACGTCAATTTCAGGTGTAACCAATTCATCCATGTTTAGCTGGTCCTGTAACTATGTTGGCTGTAAATACTGTTTCCAGCTGCTGTAAAGTTGTTCACATTCAGAGTGAGCTAAGGTTAGGCTTTGTGAATAAATACAGCAGACCTAAAATCTATTGGTGTCATCATGCCCTAGGAGTTTGTGCAACCGGTGTATTAGATATATTCAATATGAGTCCGTTTTGAAATGTTTGCTTAATGCCTTTACCGTCTGAAGATGCCACAAAGCATTTCAAAAACATTGCAACAGACAAATAGGCTCTCCTGACCTCCTGCACATAGCAAAAAGGGGGTTGATATTAACTCTATGCTATAGCCAGGAAACAAGCTACAGTTAGGTTGCCCAGCTTGCTAGTTAGGCAGTGGCCTACAGTAATGCAGCCAGAGACAACCAGAAACAGCTGCCTGCCTCTCAGCTCAACAAGCTCCAGCCATTGTTATAGTGTACAGCAGTGGTGTTCTCAACTCCACCACTATGGGTATGCATCTGGCATTAAGCTAAAGATGAAAGTGGCCGATTTAGTCAGTTCGCTAAGAAAATGTTAGCTTCAAATAGTTAACAGAAGACAGCCTGGGGCCAGTTTAGATTCATGAATCAAATCATGAAGTGTACATAACAGATGTAACCATAGTGTCTCTCAGCGGTTTGTTCATCCAATTTTTGGTTTGATGTTAGTGTTTTGGCCATTTTAGCTGTTTGAAGCGAGACATACAGACCATGGACTGGATCTCACGATGAAGCCCAGAAGCACTGCACTTTCATACGGTAGTGACATTTTTTACAGCATGCCTCATTCACCCAGTCACACAACCATTTTTCCTGTGTGCGTTCTAATATTCAGACACGTTCACATTCCAGTGAACACAACTGCGGGTTCAGTATCTTAGTCAAGGACACTTGGGCAGTGGAATGGAGAAGCCAGGGATCAAACTGCCAACCTTCTGATTGGTAGATGACCTGATCCACCCTCTGAGCTACAGCCATGTTTTACCACAGACTTCTACATAGCTGCTTCAGACTTCTTTGTCCAACTACAGGAACCACCCTCTGGTTCACTTTTCATGTTCGCCTTCTGTGTAGTCTAAAGTCTACTAATCAAAATGCTCTGCTAAGTCAACCGTAGTTTACTCCCAAAGTTCAGCCATGTTGCTGTTTGGCTAGTAGATTAACTTGTAGTTTGTATCTGCCTTGTAAGAGCTTCTACTGCTCCAGTTTACCAGCTAAAAACTCCTTTTGTGTCGGAGTTGGTTGCACACAGTGGATTCATCGTTTATGGTTAAAAACAGCTGCCTGCTGTTGCAAACTAGGCTTATGTGTGTGATCACACTGAGCCAAAAGCTGAAGGCTGTGAATCCAAAGCAATGAGCTGAAAGATGCTGTCTAGAGCTGGGTGATCATTTTCTTTCATTAAGTTTGAACTTCTGATTATCTCATTTAATCCATATAAAAATATAGATTATAGTATGTAAAATATGTGATAGTGTAAATGTGCATTTTCATAATATAAACATTACCTGTTTACTTTGGACTCTTGAATAGTTTCAGACATGCAAACACACATTCCTTTGCTGTGGCATCGCTAGAGCTCACTTGGCTTATTATCAGAAAACATAAATCTGACTGTCCCTGCAGAATTGACCTCACAATGGGAAATAAATCAAGATTGTTGTCTTTGGATCGTGTGAAGGGTTATTTTGTTACTTCTTCTTTTAAAAGCATAACAAAGGATAGCATTTTTTTTAAACCCATCTCTGCAGTCAGAGCACTTTAGGCATTTTGTAACACTCATGATATATGGTTCACACTGGCAAGCACGTGTGGAAATCCTTGCCTGCTACACTCCACCCATTAGTAATGTCTTTCTCTACAGATGAAAACTTTAGTCTGTCCTCAATGAGTGCAAGATTTGCTGCACTAAAAATTGTTTACCAAGATATACATAACATAACAGAGACATAATGTCAACAACATATACAAAACGTAGATATAGTGTTACTGTTTGGTTTGAGATCAGCTACTACACATAATTTAAATAATATCTTTAATTTGAGTGTTATAATAATAAAATAATTGCCAAACCTGTATAAAGATTGGTAATCCTGGTTCCTCAGGGAGTTCATATAGCAGATTTCATCCAGATCGATTAACATCTCGAGGAGGGTTTAAGGAACAGACACCCACACATACACTTTCATCATTCTAGTAAGATGTGTAATATACAGGCTCAGGCTACATCTGAGATTTACTTACCTGGATGATTGAGCATCCATCCAGACGTACCTTACTGATGTTTATAGACTGAGCGGCCTCCTGCCTTACCTCTCTGTTTTAATAAGCATTATTAACACTACAGTTTGGTTCAGAACTTGTTGTACAAGTAGAATCACTTTGGACAACAAAGCACCAGAAGAAAGACCTTAAACAATATTAATATTTAATGAATATTAAATTGACTATTACTTACATAGTGCTTTTCTTTTCTAGCTGAGTACTTAAGGCATTTTTTCCATAGCCTCAATTCATTCACAGGGCACTTTATTTTATGCCTTAAGCATTATGTTTTTTTAATTTCATGGACAGATTCACTTGATTTCATCCACTTCAGACTGGGTAAGATACTGAGATTCAATATCTTACCCAAGAATACTTCTGCACGTGGAATGGAGGAACATCACTGAGTGCTCCGATTACCACTAGGACCACTGTTAGCTTCAGCCTCCACATCTTCTCCAGCTCTTCTCTGAGCCCTTGGTACATCTCCAGCTTCTCATGTTTCTTCGTGCTGATGTTGCTGTTATTCAGAATCACTACGGCCGTCTTCTTCTGCTTGTCTGCCACCACTATGTCCGGTTGGTTAGCCACCACCATTTTGTCCGTCTGTATCCGAAAATCCCACAGGATCTTAGCTCGGTCATGCTCCACCACTGTAGGGGGCATCACCTATTTTGACCTCGGGACTTCCAGGCCATATTCAGCACAGATGTTCCTGTACACTATGCCGGTCACTTGGTTATGGCGTTCCATGTATGCCTTGCCTGCTAGCATCTTGCACCCTGCTGTTATGTGCTGGATTGTCTCTGGGGCATCTTTACACAGCCTGCACCTGGGGTCTTGCCTGGTGTGATAGACCCCAGCCTCTGTGGATCTTGTACTCAGAGCTTGTTCTTGTGCTGCCATGATTAGTGCCTCTGTGCTGTCTTTCAGTCCAGCTTTGTCCAGCCACTGGTAGGACTTCTGGATGTCAGCCACTTCTGCCGGTGGTACATACCGTGCAGGGGCCTGTCCTTCCATGATGGTTCCTCCTCTTCCTCCTCTTTCCTGGGTTTCTGCTGCCTGAGGTATTCACTGAGCACTCGGACGGTCATGTGGATATTCGTTGTCTGGACCGTGATGCTGACACTCACCAGTCCCCGGCCTCCTTCCTTCCACTTAGCGTACAGCCTCAGGGTGCTGGACTTGGGTTGAAACCCTCCATCAGTGGTCAGGAGCTTCCTGGTCTTGATGTCAGTGGCTTCCATCTCCTCCTTTGGCCAGCTTATTATCCCAGCAGGGTACCTGATCATGGGCAGAGTGTAAGTGTTGATAGCCTGGATTTTGTTCTTACCTCAGCTGAATGGTGAGAACTGTACCTCTGTAGTTGGTTGGTGGTTGCAGCTTTCCTCGCAGCCTCTTCGTGGTTTCCATTTGCCTGTGGGATTCCCAGATGCTTGTGGATTCAGGCCTATGCAGAACAGCAGTGGGGAAAGAGCATGTCCTTGGTATATCCCGCCCTTGGCCATGACTTGTGCTATTGGCTTGTGGTTGGCCTCTAGTGTTGTATGCCACATCCCAACTAAGTTCCAGATGAAGGCTCTTAGGGTCCTGGTGATCTTGTACAGTTCTAGGCATTCCAGGATCCAGGGGCATCGAGTCATAGGCCGTCTTGTAATCAATCCAGGTAGTGCACAGGTTGGTCAGCCTAGTCTTGTAGTCTCAGGCGACTGGTTTGTCTACCAGTAGCTGGTGTATATGTCTATTCATATTCATCCATTCGCTATGATGCCTGACAGGAGTTTACATGTGGTACTAAGGCATGTTATTGGTCGGGTAGTTGGATGGGATTGGTCTCTACTGGGGGTCCTTAGGATCAGGACTGTCCGCCCTTCGGTTAGCCATTCTTGTCAATTAGCAGCTGGTTCATTTGTGCTGTCAGACGCTCATGGAGTGCAGTCAGCTTCTTCAGCCGGTAGGCGTGAACCACGTGGGGCCCTGGTACTGTCCAACTCTTCATACTGGAGACCCTTTCATGGATATCTGCCACTCTGATGGTTACTGGACCCTGTTCAGGGAGGTCGCTGTGGTCTATCTTGGATGTCTTGGATGTAGATGTGGCAGGATGAATGTTATCCCTCGGTCCAACCCACTTTCAGCCTGGCCCATTAGGGGGCGCTGGTATAAATAGTGGCCATTTGAGTGTCTCTGCATCGCTTGCCTGTGATCTCCTTTTTGGTCACCTGACTTCCCCTCGGTGTGGTAGAGATCATTTGTGGGTTACTCCTCTGAAGTCTCCATCGCGGCTGGTCGTAGCTATAGAAGCCTCCTGAGCTATTCTGCTTACGTTCTATGACACGGCTTACTTGGTACGTAATCAACTTTTGTTACGCTCTGTGCCTTCTATTGTTCTTTTATAGTAACTATTTATTATGTTTCGCAGGAAGTGTGGGCCTTAGTTTTGCGCCAAGCTACGCGAACTGAAGTGCTGCTGTTTTGCCTTGCTGTGCTTTTATCGTCTGTTCCCGTTGTGAGATTTCTTTCCCCGCTGCTGTCAGCTTTTACAGTGGACGTCGGCGTGGACAACGGCCATATGCATGCCGGTTATCGGAGTCAGCTGGCGTGCATATTGATTGACTGTTAACTTGTCGTCGTGTGACGGCAAGTTGGAGCAGTACGGCGATTCCGTTTGCTCCAGATTTTAGAGTTTTATCCAGATTGTATGTTGTTTTATTGCTTTTGATTTGTAGTTTGGATTTTTGTTACACCACTGGTGGGAGGCCCTTTTTCTAGCTGTAGATCACCAGTGTGGTCTTGCAGTTGGGTTATCCCCCGGTGCTACACATTAGTTTGTTGTAATATATTAAAATTTTCTTTGTTTCTTTTATTCAGATGCGGAGTGCCGACGTGGAGGAGACTAGGGTGCCTTGGTGGTGGGATCCCTTGAGTGTACACACCTGCCTTGTTTAGTTTATTAGTGTGAGTGTGTGATAGTGTGCTGCACTTGTGTTTTGGGTTGTTTTTTCTTTAGTTTGTGTGTGGCATCCCTGCCCCTCCACTGGTAAGCCTCAGCTCTGAATACCTTTTTAAGCATATTCGTACTTGAATATTTATGATTGTGCTTTTATATGGTGTTTTAAATAATTATTAATAAATTGTCAATTTGTTTATCATTGAACCTCGTCTCTGGATTGAGTATAGCGAACCTAAGTGCCTTTTTGGTGATTTAGTGTTATTTCCAGTATTCTCTGGGTGAAATTCCCAGGGTGGCGTTGTCGTTCTTTAAAACTGAAGAGTATTTACTTTATATCCCATCCTCGTCTCGCCACATAGACATCCAGTATTGCTCAGTCTCCAGCCTTGGTGGTGCTGTTCTCATATTGTTCCCCTGCCACTGAGAGTACACCTTGGCTGGTTCTGTGGAGACTCTGCTTGGCAGTTTCCAAAGCCTCAGGTATGGACAGCTTCCTGTACTCCTTAGGCACCTCCTTCATTGCACTTTTCTGCAGCTCCGATAGTTGGCTAACCTCCGTCCATGCTAACTTGATCTTGGCCTCTAGTCTTCTTCTCCATGTTGTTCCTGCTCCTTCTGGCTTCTTGTAGCTTTTCAACTGATTTCTTCTGCTGTAGTGTAGATCAGCTGGTTAGTCTCTGTATTGGTCACGGTAGGTATCACTCGTAGTGCTGCATTCACATAATCTAGTAGATCTTCTGAGGGCACTTCACCTAGTCTTGGTAACCGGCTACGGAGGATCCAGGTTTCAAGCTTCACCATGATCCTATCTTTCAGGTCAGTTCCTCTCACACTCAATGATCCTTCTTCCATCACACTTGGGGCTTGGTACCCAATCTCGGGTGGAGGTGATGAAATCTCCCCCCTGACCTGCCACCCAGCTCGCCCTTGCCGTAGCATTTGTGTTGTACCCTGTCAGTCTCTAGCTGTGAGAGCTGTTCCTTCTTCCAAATGTTGAAACACTGAGCCACTAGTTGTTACGTCCAGCACGGCCAAATTCATCCACCACATCATCACCGGCCATTTTCCAGGCCATTAACCTGCTTCACCTGCGCCGCCGCCGCCTTCCACTTGGCCGGCCTCCTGAAATGTTCTGTCACCTTTGGCGCTGCTGCTTTTCACGCAGTCGGCCCCCTGAACTGTTTCTTCCTGGACTCCTGTGCTGTCAACCTCCGGGTTGGCCCCCTGAGCCACTCTGTTATAGACTGTTGTGCCGTCAGCCTGCAGTCCTGCCCCAAGAACTGTTTGTAAACTGTTTCCTGAGCTCCAGTGTTTTTTGTGAATATTCGGTTTTGGGCTATTTCATGAGCTCCAATGCTCCTTGTGGATTTTTTTTTTAAATTTTAGACTCTAATAATTGTTTAAGTGTCGTTATTTTCCTCTGAGTTACTGATTTGACTGAAACACCAACCTTCCAGCCATTGCTATAAGCTTACGTTTGGACTCTTCAGTTATTAAATCCTCAGTTTTGTTTCACCCTTGGTGTCTTACGTTTGCACCCACACACTCAATCCTGACACTACATATGAACGTTTGGTGCCTAACTGTGGAATTCTGAGATATGCATGCATTATTGAAATTGTACTTGTTTTTTTTGTCTTAAGACATTTCGGGATGTTCACTTGTTTGGAATATGTGTGATTCATTGAATGTAAACCTTTTCAGAATGCACTTGTACTTCTTTACACCTAAAGACATATGAATTATGTTGTTTTTCATTTAGGTTGCTAAGTATTTCACTTGTTAAGTTTGACATTATTGGCCAATTCTGTGTCCAAACACTCCTATGGTTCCCAAAATAAAACAATGAGGCACCAATGAGAGTAAAAAAACAGTCCAGATTCTTGAAGTTCCAATAAAAACCAGTATGGACGCTTTTCCAGTTGTTCCAATAAATGTTAACAACCAATATCCATGAAAAAGAGGATTTATATGGTTTTAGAAGTAGCAGGATTTTAGCTAGCTAGTTTCTGCCTAAAGTCTTTCTAATAAACTAAAATGCACAGCTCTGTACTTTGGACGTAAACAGAAGTGGAAAACTAAATAACAGCAATGTTTTGAGAGTTAGTGAAGTTAGTCTACCATATGATCTGCAACCTGGTTGGTAGTTATAGAGCTTTGTTTAGGTTAATATTGTCATGATCCAGTGTTTTTATCCAGTGGTTTGGGTTTTCATTTCTGTTATTCAGCGTTTTGTTTGATGCTTAGTTTGTAACAGTGTGGATTATTTGACTCTGTTTTCATCTGCCTTACATATTTGCTGCTTCTAAATGAAGGTCAGTTTTCAGTCTGCTTAATCTGAGTCTGCATCTTTTTATGAAAATTAGCACAGAGAAGATGGCAGATGAGGGTGTAAATGTTCAATAAAAAGTCCTCATCATTCTAGGGCAGAAATAATATAACAAAAATGAACCAACCTTCAGCCAGCACATAGTATGAGATAAGCCCATTCAGAACACAAGGCCATTGATATGTTGCTGCATGGTTTGGATTGCTTGCTGTGACAAAGCCTTAATGTCCAAACCAACATCTTAGTTGGCCCAGGAGTGAATGTTCCCTGAAGTGTGCCCAACAGCTATAGTTATACCACGACACTTTAAAACTGATTTTATTCATGCTGCACATCAATAGTGAAAAAGCTCAGGAGGATGTTTTATTATTATTAAGTAAAACAAGATAGTGTGCAGGCAAACATAGTGTTTGCTTCTGAAACACATTTTCTAGTGTGCCAAAATGAAAAGGCCTCTATGCCTACAGCAGATCATGCGTCTTTCATCTGCCTTTCGTGCCTTTGAGTTTGTACCATGTTTAAACACTTTGATCACAGCTTCAGGCTAACAGCAGATTTCATGGTGATTCTTCTGCTTCATTACACTTACCTGCTTTAGCAGCTGTGAGCATGTAACAATGTAGCGTTTCTCCCAGCTGAAGACAAGCTCACAGGAGGTGTAGTGAAGCACCTCCTCGGTGTTGTGGGGATCCAAGATGAATGGGAGGTTTGACCCAGTGAAGCTTCATTGACCCCCCACCCACGAAGAACAATGCAATCAATATGCTGAGTCTGAGAAAATGCACAATGACATCATGCTTTGACCAGGAAACCCCCACCCCCCAATCCCCACCCCGGAATTATGACAAGAAGTAAGTGGCATAATGATTCTTTAGACAAGGCCAGCAGTGTTGTGAAATATTTCCACATTTGCACTCATCAGTTCCCACTGGAATCCTTTCAGAGGGGGGATTCCTCAGGCAGAGGGGGAGAAAATGTCACACAGGCCCATATCAAACAGTAAGCAATTGTGGACTCTCTTAGCTTTTCCAGATCTAATCTGTTCCAGTTATGCAACAAATGAAGACGTTTTGCGGAACCACAGACCATACAAAGTGAATCAAAAGCAAAATGGTTTCAGAAACATTAGTCTAATTTAAATATTTGAAACAGCTGAGAGGAAAAGGTTCCTGGAAACGTCTCCTGTATTACAGCTGCATAGGCCCAGAGTTGCATCACGGACCTGGAATTTTGGTGTCAAAACCTTTTGTGGGAGTGCGTGTTTGGTGACAAGTCTAGACGAGCCCTCGGGGTGTGTGATTGACCAAACAGTGTCTGTGACGGCATTTAAGTGCCAAAAACAGGGGCAGCATAAACCATGTGTGCGTTTTGGCGCCTTTTGGACGATTTTATTGACGTAAATGACAAATGATATGACCCCGTGTGTGCTTGGTGATCTTGTAAATTTCTGCTTCAGTTTTGGACAGTAAAATTATTACTACTCTATTAAGCCTTCCCAAACCAAAGAAATCAGTCCAGTGAGAGAGCAAGGAAAATATTCAGAAAAATAACAGCAGTTGTTTAATTTTCTAGTAAACGCTTCCCAAAAAATCCCACAAGTTGTTTTCATTTCTAACAAGAGACTATTGTAATTAACATGTTCTAATAGTGCATCATAAGAACTACACCAAAGTGTTTGCAGCCCCTCTGTGCTCTAACAACAGTAAAATCAGCTTCATATGAATTACCAGCCAACCCTTTGGCAGACGGACAATGGGTGGATGTACGGCAGGTTTTACAGCAACATGTACTCACTGCCAACTTTTACTCCACTGTAGAACTGGAAGCGTAGAAGCCTGATGGCTGTGGACAGACGTGCTTCTTTGGTATTAACAACCAGGGTGTAAACACACATTGTTTTGGACATCAGAGAGTGTTGCCAGAGTTAACATGTGGATTAAATCTCAATAGCATCATGTGTCAGTGCATTTACTGTAGATTTATCTGCAGTTCTGACATGCTCAAAGCAGCCCTACAGTATTAGCACTGTGGTCAAGATGCCTCCATTTCTTTCCCACCGCAGGAGACAGCCATTCACACGTCCACATCCTTACATCTATAGTCAGTTTAGATTTATTCATTAACCTGACAAACATGTTGGACTGTAAGAGGAAACCCACACACAGGGAAGAACGTGTGCACAGAACGGTTTGATGGTCGGGGTTTTCTCTGGGTTATACTTTTATGTCACAGTATCAAGCACCTTGTTGCTGTGAATTGACTTGATATAAATTAAACAGAATTTGGTCTTCTCTTAGGTTTGCGTTTGGGTATACAAAGCACCTAACTGTAACCCAATTTGAAATCAAAGTGCCACAGAACCGGGTAGATGTGAAGAAGTTAATAACATTTGTAGGCAACTATTAGAAGGATGCTCATGCTTCCTTTAGGATGAATCATAGTAACTTTGTGTCATGGTGCTGGGTCGTTGGCCCAGCGTTTTGTGTTTTATGATTATGTCCCTCTGTTCTAGTTATTCTGTGTCCTCCCCCCTTGTGTCCGGTTCGGGTTCTAGATTTCCTGTTTTGTTCTGAAAGTCTGTGTCTGTTGTCATTGTGTTCAGTTTGTCTCCTCCGGTCCTCATGTGTATTAGGTTCAGCTGTTCTTCCCTCCTGTGTGTGATTACCCGGTTACCTTGTGTGTGTATATTTAGTGGGTGTCGGTCTGTGTTCATTGTCGGCTCGTCTGCGTTCATCTGTGTATCTCTGCGTTTTTGGTATCCTCCGTCAGTATGCGTCTCTCTGCCTTTCACCCCGTGTCCTGAGGATTTCTAGTTGCTCTTTAGTTTTCCCAGTTTAGGTTTCCGTTAGTATGTCTCATGATTCGTTGTCTGTTCCCGCCACTGTCACCTGTAAATAAACTCTCACTCATATCATCAGTCGGCTGCCTGCATTTTGGGTCCTCCTTTCATTCCACAACACGACTGCTGCCCCAGCCGTGACACTTTGGGAGCTAAACCTATGGTTAACTTTGGTTTACAACTAAATGCATGAATGTCATGTCAGGTCCCATTTATCTGCATAGCACTATTCAGATCAAGGTGCTTTACAATGTGCTGGAAAGAGACAGTTAACACATTTAAAATATATACATATATACATACATACAAATATACAAACAAGGCTAGAGTTATATATTGTGGTCACGGATACATTTTTATATCTGCTGTGCTAATGTCTACTGATAATGCAATCAGCTGTACTTTGTATTCAAATGTAAAAGTACCCAAATATTAGCAGCAGTCAGGTAATAGCACCGCTGTGCTAGTACACCTTTATACAGTCTATGTTCTCAGTTTGTCACGTGCTGGCGTGTTGGCAGCTTCCCTTGTATATTTTGTATAAATGACTTGGAGTACTGTTTACTACCCCGTGATAAAACCCACATTCATTTTATTGGATATTCCAGTTCTGAAGTATATTCTAGTCTTTCTGTGTGACTGCTCTTTTGTGACTCTAAATTGGTGTTGGATGTTTAAATGAACATGTGTCTTCATGTGTTAGACCAAGTGACCAAAAGGGTGCATAAGAAGAAATCACAGTTAAGAATATAATGCACTGTGGTTGTAGCGGTGACATTTGAGTAAGGCGATAGCTTGAGGAGGCAGGACTTCCAAAGGATGGGTCAATTTAATTGCTTCAATGGGGAAACTGATAAAGTGGATAAAGATGTGAAGCATTTAATGAGTCGTGGAAACTGAAGGGGCGAGCTGGAAGGGAGGGAGACGAAAGAAGGAAAACTATTTCATACAGTTTATTATTGCTGCAACCCAATTTCCCCACAGGGATCATTTGTTTCCTCTTGCAGCAACAGATTAAACTGTGGTCCCAGAAAGCAGCAGATGATTGATGTCCTTTCATTGCTCAGTGTTCTTGAGCTGTCTTTACCGCAGATCAGTAGAGCTGCTCAACATCCAACTGCCTTAAATAGCTAAAGGCAGGTGAAAAACACTGCAGCGCCTTTTTCCTGTGGTGGTGGGAGGTCATGTGAAACACTGTCCCCAGGACCTGTGGGAAGCACTCACATGTTTTCTAATATAATCTTGTAGATGAGGCGGATCTTCCAATGTGCTAAACATAAACATCCTCATTGAATGGATTCCAAAACTGCACACACTCTGTTTTTTGAAGTCTGATGACATATTCAAGGCCATGAAATTACATTGTTTACTATACTGTGTAATAAGTTCTGTGTATGGACAACGTTTTTTGGACAAAGACAAGTGAAAACTTACAAAAACCAAGCCAGACAGTGTGTTTCAATTCAGTTGTATTCATGTAGCACCAACTCACTACAGTTGTCTCAAGGTGCTTTATATTGTATTTATACAGTAATGTAAAGACCTTACACGTATTGCAGTCACGGCTCTGTGTGTCATGTTACTGGGTTTGTAGTTCTTGTTATGTTTCGGTTTTGTACCTGCTTTTATTTCATTATTTTAGCTTCACAAGGTGTTATTGATTTGTATTTTCCTCCTTAAAATCTCTTATCTTATGAGCAGCTGTGTCCCACTGCCTCTGTATCATGTTTAGTATGAATCTTTTCTGATAGCTGGTTTTCTCTCCTGTCTTGTTTTTCACCCCCAAAAGTCTTCCATGTAAAAACATGTTGTCCCTTTGTTGCTGTCAGAGCTTGTGTTCTTGTTTCCTGGTTATTCTCACAGCTAAGGCTCGTTCTTGATTTACAGTTTTGATTTTCCTTGTGAGCTTTATTTATTTATTTATTATTTAATTTAAGAAAATATCTAGGATGTATGAAACAATCTGAGTTCACAGGGCAGAGATACTATTTACAATTGGATTAGATTTGTGTTCATTTATGTTTTATATAATGTAAACAAGTTACCGAGATGGCGCCGGTGTGCATGACTGGCCGTCTTCGACTCTGCTTTCGACCCCTCCTTTTTGATCTCTGTTTAATTTTCCTTATCCTCCTGATCTGCTCTCCAAGTGGCAATGTACTAATTACCTACGATCGGCAAACGCTTTTGAATCTTCGATCTTTTCACCACTATGGACCGGATCCATGTTGGAATATAGGAGATGCCACTTCGCCCCGGATGGATTTTTCCACCAGCACACACGTCTTGCCTCTACCCTTCCCGTACAAGAAACGCTTCAGGAAGTGGGGTAAACAGAGTGGTATTCGTGTACGTTTTAAGGCTTACCTTAAAGCATGGGCCGTGGCTAATCTACATGCTACCATGGAAATCCTGCAACATCCTCCCACTTCCCGGGGCCGATTCTTTGTTAGATTGGTCACCCATCGATGGATCCGCCCCGTCGGACAACAGGTTAACTCTGCCTTCCCTGTGGTCTGCCTGCCTATCCGGACCTGGATAAGGACTTTTCGGGGTGGCGTACACTGCAGCAACCTAAGCTGATTGAGCCGTGCTCCAAGTAAAAACATGGCGCCCTTGATCTGGATGGCCAACTAAACATGAGGTCGCTGGTGAATAAGACTTTTGTTCTGAATGATTTTTTCCTCACCTCTGGGCTGGACGCATTGTTTCTGACGGACACCTGGATGCGCCCTGTTGAGTCGCTCTCCTTCTCTGAGCTCCTGACTGTGTCTATTTTTTAGTTCCCCCAGACCCACTGGTAAAGGTGGAGGTCTAGCCTCGGTTATTAAACATAAACTTAAAGTTTATGTTCTCTGTGAACAATTTTTAAATTACTTCACAGATAAAATTTGATCTTTAAAAGCCTTACACCCCTTAGTGAGGAGCCCTGCCCCTACCTTAGGATGCCCATCGACTTTTCATCAGTTTGAGCTGGTGTCACTTCCCACACTTAAGCATATAATCGATCAACTGAGAAATACTAACTCTGTCCATGATATCCTCCCATCTCGCTTTGTCAAGGAATGAATTTATCACTGTCCTCCGGCTGCGTCCCGACAGTCTTTAAACATGCGGTAATACAGCCTGTTCTTAAAAAAGTAATCTTGATCATAACGACCTTCCAAATTACAGGCCGATTTCCAAACTTCCATTGTTGTCTAAAGCATTGGAGAAGATGGTCCTCTCGCAGACGCAGGCCTCCTTGGATGCAAATAATATCAGCGATAAATTCCAATCTAGCTTTAAACCACGCCATAGCACCAAAACAGTGCTGCTGAGAGTCCATAATGGCCTTCTTTTATTTGCCGACTCAGAGTGCTCTACGTTCTTAGTTTTATTGGACTTGACTTCTGCCTTTGATATGGTTGACCATAATATCCTCCTATTGAGGCTTGAGCACACAGTAGGCATAATGGGTAATGCCCTGAACTGGTTTAGATCGTATCTGTTGGACAGGTCTTACTCCGTCACCATCGGTGGCTGCTCTTCCTCTGTTGCTCCCCTCTGGTGTGATGTCCCCCAGGGATCTGTGTTGGGCCCTATGTTGTTTTCATTGTGTATGCTGCCCTTAGGCTCTATCTTTGAGAAGTGTAATATCTCTTATCACTTTTATGCTGATGATATTCAGATTTGCTTTCGGATGACTAATGGCATTTCGTCGTCATTACACTGTCTATTAGAGTGCTTGAGAGAGGTCAAAGACTGGCTCTCCGATAACTCTCTTATATTGAACGAGTAGAAATTGTGATGTTCGACAACCATGCTTCACGGGGCCAATTTGCTGATACTCTTGGACCCCTTGCCGCCTTTCTTTCTGGCACTTAGGTGTTCTCTTTGACAGCTCCTTTAAGTTTGACAAGCAAGTATCCTCTGTAGTTAAATCTAGTTTCTACCAACTGCGTCAAATCTCCAAGGCCAAGCACTACATACCACACAAGGACCTTGAGAAACGTATCCATGCTTTTGTGACCTCTAGATTAGACTACTGTAATTCCCTTTACTTTGGTCTCCACTCCGCCCTTCTTATAGATCGCAGCTTGTCCACAACACTGTGGCACACTGTCTGACTGGAACCACAAGGTTTGCCTCTATCAGCCCAGTCCTTGCTAACCTGCACTGCCTCCCTGTCAAATACCGAATTGAGTTTAAATTTTGTTGCTTACCTTTAAAATCATAAACAATACTGCGCCGTGCTACCTCACTGAACTCCTTAGTCCATATACCCCTGGGAGAGCCCTAAGATCATCAGGACAATTACTGTTAGTGCAGCCTGGATCCCAGTAAAGACCAGAGGTGACCGTGCTTTTGCCCCGGCAGCCTCGAGCCTCTGGAACAATCTTCCTGCTGCTATTCGCGCCTCTGATTCTGTCTAATTATTTATATCTCAGTTAAAAACATACCTGTTTGTTTTCAGTTACTTAGTGCACATCCCCTATATTTTACACTTATGTTATTTATCTTCTACTAATGTTTCACTGTATAAATACCCCCACTTTATATTTATGAATACCCTGTAATTTTATCTTCTAAACTCTAATGTTTTATTTCTTATTTTGTCTGTATTTTTTGGTTTTTTTGTACTCTGTTATAGCCTTTTATCTTATATCTTATGTTTTAACCTTGTAGTGAAGCACTTTGGTGTACCTTCGGTTTTAAATGTGCTATATAAATAAAGTTGTATTGTATTGTATAATCCAGTGGTATTTCATGGGTGGTTCCCAGCGCTTGTCCACTGAGATCTAAAAACTTACATGAATTAAAATATTCCAAAGGGATCTCTTCTTTCTTTTCAAGCAGCATTCTGCCATAAAGCTTCTCACCTGTGGGAATCAGTATGTCCAAAGTACTGCTTATGGCTGTCCTCTGTGTGACTATGATTTCACTGGTATCTGTAGCATGATGTTGATCATGGGTGAGTATGTGTCCCATTGGAAAAGGAGGGACCTGCTCGCAGGAGACTATATGCCAGAAAACTAAATGTGGTAGCTTTGCTTTGACTCTGACTCAAGCGCTTCCTCTCTCCCTGCTTTCCTGTTTCCTCTTCAGATCTAATAAAGGTGGAAGCCCCTCCCCCCAACAAGAAAGGAACTAAGAGGCTGTGAGGCAGGCAGCCTCTTATTAATAGATTTGATATACTTCATCTCAGCTTGCCTTTCTGTAAGTCACCGTCCACCAATAACATAACCTGTGTACAGAGTATTTCTGTTGTTTCACAACTCCAGTTAAGACTGTTTTTATTACTTGGATGTAAGATCCAATCTTTAGGTTTAAAACTATGTAAATATGTATGATTCCTGGTGAGACTCTAAGATGTAGGAATATGTATAAAATGAGTTTCCACGATACTTTTGGACTATTGAACAAGTCTGAACTTCCTACAAATCTTCTTCGGTTTTTGGTGCTGTACAGAAGCAACATTACCAAACATAGAAACTCCCAGTGACAGGGTGTTTTGTTCAGCTAAATGCTATGTTGTGCATTTAGCCATATCGTCAGCTCAGCTTCAGTTTTCTTTACCAGATATAAATGTTGCCAAACAGCTCTGTATATAATCTGTATGCAAATGAAAAGTAACATGCGCTCCTGAGGGCCACAAACACTCCTCTGCTCTATCAGGTCCCAAGCGAAGGTGAAAGTGAAGACAGATGCAGTGCAGACTTTATGAATTCCTTCTCCACCTGCACTCTGTTCAGGTTAAATCAGTAGGATGTGGTGATAAAAGCACCTTAAATCCACTGAGTAATGTCGAGCTGACTTCTCACGCATGACTTTAGTTTTAGTAACTTACCTTTTGAATTATTATCTTAGCTGATAACAGCTAGGGGTATACTGCCTCATGCTGCTGCCTGCAGGACATCTCTGATTGCACCATTATAAAATGGTGTTGGTGAAATAAAAATGAAATCCTGCTTGAAATCCTGTCAATGAGGCATTTTAAAGCATGTGCCACCTTACCATAACACAGCTCACTACCCAGCCAGGCATCTTTGCATGCACTTCCTCTTGTCTCTGCAGTGCTCACATAAAATGGTGCTCTAGATAAAGTCTCTGAATCTTTGGTATAATCTTGTGTAGGTCTACCTCATGCTATCAAAAGAACTGTGAGTCACTACAGGATTAACACAAGACCTCTGCATGCATTTGGATGCCATAGTCTCTTTTGTACAAGCCAACTCTGAGTAGGTTTTGTGGTGCATTATCCTGCAGGGGGGGGTTTCAGGGAGTGCTGTTTCCATAGAGGAAGGTTTGTTTGTTCTCTCTAGGTGTGTGATATGTGTCCACATGATTGCTAGGAAACAATGTTTCCAAGCAGAGCATTTCAACAAGTTGATCTGTATCATTCGCTCTCAGTGGTTTTAATATTGTGTCTGAATGCTTCACTCATATTAGAGTAAAAGGAAGCAACCTCTTGGTGACTAGCAAAACATGTGCTAGTCTCTCAGACAGATTAGCAAAATTTCTCAAATAATGGCTCAAATGCTTAGCAGCTGCTCACATTTTGGTGATGTTTTGCACATAAATCACTATTTGTGGAGGATTTCTGAATTTCAAATCTATGAGGTTCTTGCTGGATGCTTAATGTAAATAGTTACTGTGGATTTCTGTGTATGTGACAGTGGCACATTTGAGGTTTTTGCCAGTTTATCAAAGTTAATTGCTGTATTACCGTAACTGTCAGCTCAGTCCCATGCTAATATGAGTGATAGCCAACCGTCATTTTATTGCCATCTTGATTGACCAAAGTTGCTCTGAAGATGTTACCTGCCTGTGAGTAGCTGCCCACCTGGTCCTCTCCCCATCTTCCAGCAACCAAAGGCAATAAGATTTCATCTTTATTTTGCACGGTCACAGTAATTTTGGTCGTCCATTAATCTCCAACTGCTGTTTTACCTTTTTGCTGCAGTAAAAACAGCTCACAGCCAAAAAAATACTTCAAGTAAAACTAAAATATAAGTTCTAAACTACAGAGAAAAGTAGACACTCCCAAAACAACCATAACCACATACTGGAGGATATATGTGTCTGTCTGCCTACGTTTACTTTACAGGGAGTGCAGAATTATTAGGCAAATGAGTATTTTGTCCACATCATCCTCTTCATGCATGTTGTCTTACTCCAAGCTGTATAGGCTCGAAAGCCTACTACCAATTAAGCATATTAGGTGATGTGCATCTCTGTAATGAGAAGGGGTGTGGTCTAATGACATCAACACCCTATATCAGGTGTGCATAATTATTAGGCAACGTCCTTTCCTTTGGCAAAATGGGTCAAAAGAAGGACTTGACAGGCTCAGAAAAGTCAAAAATAGTGAGATATCTTGCAGAGGGATGCAGCAGTCTCAAAATTGCAAAGCTTCTGAAGCATGATCATCGAACAATCAAGCGTTTCATTCAAAATAGTCAACAGGGTCGCAAGAAGCGTGTGGGAAAACCAAGGCGCAAAATAACTGCCCATGAACTGAGAAAAGTCAAGCGTGCAGCTGCCAAGATGCCACTTGCCACCAGTTTGGCCATATTTCAGAGCTGCAACATCACTGGAGTGCCCAAAAGCACAAGGTGTGCAATACTCAGAGACATGGCCAAGGTAAGAAAGGCTGAAAGATGACCACCACTGAACAAGACACACAAGCTGAAACGTCAAGACTGGGCCAAGAAATATCTCAAGACTGGTTTTTCTAAGGTTTTATGGACTGATGAAATGAGAGTGAGTCTTGATGGGCCAGATGGATGGGCCCGTGGCTGGATTGGTAAAGGGCAGAGAGCTCCAGTCCGACTCAGACGCCAGCAAGGTGGAGGTGGAGTACTGGTTTGGGCTGGTATCATCAAAGATGAGCTTGTGGGGCCTTTTCGGGTTGAGGATGGAGTCAAGCTCAACTCCCAGTCCTACTGCCAGTTTCTGGAAGACACCTTCTTCAAGCAGTGGTACAGGAAGAAGTCTGCATCCTTCAAGAAAAACATGATTTTCATGCAGGACAATGCTCCATCACACGCGTCCAAGTACTCCACAGCGTGGCTGGCAAGAAAGGGTATAAAAGAAGAAAAACTAATGACATGGCCTCCTTGTTCACCTGATCTGAACCCCATTGAGAACCTGTGGTCCATCATCAAATGTGAGATTTACAAGGAGGGAAAACAGTACACCTCTCTGAACAGTGTCTGGGAGGCTGTGGTTGCTGCTGCACGCAATGTTGATGGTGAACAGATCAAAACACTGACAGAATCCATGGATGGCAGGCTTTTGAGTGTCCTTGCAAAGAAAGGTGGCTATATTGGTCGCTGATTTGTTTTGTTTTGTTTTTGAATGTCAGAAATGTATATTTGTGAATGTGGAGATGTTATATTGGTTTCACTGGTAAAAATAAATAATTGAAATGGGTATATATCTGTTTTTTGTTAAGTTGCCTAATAATTATGCACAGTAATAGTCACCTGCACACACAGATATCCCCCTAAAATAGCTAAAACTAAAAACAAACTAAAAACTACTTCCAAAAACATTCAGCTTTGATATTAATGAGTTTTTTGGGTTCATTGAGAACATGGTTGTTGTTCAATAATAAAATTATTCCTCAAAAATACAACTTGCCTAATAATTCTGCACTCCCTGTACTGTTGCCATTTTAAAAAATCCATATTGAATAGCTTTATTCCCCAACCCAAATCTATGAAGTCAGCTTGGAACAAAAGATAAGACAAGAAGCGTTCCACAGTGACACTAAAAATACTATACATATACTGTATATACATATATCTACATCCATATATACACCCAATCGTAAGCATGGTCAGTTTCACCCAATCATAAAACCACATAACACAGAAACAACAAAACAAGGTAGGGTGCAATAAAGTGCTGCAAGTGCAAGTCCGGACTCAAGTGTATCGCTCGTAATAAATGTTAACTACAGAAAGTTGTAGCCTGCTGTTCAACCCCAAGCCGGCAGGGGGAGCTCTGTATTAAACACTTACTGGTGCTACAATGTGCTTCAACTGTCAATAACAGCATAACAGAACTCACTTGTGGTACTGCATTCTTTCTATAAAACAATAACTGTCAGTGACTTTGTACTGTAGTATAAACACAACATTGAAGATAACAGTTAAAAGTAACGTAACCATAAACAATAAAACAAGAACATCTAAACAGCAGCACATGTCCCAAGGCATGATGGGAGAGAACTAGCTGTTCCCCCAACACGCCACAATATGAATATTCACAACAGTATGTATGTAAGAGTTTACTCCAGAAAATAAGGAGAAGCACAAAAGGTTCATTTAATTTGTAAATGTGTCGTTACAAGCTCTAACTTGGAATAATGTTGGTATCCTGCAGCGATTTCAGACAGTCCTGATTCAAGGTGCTCACATCAGATAATAATGAGCATCATTTCATATTTTTGTTGTGTCTATGTTACCCATAAACGCTTGTACTTTGGGATAGTTTACAACACTTGGTTTGGATTTTATTTTCACGCTTTAACAGCTTGAGCCACAGCTCTGTTGGCGCAGGACGAACAGGCCTCTCAATGTTCCAGCAGCACTGTTCCCACCAATTAACCCAGTGGAAAGGAGGAAAAACACCACAGGGTCAAATCATGAACATGCTGCGCGTGATCATATAAACTCCATCAGCTGTTTTCAGCCCATTGTTGAGCTTAAGACCTTCAACATGGTAACCAGAAAGCAGTCATATCGACTATAATGCCATTGTAACATACAAACCAAGGCTTGTAACTATGACAGAAGAAAAACACGTCACCCCACCTCTCCAGCACCCCTACCAACCACAAACAGACCCAGAGAGCAGCGCTCGGCTCCTTAGCAACAGTGGAGTAGGACTACAGTAACACGCCTGCTCCTAAAATCAGCGTTTGGGTGTGGATCCATACTCAGAGGAACATTACAAAATGGGATTTCATTCAACACTGCACTATGTGGTTCCTCAGGGAGACGTGCTGAAAGACTTGAACTAGAGCAGGTAAGAGCAGAACTTTTATCATAGTTAGAAAGTTGCTGAAAGACAGTCTAATGAACTGTAACTCTAACCACACACACATGCTTCTTGTTAAAACGCTGTAGATAACCCCGCAAGTCCAAGTGACTGAAACCAAAGGGCCAAATCCATTCCAGAGGTGCAGGCCGTCTGTTTTATTTTAAAATCCATGAGGCTGTTGAAGCAGGCTTGTAAAACCTGCGTGAACAGCTGGCCAGGATTGTCCCAGGTTAGAAACAAACGTCTGTCAGGTCTTCTTATACTATACAAATGGTTATTCTCTAATCAGTCTGCTGCTGGCCACAAAATGCAGCGTTATCTAGATAGTGTCAGTTCACAGCAGCAGTCTTTTCAAGATTCTTTATTTTGCGAGATAAAGACTCCACATTATTAAAGACATCATCTGCTATTAGCAAGCACCTGGGAAAAGTGGGGAGGGAGAACAGGAAGAGGCCGTCTGCATGACCTAGGGTGAGGGAGGGGCACCCAACTGTTACATGTGGTTGTGATTAGTAATATTTTATTTCTCTTAGGACCATACTGAGTTAGATACAGAAACAGAAGGGTTACACACTGAACAACATGACAAAGAGGACAGAAAGTACTGAAGGTTTATGTCTTCGTCTCGGCTTCTTCCATCTAAGCCTGGCATCCTCCTCTGTCACACCAACTCTCTGAATGTCCTCCTTCATTTATGAACCTTTGCTGAGGTCTTCCTCTTTTCCTCCTGCCTAGCTGCTCCATATTCAACATGTATATGGAGTATTGTCTACTTTATCCTCCATCCCTCTTCTGCACATGTCCAAACCATCTCTAACTTGACCTTGACATCTTTAAATCTGCAGCCTCCAGCTCTCTCCTGTCACTGCAGCCTTGTAAAGCTTACTTTCATTCCTTTTTCTTTCACTTCTGCTGCTTTTGCTGTCACAAATCATCCCTAACGCTTGTTTTCACCCACTCCACCATCCCTGCACGGTCTTTCACTTGTCTTGTCCATTGCTTTGACACCGGGCATTAAGTGTGGCAAGCTGATCTGAAACAAACAAACATGCACAAAATGAACTAAAGAGCACATTGGATTTTAAATTTCAAGAACAATCCAAATGTGATTTAAAGACTCAGTTTAATTCAGTTCAATTCATTGTGATTTATGCAGTGCCAAATCACAACTGTTGCCTAAAGGTGGTTTGTATTGGAAGGTAAAGACCGTGCGATAACACAGAGAACCACAATGGCCAGAGCCAGTAGCTGTTTCTGATACGGGCGACATGGGCAGTTGCCCAGGGCGGCATCGTGGTGGGGGCGGCATCCAACAAACACCCAAACAAAGACAGATACATCCATCCAGCCCTCCCTGTTTAGAATTATTTTTATCCCAGAGGTTGTGGGTTGACCCTGAGGTGATGCACACTCCTGAGTGTATTTTTGTTTTCGCTCCTCTCAGTCAGGAGGTTTGAATGGATGTAGGTTGACTCTAGGAGAACAGACCTCTGATTAACTACCACGCTAGCTAAAGGTTTTAATTTTAATTCTTTCTTCAGTCTAAGAAAACATACCAGGCGCATATATCCATATGCAAGCAAATGGATATCATGACAAAAAGCAACACTGTGAATTAGTGAAGGAGTAAAAGACTTTGCATTCTTTAAAAGAAGCATAAGAGTAACTAAACTGATAATCAGCCATTAGAAAATAAATCAGTATCTATTCGTATTTTCCATTTAGATCCTTTAGTGAGCATAAAAACTGCTGAATTTGCTGTTGTGTTGTCAGTCATGTGTTATAATACATTTCATATTTTGGCTTCATCTTGGCTGATTTTGGAAATTTTTACAGTTTTGTGGGAATTTTACACAAATGCTTTGTTACCAAAAAATTAAGTTTATTTGAAAATAATGTGCAGATGCAGCAGTAATGTTGCAGTCTCGATTTTATACTAGTACTCACCACCAAATGAAGAAGCAAACACACAAAAATGAGTTGTTTAGCGTGCACAGGAAACCAAAATAAAATGTTTTTTTTTTTTATTATTTATGACTTTTTGCATCGCTGAGACTTTAGATGAATAATTAAAAAAATGTAATTAATGTGGTACAGATGTCCCAGGCCCTGTGCACAGCCTACAGACTTCCTGTATGCAGAGTAAGAAATATTCAGGCCAGGCCATGTGGTTGACACATTATGTTGTAACATGTAAACCATGGTTTTACTCTGAGAATGCAGATTTTTTTATATATATATCTATACATATTTATATAGATATATATACATATGTTTCAGCTCCTACTCAGTGCAGATTCTTAGAAGTATTTTTTTCATGTAACTCCTTAATTTCATGAGAATTGCAAGGCCCATAAAAGTGCTTAATGTAATAGCGTTCAAAAACAAACCTAGTGAAAGTACATTTGATGCTCACTGCCTGTGTCCTGTCTGTCTTTGCATGTTTGCTGACAGATGAATGACAGCAGCACTGTGATAGAGGTGAAAGCATGAATGACCACAGTGAGCAAAGAAGGAACTTTCAGTCCAAATCCTTTCAAGCGGGTACAGGACTCCACCTCCTTCCACCAAGACTGAGGACGTCTACTGGCACGTGGCTTTCGTCCAGAGACTCTGAGCGTTTGGGCCTCCAAGGTGTGTAGTATCAGTTTTAAAATATCGTGAGTGCTCACATGGCCTCACTCCCTGGTATCTAGCGGTTCTGCGTCCCATGCTGCTAACTTTATTTCTCAGTACCTTCCAGTAATTATAAATTCCTGCTTGGCTTGTACATTCTCAGTCACAGCCCCAAAACTCTGGAAGCTTCTCCTTCTTCAGATTAGCTCCTCTACCTCACTATCAGTCTTCAGTTCCCAACTGAAAACATACTTCTTTTCATGAGGTTGTTCAGCTTCAGACTAGCTTTAACGTAACGTGTCGTTTTCTGCAGTGCTTATCTTTTACTTCTATTATTTTGTTATTATTGACTATCATTTATATATTATATTAGTTACTATATTTTTACTCAATTTTTATTTTTATTCCCTTTTCTTTGTAAATTATTTATATTGTTTTTTTATTTTATTTTACTCATGGTGCAGGACCTTGGTCCAGTCTTGACAACATGCTGTGATTGCAGTCAGTGTTTCACAGACCAGTTCCAGTGGAAAGATAAATATTCCTGTGAAATGGTATTCCATACGTCACATGTTGTAATGTTTTATCACAGTGTTTTATTTGACTTCAAGGAACAAATCGGATCCACGACAGTTCCACCTGTTACAAGACTTAACTGGCAACATTGTTGCTGCCTGATACCACAGCACACCTTCAGTTGTGATTAACAGTAAAGTTTTCTTTCTTTTCATTTTAGTTTACTTTATAAAAGTTTGAGCTTCCACTTAAGAAGGCACTCACAAGATATTTATCTCAATGTGGAATATGATGCCGCCATCTCCAGGGTCTCCCTTTTCCTTAACATACCTATAAAGGTTCTTTGGCAGTGGCACATTGATAACTAACCATAACCCAAAGGAAAAGACAAGTGTAAATGTCAGGAGAATAAAAACTGTCTTGTTTTGTGATGTATGGAGTTATTCTCATTTGTTTTGCTAAATATTGTATATAATATGATGAAGATTAATTTTCCAATTTTCTGTGACAGTGCAGGGGTTCTGCTGCCCCCTCCTGCAGAGGCCCAGCAGTGGAAGGGTGATCCCACAGAGCAGAGGGGGAGGAGATGAGAAACTGCTCAGCAGCATCAGGCTGAGGCTGGAAAGCAGCGCAAAACCAGCATCAAGGTCCAAAACTGGGAGCAGACCTGAGACGACCTCACAAAGTGGAGCTCCCACTGTGGGCCAAAGCAAAGATCCAGTCGATGAAAGAACAGGTGAGTGAATCCCAAAGCACGTCCAGTGCTAATGACGTTCACAATGTGTTTTCAGTTTTCACTCCACAGCAGGCACACAGCCTTCATTACATGTTACATTTGCTTAATTCTAGTGATTACTCTACACTAGATCCACAAATATGTTTGTTTAACAGGCCAAAAAGATGAAAAATGCTCCACACAACTCTATTTATTCTCACTTACACTTTGGTTTGAATATAAATATTTTTGAAAAGTTATTATTTCTTTAATTTTGCCTTGGCTCCATCATTATAAGATAACATGGGCCTATGTCCTGCAGTATTTGCTGCTGTTTATTTATTTATTTATTTTTCTAATAGGAAAAGTGGAATCAGTTCTTATGTTTTTAGTACAAAAGGACAACTGACTAATTAAACATCCGTGATGCAAACCAATACAATGCATAATACAAATAGAGAAAGCCAAGGTTAAGCCACAAGTATAACATAGTCATTGGCACTAAAAGCACAGTGAATATAAAGATGGGAAAATGTTGTTTTTCCACTGAATTGCTTGGAAGTTACACACTGCTTGAAATGACTTGCAGTCTTATTTGTGTGTACTTTCCTTTTAAATGCAGACATGCATGCACAGCTTAACATCACACTATTTAAAATGACTAATATTACAGTTATTTCTTCTTTCTATGATTTCACTGTTGTTTCAAACAAAACACATTAAAATCCCATTAAGTTCTAGGGGAGTTTGTATCATTTGGTCATGTGACATATTACAAAGCGCAGTCCTATAGTTCAGTCACACTAAAGTACAAATAGGATTGCAACCAGGAAAAATGTGTGATACATTCAAGTGTTCATATTCAGTATTCCAGTGCAGCGACCACCACAGTCAGAAGGCGATCGCTGTCCTGCAACAACTGCCTCGCTATTGATGCTAAAAAGTTCTGTTTCAACTTATGCTGGACTGAATTTAAGTAGTTCTGTGTTTGCAGAAATAAAAATAAGATATGTTTACAGTTTTTTTCCATATCATTAAAAACATTATTAGAAACATCTCATTCACAGCTTGAGCCCATTCAGTCCCACATTAACAGCAGACTGATTCTGTCTTATTGATACCAATCAAGACAGAATCACAGCCTCTTCAAATTCATCCATCCCACAGGCTTAGGCTTCAGTTAACGTCCCTCTGTTCATAACAATGTTACCATTTGGATCAATCAATTATAAAAGTTCTTAAACGAAAATGTCAAAATGAATCCTTTGAAATGTAACCTCATGGTTTTAAAACTATGATTTTTAAGCAAACTCAACCCTGACCCCAGTAAATGCTCTTTGAAGTAAGACGTAGATGTCATTCAGATTCATGTATAGGTATTTAAGAAACGTCTTTGATGTTCAGCTTTGAGAAATTCTGTAGTTTGATTGATGAAAATAAACCAGATGTGATTTGGGGATTTGATCAAACAAACACAATATCGTCTTTATTATTGAGAACTATCTGGTATTCATGTGTACGTTTAGCAATGATGGCTAAAGCTGCTGTTTTTTCACACTGCTAACCACTTAAAAGAGCTTTTGATCAACACACATGCACACAAACACAACAGCTTCCATCTGCCTGTAAATCTCTATAATCATATCCAGACAACATGCGTATATGAATTCTTCTTCTGGCTTTGGAGAGAAACAGATGTTTGTGGTGACTTTAGCAAATAATCTCATTTCATTGCCAACTGACATGAAAGTCTCTGTTTTGCATTCTTTCTCTATTATTCTATTGGCTTTGCTGTATTTGGATTAATGGATGTTTTTGCTGCAGTTTGGGTAATTGCCTTTTGGATATCCTCTAGTGATAAGCAGACACAGTTGTTCAGATGTAGTCATGCCCAATCTATCACCCAGATCAAGCGGTAAATGACATCTGCAGTGTAGATGTGTCTAAGTTCAAAGCTGCGTGTCTTAGAGTGATAAACTCTTTGAAACACATACTCTGCACAGAGACCTCGAGAACCCCCTGCGACAGCGAGAGGCCGGCTCGACACACGCATCCTGCTTCCACAAAGGTTTCAGAGCTCCATCTATATCTGCCGTCATCACTGTGTGAAGATGAGAAGCAGGACACAGACGGACGGGAGATGAGGTATGAGCACAGAGGCTGTTCTAAGTCATAGGAAACGATGAATCTGCATCACTTTCAGCTTTGTTTGGGATAAACATTTGTAGTTTTCACCCTCCTTTCCCAAACAGGTCTCAGAAGTGATGTCAGCACGAGGGTGGGGAGACAAAAACTATTTTCCCAAGCAATTAGAGCAACTGCAGTGCATGGAAAGTCATGTCCGCTGGGCCTAAATGGGATTTGTTATATCCATGGCATTATTCCATGCAACAAAGAAGGAAAAAGGATAAAGTTACAGGATGTTTTATAAAAAGAAGCTCTGTAAAATACCAGTGCAGTGACAGGGGGAGACCCTGGGATTCACTGGAACTGGGTGTTCATCAAGCACGTACAACATTGTCTTGTTTCTCAGAGCCAAGAGCAGAAATCCCACACAGCCGGGTGTAAGCAGAATGACTGCATATTATTCCCATCAGTGTGTTCAGCAGATAGGAGCTGATACTGGACCACGACAGAGCTGTGCTTATATAACATGAAACTGTATCACAAGAGGGTGTACGCAGAATTTAACCATTAAGAACATCTTCTTATTTATTTCAGTTTCTTCTTATTTATATTCTTGTTCTTGAGGAAGGAATATCTCAACCCAGTCGCTGGTAACATGCTGCCCCCTGCTGCTGTGAGTGTTTTTATTACATTTCTCAAAGGATCATCAGTAAAAAACAAAAACTTCCGAAAGGAACGATGGAATTATTGTACCATTACATCCTAGCTAGAGACGTTTTATTCCCGATGTGGTGAAGATCGGTGACAAACTAGAAAACAAAACATTAGTTAGCTTTTAAAAATAGTCTAAAACATCTCGTAGGAACAGCTAAGGTACTCCTGCATACGCACAAAAACATAAACTATACACTATGTACCACGCACACTTATCATACTGGTTCAAACTGGGACATACTCATTGTGTTTCCTTGCAGGAATTTGTCAGAGGAGACCAGCGGTGAAGAACGTGAGGTCAAACTAACCATCTCACACGTGTCACACACCAGTGAAGACGAGCCTAATCCAGGACTCAGCAGTCCACAGCACATCACCAACTGATCACAACCTTCTGAGCCAGTTTAACCCCAAAAGAATCACCACATGACCAGCGCACACAAACACACCTAATGAGGTGGTGTAGTTTCTCCTCAGATATATATCAACGCTCTGCTCTGAGAGCCGGGTGACCTCTGATGCACGACGGTGTTTATGCACTGCAGGGACACCTGAGAAAATGTCAAACTAATGAGATCTCTGTGGACAACCGACATGCCAACATATACTGTTAGTGGAGCAGGAGTGTTGTTTCAAAATGAAACCTGGACAAATGACAGCTGTAGCGACAAACTAGAAAAACGTAGAATGTGGAAAACGGAGAGCGTGAGGATGAAGAGAACAGGACACGGCTAACAAACAACCAAAGAGTTTATTAGAGCGATAGAAACCACAGAGTTCACTGAAGTCCTGTGACGAGCTGATCAAGCACTTCCAGACTGCAAACAGTCCGTTTGAAGGCCGTGTTACTCAGGTGTGTTCACCTGTAACTACAGCTACATAGGTTTGTCAATGACTTTGTACATTTTATTTTGTTATGCTCCACATTCAGCTTTTCTTCCATCCACACGGATGTTGGACTGATTTAGGATTCATGATTATTCAGTTTACCTGATTATGTGTTTTGTGTTGTAATAACTGAGAAGCCATCAATGAATAGAAAGAAGAATTTGTGTATTATTTTGTCTCGTTAAAGACGTTTGTTTCTTAGTATATAAAACAAATAACTCATTTGTTTTACTTGTATTTATAATAACTATGTGTGATTTTTCTGCGTCAGCGGTCCTTCTGGAAACAAATGATCCAAAGTACACAGTCCATGGTTGTCTGCTGACAGGCAGTCCGCTATCAGCTACAGCTGCTGCTGTTGGTGCACCTGGTGGTTATTGTAGTCACTGTTCTAACTTTAAGGCTTTATAAACCCAAGTGGCCAAGTTACAGGTTATTGCTGTACTTTAGTCTTTTAACATGAGAGTCAATAGGGACTCAGTGATGTGTCAGAAAACAATGAAAAAGCCTGTTTTTCAGTCACTCTCCTCTCTAAAGCAGCAGCCTTCTGTCAGGACAAGCAGGATGAGCAGTGTTCGATCAGTCATTACTCACGTACCGTCAGTCCTTTCTTTCATTACAGCTAAAACAGCGTCTGCCAAGTTTCTCTCATGACTGTTTGCATCCATCCTGTAAATTACTGCCATCTCGTGGCTCAATAAAAAAGGCAACCCAAACATGCATTTTCACATCAAATCTCTTGATTGACTGAATATTCTCAGTTTAAAGTCCCAGTTATTCCAGCAGCAGTGGAAAACGAATGAGCTGGAGTTACATTTCTTTTTCGTTTGATTTGTTAATTGTACAAAGGAAAACTTCTTGGCTCAAGTTAAAGTTCTCCTTTTAAGGTGACAGTATGTTATTGCTATCGTCACTGCTGGTTGTTAGTGTTAAAGTGTCTTTTATTAAGGATTCAACAAATCAGCTGTAGGGTCTGACTTGTTCTGTAAGAGGTGTGTGATTCTTCTCATTGTGCTTTAAGCACACTGTAGAATAGAGCCAGGCCGAGGCGAGCTGCAGTGTTCGTCGTCCTGCGTGCAATCTGTCGCATCTGTGTCGCGTCTTCTTGCTGGCCTCCTGTCGGCAAACAGGTAGCAGATCATGCACCACACGCTGTGCTCTGGAGAGATCTGGGCACCACTGCTGCTGCGAAAGGGTCTCAGTGCACAGGAGCCTGTCAGCAGGAAGAAGAACAGCTGGGAGCGGCGCTCGCTGACATACAAGCAGAAACAAGGATTTAGAGCAGACGAGAGCCTGAGCTTTGGGCTCACAGGGATTACTTCTACATCAACTGATGCCATTACTGGAAACTTGTTTATATGAGCATCTACGTTCCCCTCTCTCCGACAGAAGATGGGAAGAAACTATAAACTTTTTTTAAAACAAAACTTTGCACATTAAATGAAAATTAAATGAGCACGACCTGATGTTTGGACTCTGTTACTTGTATACAGTCTCACTATTTGCTTTGTATCACTTTCATCTTGAACAGTCGTGGACTTTGTGACATCTGATCTACAATAAACATCAGCACTAAACGATGTTGTTTTGAATCCAAGCAACACTTTCATGCTCCTGCTGAGGAGTGAACATGATGATAAAATGGAACAACATTTTATAAGTTGTTAGGCTTGGATTACTTATTGGACTCAAACCATTACCAAGGAGGAAGTATGCAGCTACACTGAAGGAGAGGATGATGAGGAAGATGGTGCCTACACCCAGGTCTCCCACGGCACAGGCATTTGGACAAGCACAGAGGCTCTCCACCCAGATCTGCAGGGGCTCCCTGCTGCTCAGGCTCTGCTCTTGGTTGACAGACGTGGACTGATTTGGATTACAGTGGTAATGCACGACTGTCATTGGGAGCTTGTTGTGAGCTGAGACAGGAGAAGAAGAAGAAGAAGAAGGGGTTGGCTGTATGGCAGCACAGTAACAAACATCTGTATATGTTGGATTAGTGTGTTAGTGAGGCTCACCAAAGTAGGAGACAGACAGCAGCTTTAGTGTGTCGTTGTAGTAGAACTCGTTCCCTTCATGGTTTCCATAGTTGATATACTGGCTGATGTGTCCGCCGAGCCTGTGATCCCTGTTCACAGAAGAACAGCAGAGGGATTGAGGCAACTGCCACATTTGTAAAGCAGAAAAACTTGTTTTCTTCTAGTGATAAAATAATCTCAAATTCTCTGTTTTAAAAGCATATTTAATAAAATACAAAATAAACCCTGTAGCGGTGAATGTTGTCAGGATCACAGTTTCAAATTCTAAGCATCCTCACACTTCTTTGCTGGTGTTTTTTAAGTACGAATTCAGTTGGAGGAGTTTAAACGTGTCGTGTATGAATTATGATTTTAAAACTTCATTTTTTTAAACATGTACTTTTCAAAGAGTTTACTACATGTCCACTCAGTTGGACAACTGATGTGTATGGAGTGACACATCAGTGTCCAATGTAGTGGTAGCGCTGCAGAGATGATATCTCTCGCTGGCCGGGAACGCCGTGGTGTTCCCCGACAAGCCGGAGGAGGTGTGTGGGGAGAGGGAGGTCTGGGCTTCTCTGCGACCCTGCTCTGGATAGGAGGAAGGAGATGGATGGAGACTTCACAGTGGCTTTCATTCTTTATTAGTGTTTGCAAAGATCTTACCAGTTTTAGGTACTAACTTTAACTGCTTGTCATATCACATGTTAGTGAGTAAGGTAAAGAACTACTTTCACCTCTCATTGTTAGTACTTTGAGCTACTGCACTTTACAACTTTTCAGTTTACCTGTACTGAAATAATGCTACAGTGTCGACACACACACACACACACACACACACACACACACACACCACAGCAATCGAATGAAAGACTTCAAGTCTAACCTGACAACATTTATGGGGAAAAACCCACTGACCTTCATCACAAATGACCAAACATCACTTTAAGAGGATTGAGAGGAAACAGGTTGTTTAAATTATCAGATGGAGACTTTTGTGAATTCAGTAAAAAAAAGAAAATGACCAAAGAACGCCTGTCACATCAAACCCAAAGAGGCAACAATTAGTCTACAACTGCATATTTTCAATGGCGAGAAAAACACATCCCATTAAAGGGGGTAAAATATAAAGAAACGAGGGGTGGGTTGAGAATTTTGCACAATATTGTACATTCATCCCCGAGTAAGACTGAAGGAAAGAGATGACTTCTATAAGACTATAACGTCTCTCAGTAAATTCCTTTAACTGGGCTGGTTCTTCAGCCACGGGCCTTTTTGACTCCCAAACACCAAGAACACACACAGTGCTGTGATCTCAGTCAGCAGCTGCACAGCCTCTTGAGTCACGACATGGTGTAGATTTCAGGCGGGAGCGCTGGGGACACACTCCCCCAATATTTAGAACACATACATTTACAACAGATGAACTACGACAACAGTCCTCAGTGAGGAACAGGAGGGTGTGATGAGCAGCGTTTGGAGAGTTTTTCAAGGTTCTTTCAGCTATTAAAACACATTTACTATAGCTGAACATGCACATTCATGAAGACACGAGACAAGCCTGATGTTAGACCAGTCAGCTCAATGCGTAACCATCTCTGGAAGGATGAAAACACAACACAGCACAACAGAGTCAAACATGTTTACAAAATAGGACAATCAGGATAAAATTACCTGAGAAACCTGCAGAGAATTTTTAAAGCAATCCAGAACAGAAACCTCACAGCAGTTTTTCCCAGTTTATGTCAGCCAGTGCTAATTTTGTTTGAGCATGCGTTCCTTTAAAGACATCGATACCGATGTTGGAAAAGGTCAAGTGGTGCATTAACAACTAGAATGTGGGAAACTTGCTGTCTTACACTTAAAATATCCCGTGCGAGACGTGTAAGGCATCCGTGAGTGCTCCAGAGAAAACCTATGCTCACATTCACAAAGCAGGTCTACAACTACGGAAGAAAGATGTTTAACATTTAATGTTTTCTGAAAACTCAATAAGCTGTGAGCCACGGCCTTGTGTTTGTGTTTCCTTTACATAAATCAAGACGTTTCCTTCAAAAATGACTGCAGGGTGAAGGAAACGAAGTGTCTACAGTTCAACATTTCCTGGGATTGGATGCCAACACAGAGTCCAAAGGAAGCCTTAATCAATGGTGGAAACCACTGGAGTTTATCGAAATGTTTACCAGAGGTTAAAACAGTCAGGTGGGAACTGTTCACAGCTCAAATTCACAGAGAGAGACGTGCTGAGGCGAATACAGTCTCTACAGTTGGTGTGACATAAATCTACATGCTCGTTAGAGTAATGCGTCTGTTCTACCTGACAATGAGGCATGCTGCAACATCGGTGCAGTCACTTCCTGTGAAGTCATCTGGCAGGGAGAAATGCTGGCAGGGGCTGAAGGACAGGAGGACCTCTGTGTCCACCGGGACCACACTGCCTGCTGCCACGGGCTTCAAACGACCCAGGAAGCCGTCTGCATCTTCCATAGCCTTCAGGTTTATAACTCCGCTGCCATTCTCCATGATGCATTTGCAGCTGTTGACTCTGAAGCAGCCTGCCTTCTTAGCAGATCTCCCATGAGAGGAGGCAGTCGGGCAAAACAGGCCCAAACAAACAGATAGTGTGAGGAAGACAGCGTTGGGGATCATACTGGCGGTGTGAGCCGCAGCAGTGGACAGGGGCGAGTTATGTGCTGTGAGGTACCTCAAGCGTAGCTGACAGTATGGTGAGGGTAGAAAAGTAATTAGAGTAAAGGTGATTACCATTCCTCACATTCCTAAGACTCTCTAAGCTCAGATTAATGCCCCTGCATACACAGAAATACACACAGACAAGCCCGGCGTCCTCATGGAAGAACTCCATCATCACACATTAAAACCATTTTCCTAACTTGATGTACACAGTAGACCAGCACTGATACAGCGCATACTTTACAGGACCTGTGAAGGTGCTCTGGCTTCAGGAGATTAGCACCAATTAGTACTATTACAGGTGCTAATTATTAATATCGTAGGCTCTTTACAGTATGAAACGCCTTGAGGCAACTGTGGCTGTGATTTGGTTCTATATACATAAGATTTAACTGAATTAAACTGAACCTGTGAACAAGGTAGAGCTTCTATAGAGTTTGGATCTGTCAATCAAACACATCCAACAGATACAACAGATACTGTACAATACCCTGTGCAATACTTTTTGTAAATAGTCAACAGTGCAATAGACCTCAATATTTGAAATGTGCAATTCACTTGTATTTTTATTTTTATTCCTATTTATTCTATTTATCCCCTTTGTATATTTTATTTATATTTGTCTCTGTATTTATATATGTGTGTGTGTGTATATATATATATATATAATATTCTGTAACTTCTGTCGGTGCTGTGCTTTTTTGGAAATCGAATTTCCCAGAGGAACCCACCCGAGGGATTAATAAAGTTCTATCTTATCTTATCTTATATGCTGAGATCGATGGAATCTGTAGATAATATGGAGAGCTCGTCTTCATGTTCCTCAAACCCTTCCCGAATAATGTTTTCAGTACAGCAGGGTGTGTTATCCTCCTGAAAGAGGCTGCTTGCAACAGGGAACATCACTGCCATCAAGGGTTAGATAGTTGTTTAGATAAGCTGTACGTGTAAAGTCGCATCAGCATGAAAGACAGAACCCAAAGTACATGAAGCAGGCGGTCCGGGAGCTGCATGTCATCAATTTTTGCCTTTTGTATTAATTCTAAACCACTTCAGTCTGATATGAATTGGTGATTGTCTTTTCAGATCTATTTAAATGTGTGTGTGTGTTTGTTTGTGGCAGAAATCATCATGTTGCCCTAAAAAACACAAAGTTAAATGGTTGTATAACTTTAAATAGTTTAAGTTCATATATCGTGAGGCACTGTTTGCTGACTAATGGTATACATGTATGTCCCCAAACACCGTGTACCAGCTCCTGTTGTGAAAAACATGTTATTGGTTGCAGTGAGACTTCCAGCGTTGTGCCAGTTAACCCAGCACCATCACTGAGCTGCTGTTGGTAGACATGACAGATCTGATATTAAGCAGATGCTACGACTAAGTTGTTCGTAGTTGCCACAGTGCCTTTGAAATAAAGACTTCACAAATTCACAGCACGAGTCATTCAGTATTTGGGATGTTACTGCCCTGACTGTGCTGCCCTCTAGTGGTGTTTTTGGCTATACACAGGTCATTAGATTGATAAACACAGAATGACCCTTTGAATTGCTGCTGAAATTAACTTCAGGCATCTCCTTTTTGACTGACTGTAACAAAGACACTAAAGAGCAGGCACACACTTCTGAAACGTTACTATAACATAGAAACATGGCCTGGTTCATGTATGTATGTATTTAAGTGTTTATGGAGAAACAACACAAACAGTACGTTCCAAAGATTTTATTTTGTTACTAGAAAATGCCTCTAAGCTTTGACGGCATATTTGCGGACCGAGTAGAGGAGGTCTTTCTTCTGCTGTTTCTTGGTGCGCAGGCTCTCTTCGTGCTTGTTGAGCCGGCGGCGCAGAGCTCTGGTCTTCTTGGGTCTCAGATCCAGGGGCTTGTACTTCTTGCCCTGCAAAAACGGTTATGTTTCAGTCAAGCTAAAAAGCATAAATCACAATAAAAATCCATCTGCAAGCACGGATGTGTCATGTTTTAGAGAGCAAAATGTTTTGCGTGAGGGTTCACTGCAAACACAAGAACTCAGCATGGCTGCATCCGGATGCATTAATGCATCAGAGCATCACACTGTGCTTACACTGACTAAAACCTTACAACATGTAACTGAACAGAGTGACACAGGAGAAGTTTCTAAATGTTATTCTGGCTCATGTCAAAGCATCACAGCTTTTATACCCTGTGCTTATGTAATCTTGGTAATCTTGTTGTTAATAACAGTGATTACTTGTTTTAGTCAAACGACCGATTGGCTGTTATGAATTTAATTGATGTTGGTGGAAACAAACTTTATTTTATCAAATTGAAGTAACAAAAACATTTAATTAACTTGTTATTCTTACTGGTACGAAGAGCAGGCTAATCACAGCCGTGCCTTGTTTAGAATTCTTACTTCTTAATATCAAATACAGTCACAAGTAATTTTGGTAATCAGCTGCGATGCATCAGCAAGAACCGAAGGAGTTTGAAGCAGGCAGATGTGTGTGTTTTAACATGGGAACAGCTGGAGGGGCTCACCTTATAGAACTTCCTCAGATTCTCCTTCTGTGTCTGGTTGATTACAGTCAGGACTCTGGCGATGGACTTGCGAACAACACGGCTGTGAAAAAATAAACCGCAAAGTCAGCCGTGCAACCACTTAGGAAAGTGTCCAAGACAAGAGCACATTAGCTGTTTTAATGTACTTAAAAACACTGCAATGATTCTAACAAATGTCTTGTTGTGTATGTATTTCAGGTCAGGCAACAAAAACAGAGTGAACCACACATCAATATACAAACACGCTTTTAAAATACTGGACCAAAGTCAATGTTAAGGCAAAAATGAAGACTTAAAGACAAATCCATGGGTCTTTAAACAATCATTTTTGGTTATATTGTTTCTTCATTTGCTCTTCTTAGCTTTTAAGTCATTGTTCATATTCACTCTCAGGTATTTCAATTACACATTTTAATAGAACATTGCTTCCTAAACACATTAAAAAGGGACACGGCCAACAAATCAGCCAGAGCTAAAAGTCTGAGCAGTCACATGTTACTCAAATGACTCAACATCCATGTAAACTTCTGTTAAACTACATGCAAGTTTCTCTTTAGATGGGGTTACCTATAGCAAAGAAATGTATCCCCAGGACAACTCTTTCATAGTGTGTGCCAACTCTGAACTTGCTGACTTTATGGTCAATATTTATTCTGTACTTCTTCAAGTGACAGCAGTGAGCCATGGAATCCAAACCTATTAGCCTATTAGCTAGATTAACCCAGCGAAACAACAGCAAAACTAAACATTTCTCATTACAACTGTGGTTGGGAAAGTATTTACTCAAGTGCTATCGGATGCTAAGTGAATGACATCCCATGCATCCCTGACTACAAGTATCTGTATCTGACCGGTTAAGGATCATCTGGGTTGGTTTGGTTCAGTAGGATTTATGTTCAGTACTCACATCTTGGAGAGTTTGGAAGCAGCTCCACCAGTAACCTTGGCCACTCGCAGCTGGGACAACTCATTTTTCAGGTCGTCGAGCTGCTTCAGCAGCTCCTCCTTCTTCTTGCCCCGCAGATCTCTTGCCTTGATTTTGGCCTGAATGACAGAAAACAAGCAAACACGTTGTAAGGAGAGCATGGGCATTAACACGCCATCGGTTCGGCTAACACTCACAACGCAACACTATCTAACATTATCATCCGTACGTTACACATTCGCATTACTTAGGGGAAATATTCAAGCTACTTGCTACCAGTATTAACAAGGATACGTTATTTGTACCAAATGCTTCGGTTCAACTACGCAGCAGCAGTAGATACTTGTCGCTATTTTTTCCACTAGCTTCAGGTTAGCAACTGAGCTGAGCGCCGCTGGTCGGTACGAGCGCTCCGTAATAAATCATTTTATTCTACTCTGGTAGCGGCCTGCCTGTCAACATACGCACTAACAAGTACCCAAGAAGTTTATGAACGCATATAGGACGAAACAGACGGGTTTCTGCGGCTCTTAAAGACCAAAAATTGGGCAGTTAGTCGAAGAGTGAGAGTCCCCCACCATGTTCCTTTTCGCTGCTCCGTCGGAAAGGCCGGACGCACCGCGTGCTCACAAAAAGCAGTTTCCGGAGATTTTTTTCTTCGTCATTTCAGTTTCTCACCGTGCAAACAGCGCCACCGTGGCGCGGAGGACTGAACAACACACCCACCCACGCAGTACGATCGCTTCCAGTGGAACACCCCCCGGAAGCAAAACGGGTACAAACAAATGAAAAGAAACACTTTTATATAACTTTGATATAATCACAGACCAAATGAAGCCGCTAAACAAAAAAAGTACAACTGTATTATTATCATTTCCTGATCTCAGGACATGGGACGTGTGCAAAATCTTTGCATATCAGAGTTATATTGCCACAGTAGTGTCAGAAGTGTGGGGAAAAATCAGGTAACGTTGATTTTCTAACCAAATGTGCAGAATTTGAAACAAATGTAGGCAGGTGCTGTTTTTCAAACCCAACTAAACAGCCAAACTACTTCACACAGACGGCTCTAGACTACGTGATCCTGTAATTTACCTTTACGTTTATCTTTCTTGTTTACTGCTAGGAAAAAAAACCCTGACACATCGACCAAAACATATCAGCCTTCCCCGGTATAACTCCAAAACCATTATCTGCATGGTCATCAGGGGCACCTCCAGACCTTTTTCATAAGACTGGCCATATGGGGGCCACTAAAAATATTGGTGTGTCACACCAAAAACAGAATTTCCAGTTTTATTACACTGTAGTCAAATATAGGTTACTTGAAAAATATGGCAAAAAAGGGAGAAAGAATTATGTGCCTGGTTAATTTCCTACTAAAGTTGAAATCACTGAAAACGGGTACATATGAAAACCAAATAATAATAAATAACAGTTAATGCTGTTAATGAATTGTTACAAACATAGGACAGTCTTGCTGGGGGGGGTGTCAATCTGAATGGGGTCTGGATAATTTTAGATGACCAAAACTAGGCACTGTGAATCCACCTTAGTTTATAAATTGTGGGCACACGATTGGGCACTTCTAATCTGTGTGGGTTTGCATTTTTCTTTTCCAATTTCCATTTTCTTTAAAGGGATAACAAACAAGCAGAAAAAACACTGAAGCTTTATAAGTTCAAACCATCACTGCAGTTCCTCTAGGGTCCACTTCTGCTGCCGCTAAAAGGAAGTCAGACCATGAAGTGTCCCATTTTAAAATGCCAGTTTTACAGCATTGGAAAGCCTTTGGATTAACACCCCCATAACACATAGTTTTCATTTTTTCATAAATTGGTTATTGGAATACTGATTAGGGATGCACCGATACCGATACTGGTATCGGGTATCGGGGCCGATACTGTAAAATGTGTGTGCACTCATACTCGTAAAAGTTAACCGATACCATGAACCGATACTAACTTATTTCATTAATCAGAGGGTGGCTTGTCATTTTTGTTGTAGTTTTTTAGATTGGCCACTAGGGGGACATCCCGCGCTAAACAGGCACAGGGTTAGACGAGTCAGACTGGCAGCTCCAGATAAAAAAACACTGGAGGCTGCTGTAGCTAGGCTAAACAAAATGTCAGCAGTGTGGACCGGAACAACTTTAACTCAGGTTTTGGAAAAGCGATGAAAAATGTCAAGAGAAAATCCACGGGCAGTTAAAACAACAGAGGCTCTGACTCATTTTATCGCTCTGGATGACCAGCCAATGCCGGCCGTGGAAAACATAGGATTCTTCTCAGCACACTCGAGCTGCGATATGAAATTCCCAGCCGCCCACACATCAGGGAGATAATGGTGCCAAAACTCTCTAAAGAGGTAAAGACAAGCAGTGTGTGCGCGATGTCAGTCCTTGGTTTAACGGCACAGTGGACTGATGATCCACGGGCAGATGAGGAGTTTGTTCGTCAATGCCAAATGCTTTCGTTATTTTGTTTGTTTGTTTACAATATGGACACTCTGCAACAATTTAAAAGTTTATTTTATTCTCAAACCTAATTTGTATTTATTTTATTCCAAACAGAAGTGTTTATTTATTATTCTGAAAGCTCGAGACAGTGCCAATAGTTCAGTGATATTTTGTTAAATTACAATGTGGAGACTCTGCAATAATTTAACAGAAGTGCTTATTTTTCACTTGGAAGGTTTTTTGTGGTCATTTTTATTAAGATATTATTTATTATCGGCAGAGAATAAAATAAAAACTGTCTTCCAATTCATTGCATTTGTGTGTGTGTGTGTGGTAGAAGTATCGGTTTTTGTACTCTGTATCGGCAAGTACTCAGATCCAAGTATCGGTATCGTACTGGTTTGAAAAAATTGGTATCGTTGCATCCCTAATACTGATATAACAGTTAGCAGCATGCTAACAACTGTAGCTGGTGGCACTCTACCAACTGAACTACAAGGATCACAGAACTGGAGATATTTTAATGGATTATCTGTTGGATTTTATCTGGTCTGGTACAGATCAGCTTTTTCTTCAGTTTTGGTAAGGGAAGTTTTTGTATTTCATTATTGTTTTACTTGTTTAGTGTTCATGTGTCTATAAAAAAAAATGGTGAGGCCTCATAATAATAATAAACCAATGGGTGATATCATGGTGGCCACAGTTTGCAACACATAATTAAGAGTGTTTTATGATCTAAATAAAGTGGACATTCACAGCTGTTGAAAAGCCGATGTGAATAACCAGACCAACGCACAGCACCAGCTCCACCAACTTTCACACAACAAACACGTCTTTCTGAATGACTTTGAGCTACTCTGTACCAGTGGTGCCTCCCAGAGTCACAGAATAAAACAGTCATAGAAACATCACTGAGTCATTAAAAACAAAAGGCAGAAAAGCTCTTTGAGTGTTTAACACAGCAGAATCAACCAGGTTCAAAAGTGCATTCGTCATTTCTTTGATTCTCAGAGTATAAAAGCTGACGGAGTGTCCATAACCACGTCAGTCTGCTACCTGTAATAATAAAACATGATGGCAAATCTGCATTCAAAGATGTGCTCTTGCTTTCTCTATATACAAACAGATAAAACTTCAAATCACATGACTGACACTCAGGACAAGACACCGTTATGGACAGTGTGACGAGCTGGGGCAGAAACATGTATGGGCTCAGGTCTATGATAACGATAAATATTATAAACGGATCACTGTTGACATTCACTGATTTATAAAGTTTTCAATGCATACAGTATGTACAGATTTCTCTTTATAAACAGCCAAGTGGAATGTACTTTGATTTACATCAGCAAAGGCAGGTGAAGGCAGAGCCTTTCCTTCATCATTTACAGAGCATTCACCTTTTTTATCATATACAGCTGTGGTCAGTTTACAAACTCTCATTTTGGACTTCAGTGATTTCTTTCAGCCGTTCTTTTTCCAGGGTGGACTGATTATACAGTGTGTCTTTAACAACTTAAAAAAAAAAGAAGAAGAATTGGGTATTATTATTTTTGATTTTGAATTGTCTCCAAAGGGCAGTTGGCTTCATGTCAAGTTTGCAGACGTCTATTTCGGAGCGGGGTCTTCTTTCTCGGTCAGCACTCTCTCAGTCCATGTTGATGTAAAACTCACTTCATTGTGGATGCTGTTATTAGCAGCTGTTAGCAGTTCATAGCAGACCTGACCCTTGGTGGTTTCTGGGTTGCTCCTGAACATCCTAACCAGTGTGTCTCATTTCAGAATGACAGCTCGACTCTTCTTCCAGACATCGGTGAGGTGGTGAGACACTGGAATAACTTGTACTTATGTACAATTGTTGAACTGATGATCTTGAAAAGTGTAGTTGTTTAGGAATGGGTCCAATGGACATTCACAACTTGTGTAAATTCACAGTTCTCCTTCTGCGACCTTCACTGAGGTCCTTGGACTTCCCACTGTTCTTAGTAATGGATGATGCAGTGAGTGCTGTCAAACAAAAACTTTATGCTGACAGAGAGAAACTAACAATTTTTGTCAATAACAATCACCAACAGGTAGGGGTAGGGGTGTGTGTGTGTGTGTGTGTGTGTGTGTGTGTGTGTGTGTGTGTGTGTGTGTGTGTGTGTGTGTGTGTGTGTGTGTGTATTTGAGCCTGACTGTATCCTTGTCAACATGTTTCAATGATTCAACCCTGGGAAAAAAAAAAAACTAGTTCAAAGAAATACAAACCATAAATTACTTCACATTCATGTACACGATGAATGTATGAAAACTTTGACCACAGTTGTATTATTTCAGTTGAATTTATATACAGCCTATATTTTTCACACTGGTGTTAAAGGAGAGAGAAAAAGAAAAACAGCGCGTGGAGATCAGACTCAGAGAGTATCAAACAGCTTTCACATCAGTCTTCTTCCCCGGGCTGCCTCTGCGAATCAGAATGTGACTGCACCACACTGTGGCACATATTGGTATTACACGGGTGAGCTTACATCTTTAATCCACCACAGTACAGAGAGCAACTACAGTTCAACATGCATGGAAGCTGGAGCAAGGTCAGCATTGCCATCTATTAGGAAAATGTTGGATTATGATGATCATATTGGACATTAATCACATCCTTGATTTCTTTGATTGTTGCGTCCCAAAGTGTGGTTAGTTGCAGCCTAGACAGCAAAGCAGGTACTGCAGGTGGACCACAGGTCATTTAATTCACCTTTAAAGTTTGTCATTAAAAATGTTCAACAAATTATTAAAATCAAATTAAAAATAAATAAATAAAAGTATTGATTAATTAGAGAGATTTCTATATTGACCAGTTTTTGAACTGGTTGTGTTTTCTCGGTCTCTGGGTGACTCAGTTGACTAAAAACCTCATCAGTGGCAGAGAAATGGAAGAAGAACTATTAATGGAGGATCAACAGCAAGAGAAGCAAAATGAATCCATTGAACCCAAACACCTGGGCCCAGGTTTGCTCTGCTCGGGGGCGAAAGACACTGTGTTGATTAAAGATGTAATCAAAGGTTTGTGTGACCCACAGAAGACTTTCAGTTTCCAATGCAGCATTCTTCAATGTGAGAACAGCTGGTCCTCTGACACCAGTGTGAACCATTTATATACCATTAAATAGACTCATTGATACTAAAGCCAACTGTACGGGTCAGTAAAGTGACCCGTTTTCATTAAATAAGCCCTCTGATTTAAAATGAAGTGATAAACAACAAGTTAACCCCAAACGAGACAACCCCAAAAACAACAGAGCGTTACTCCTGTGTGATGTCTCACATAGTAACTCACTTTTTGCTGACAAAAAAACCCATCAGATTAGTGTCATATGATTGAAGAAAACTCAAAAACGTCATTTTAAAAATCACCACTGATTATGAGTAAGCCTTCGTCCCTAAATGATGATGCGCAGCCCCTCCTCTGTCCTCACATCAGTACCTCCCACAGAGCCAGGGAAAAACCGGGAGGCTGGAGTCCTGCTCAGTGATGGGAGCTAGACAGGAAGGAGGTGCTCTGTCTTTTTCTCAGTCTCTCCATCACTTCAGCTCTTTCTGCTGTAAAATCAGCTCCAATGAGCTGATCCTGAGATAGAAGGGCGGACGATTCCCTTTGGAGAAGGCTTCGATCCAAACCAGGACATCTACAACACAAACGGGACAGTAATCATTAGCACAGACCGAGTATAAGGCAGCAAAGGTGACGACATGATAATACACGTGATGACATTTGGCTGTGTCGGGAGGTTGGTCTGCTCTATAAAGGCAAAGCACAGTGACTACCACAGACTGTATAGAGGAGATGGAGGTAGCTGCCATGTCTCCAGTCCCTCAGTCCAGTGACTGAGTCCGGAAAGGTTTTCCCACAGAGATTTGTACAGATGTCTTTTTGCAAAGAATCCGCCCACCTTGTACTCCAGAGTTTGCTTCAGCATGTCCTCTTCTTCTCGAGTGAAGTTCAGCAGCACAGATACAGCTCTTATCAGCTGGTATGCCTGTCAGAGCAAAACAAGCAGCGCACCTTCAGTCTGAGTGTGGAGCACAGCTGGGCTCTGACATGCAGTCAACACAAACCAGACTCTTGCAGAGCCACACGTTACCTCTGCCTCTCTGGATGACATGAACTTGAGGACGACGTGCTTGAGATACTCAAAATTAATTTCTCTCGAGTCATTGAGGTCCGAGGTGTTGGTCACTGTGGTGTTGGAGGTCGGGGGACTCGGGGTGGATGCAGGTGCAGGGTCAGGACAAACCCTCTCCGGTTTTTCTGCTCTGCTTTCAGGTAGCTTCTCCCTCCCTTCAGCTTCTGACTCAGGTTTTAATTTCTACAGAGCACGAAGAGAGAAAAGCACTCAAAGAATCAAATCATTCTGCATTTACACCCGATAAGCAGGCAGAATCCAATCAATAACAAATTTGACAATTAAGAAAGAACTTGATTGTTTTAGGTTACAGCAACAGTACAGGTTTGTGTTTCTTTGGAACCTGAGGCCTGTACGACACAGGACTCTGGCTTATCCAAGCACCTTCAGGGTTCACGCCTTACTAATTTGCCGTAATAACTTGTTCTGTGAAGCTAACGCGCTCTGGAGAAGTCATTCTTTACTCTGAAACCCTTAAACAGCACCGAGTCTGCAGCTGAGAGACTGAAACCTAAAACAGGCTGGAGCAGGTTATGTTCAGAGTTCTGTATTAAAAATCATCTGGACGTCGTTTGTTTACAGAATGTGCACGATCCTCTGCTGGGCTACGATCTGTGTGCACAGCCTAAGTGTGCTCTACCTAAACATATGAATGAAGCAATGTCACATGACCGTACGTGTTTTACTCCAGTGATTTGGAAAATGTATAAAATGTTATAATTCATTCTGATCTGCTGCTGTGGGACAGTAAGCTTTAATGCCACACTTCACTTCAGACATATTTCATACTTTTTATGGCTACAACTGACTTTACATTAATGGCAATCTTATGACAATAGGAAAGATCAGCACTGAACATTCATTGTCTTACCAGTTCTTTCTGCAAAGTCCTCTTCAGTTCTGCCAGTCTCTGCTGCAGCTGCTTTATGGTCTGCAAACATCATCAGAGAGTTTTATGTGTGGCGGTGAGTTTACCTGCCTTCATGCATGTAGTTTTTTTCATTCATAGCTAGAGGACCAAATGTGAGTTGCCAAAAAGCCTCTGACCCTGTTCTTGTCGCTGAGCTCTTGCTCCAGCTCTCTGTTGACTTTCTGGATGTGATCCAGGTCATCCACGGTCACGCTGCCGTTCTGATCCTCCTCACAGACTACACTATGACTGTGGAGCTGCTCGGTCAGGGTTTCCACCTCCACTTCCAGGTAGGAGATCTAGACAGTTCACACCAAGCATGCACTGTTAATTCAGTCTGATTAAAGTACTCAGTCCGTCTCAGTTTAACAAGAAACCCCATCAAGATAAAATAGTTCATGAGTGTGAATGCCTGGAAGTCACCTGCACACCGATCACATTATAAAATACAGCACAAGTATGTTCAAAGATGTCTGAGCGTGTGCAGGTGCTGACCCGAGCCTGGCAGCTGTCCAGCTGCTGAGTCTGTGTGAGCAGCTCCTCCTTCAGGCTGGTGACCTGGGAGTCTTTGTCCAGCTGCACCTGCTCCAGCTGGGCTCTCAGCCGCTCAGCCTCCTCCTGCACCTCCACCAGGGATGCCTGTCGCCCCTGCACCTCTGCAACGCAAACACAATATTTTGGAGACACAAAGAGCTTTAAACTCTTATTGTTCTAAAGCTCTTTATTAAGCGCCATCTCTTTAAAGATCTTTAGTGCACACGCGTGTACCATTCTGCAGGGATCTGATGTCCTCCTCTCTGAGTGCTAGCTTCTCAGTGACAGCGGTCACTTCCTGCTGTGAGCTCTGTAGAGCCGCACTCAGCTCTGCAACCTGACATCAAGCACAACACGCACACAAACAGTGAGGTGATGTACACACAGAGTTACCACATTATTTCAGCAGAGGTTTGTGTTTGAGTTTATCCACTGACCTGTGTTTGCAGGCCCTCCTTCTGTCGTCTGGTTTCTTCCAGAGCTTTGGCGATTTCTGTGCTCAGCGTCTGTCGGCTGTTTAGCTCCACCTGGGAAACACAGACAGACCAAAAATGTGGGCTACAAATAACCTCTGCTCACTTCAAAAATCATTCAATAAAATAAACTTTAAAGTTGTATTTTTCGTCTGACAGAGTGAAAAACCTGCGCCATTAAACAAATGATTACAACTTATGACTCAAGACGCACTAACGAGGCAAATGTGCCGAAGAATGTGAACACTGGTAATATTAGTGAGTAATACACGGAGTAACAGCGCAACAGAACGGTGAGCAGAAGCCTGCGCCAAGGCAGCCAGACAAAACAGCAACAGAAACACACGTGCGCTCATGAACATTATATGAAAATCTATTCCACGTGATACCTACAGATTTCTATCGACAGAAATAATAAAAATGAATTTATGACACAGACTAGGCTCAGAGTTTGGTAATACAGCCAGGTGTCCAAACCAGCCAGCAGCCTGTGAGCCTGCACGGCGGCCTCTTACTGCTGAGGGGCAAAAAAAAAAACCCTCATTTATTCAGCGGAGATGACAAATAATGTGAACGGCTCCATCATGAAGAATATGGAGGTTTCGAACCAACAGAAATAAGCTGTGTTTGTTGTAAAACAACTTTTTACTGTGTTGGAATTTTCTGATTGTTTCTCTTGTGCTCCATTTTCTGGACTGGACCGTTTCTGTGGTTGTTCAGCTTCTCTTTGTCCCAGTAGTTTTCATTTTGTCCCCCAACACCCCCACAATTGTCCCTGTTTAAATCAAATACATGTTCATATTCTTGAATAAAACAACCCAGCAGTGTGTTGTGGTTCTTACCCTGCACTGCTCCAGTTCTTCTGTCCGCTGCTTCAGAACAGAGTCCACCTCATTCACCTGCTTGTCCAGATCAGCCTGCCACATGTGCACATCACAACAAGCACTGATTAAAGTTGGCGGTTGGACGAATATATCATTTTTACGAGAGTGATTTATTTATTTGCCCATGAATAAGTTTGCTAATAATGTTGGTTGAATCTAAGAGAGGCAGTCAACAGAAAAACAGCTGTTTCAACTGCACCCTCCTCAGAGTGCGCCCAAACGCAGCGATGCATTTCAAAATGTCACACAATGGTGGGAAGGGAAACAAAGAGAAACGGGCTTCTTTTTTCCACTCTAAAAACGTCAAAAAGTAAGTTCAAAATCAAGTCTTTCATCTCAATAAATGATTCATGCAGAAAGTAGCTATAGCAACACTAAAACAAACAATAAAATAAAATATTCCCTCCAGACAAAACGTATAAATTCTAAACGCTCAAATCAAATGATTATCGTTGCTCCGCCCATCCAAAGTCTGCGCCCGAGTGAGTATATCCCACGTCGTCAGTTATCGGACTGACGACTGGAAACCTCATTACTGATTAATCCCTCTTTTGGAAATTCCATATGAAAAACATCATGTTCAGTCTGGGGTCTGCAGGTACAGATCAGACACTGGTTTATCAAACAGAATAAAAACAAATGACAGGAGGAAACATACCAGCCGGGTCTGTAGTGTCTGTTTGTCCTTCTGTAAAGAGGCGACACAGTCCTCCAGTCGGCTCATCTTCTCCCGACTCTGCTGCTCTAACAAAGACAGCTGCTGGTCCAGAAAGGCTTTCTCTGCACTCCGCTCTCCCTCCTGAGCACACGGACAAAAGTATGTTTGGACAAGCACGCTTTACCTTCACTGCAATCATGCTGAAAGTCCATGTTTTCCCTCCAAGAAACAAAAAACTGAGCACAAACATGATCAGACTTTGAAAGAGCACACTGTAGCCTTCAGTAAATAATATCAGGCTCCTTTCTAAAGGCTCAAACTGTGCTTGGAGTGGCACTCACCAGTTTCTCCATGTTCTGCTGCTTCTCTGCGATCTGCTGCTGTGCACTGCTCAGCCTCTCACTGCTCTCTACAACCTGCTGCTCCAGCTGAGCAATCTGAAAACCACAATTCAATCAATATGATATGAATGAATACTCATCGAGGCTTCAGCATACCAAATGTCACCATGTAAAGTCTTTTCGATTTCACTTTGCAATCTCAGATTAGAATCCTTTTATCTGCATTATTCCTCGGAGCCGGGTGTTTGTTGTCTCATCGCTTACTTGTGTGTCTGTCCTCTCTCTGTAGGCCCTGGACGAGTCGTCTTTGTGTCGCAGAAGAGTCTGCAGCTCAGTAATGGTGACACTCATCCTCGACACCTAAGGCCACAAAAAACACAACACTTAAGGTTGTTTTTTTTTTTTATATCTTCTTTTGTTCAAAGTAACGCGAGGAATGAAAACCAGAAAACAGGAGTAAATAAACATGCAGCTGTTTTAAAAAGAGGAAAATGCCACAGAAAGCAACAGAAATGAAGAAAAAAAACAACAACAACTTCATTACTAAAGTAAGAAGTTAAACATTTTAAAAAAACACAGCTTACACTGTTAGGCCCACTTCGATCTTATGTCCCCTCTAAAGTGACACAGTGCTGACTACATCAGACTATTACATTACATTGATTTACACAGGGTATGTGTATTTGGCCCCATACAATGTTCTCCATCGCGTATGAATGTGCTGTTTTACCTGAGTCTCCAGAGAGCTGACGGTATCAGCGTGGTCTGTCCGGACAGCCAGCAGCTCTGCTCTCGTCCCGTCCAGACTTTGCTCCAGACTAGACTTCTGGAAAGACAACAAAAAAATGAATAAACTTATATTTGTGCTTCTAATTTCTTTTTCTCATTAGGAAGCCTGACTATAAAGACATCTGTGGGCCCATGAAACACAACAACACCTCAGTGAGCATGTCAACTGCCAGCCATGCGCTACTGTCATAAAGTAGACCCAAGACTTGTTCTTAACCTCCTGCAGCAGCTCCTGTAGGTGCTCATCCTGGCTCAGGTTCCCCTGCAGTCGTCTCTCCAACGATGTTGCCTTCTTCTGAAGCTCCACCAACAAGCGCTCCTTGTCCTCCACCGTCACAGCCGCCTGATGATGGAGCAACAAGCCAACGACAGGTAAAGAACATTTGGTTTAAAAGACTGAAACAAGTGGAACAAACTAATGTGACCCATTATAAAAGAAGATTCAATTTGTTTACACGTCAACAACAACGTAAACGTGGATCAATAACAGGTTTTTGGGAGTTTTGTGAATTTAGTTCAAAATAAAAAAAGTTTGTCGAAGCATTTTTTGCAGGAACGAACAGCCTGAAGTCTTCTTGGACTCCAACTGAGCCGCTCCAGAATTTTCCCTGAGTCACGCAGTTGATTGTGCTTCAGGTCACTGCCTTAAACACTGAGCAAAGCTTTTCCTGCAGGATGTTGTTGCATCCGTGTTTCCCTCCGCTCCAACTGGTGTCCCAGTTTGTGTCACATGTACACAACCCCGCAGCATCATGTTGCCACTACTAGGTTGTGCTGAGCGTTTACTTTATGCCACACATACTGGTTGAAACTCTTTCATCACACCAGAAGACTGTGCATCTCATAGATACTACAGAAGCTTCTCAGACGAGCGGTGAAACGTCTTCAGGGAACTTGAAGAAGTCCGGTCGCTCTCATAGATGGACTTTGGCACCTTTTGACAAACTGTGCTGAAACTCTTAGTGAAGAAAAGGTTTTTCTGGTTTCTTCGCTGTAAATGTCCGATTGGCGGAGTGACGCACTAACAGCTGTGCTGCTGTTTATTTAGATGGATAGTCCAGGTTTATATTATTTTTAGTAAATAAAAATTAGTCTTGTTTTTGCTTTTCCACTGTAAAATGATGACGTAAAAAACGAGTATGAGCTATGAGCCAAAATGCAGAGGGTTCGAAAAATGATAACACATTATTTAAGCCCAGTTAGACACAGACTGTCGATGTTTAGCTGCAGGGCGTTACAGCTTTACTGCCCTCACGTTCTGACCTTTTGCTGCTGCAGCTTCAGAGCATCATGTTCTGTCTGTAATTCATGGAGGGACTTCTCCAACGTGGAAACCATACTCTGTGACTGAAAAACAAAGGCAACAAACAACAAGTGAATAAGCAGTTTTGGAGAGGATGGTGGTGGTAGTGTAGTGTGCTCAGTGCTGACCTTCTGGAAGTCTTCAGAGACCTGCTGGATGACTGACTGCAGCTCCTGGCATCGTCCCTCTAGCTCGCCGACCTTCTTGTCAGCCTCCTCTCTGAGCAGCAGCAGCTCTTCTCTACATGGAGCCAATAAATGCTCTTTGAATTACAGCGTCATGTCACAAAATAAATCACAGTCCCACAACAAATCCAAGCTCACTTCTAGAACAAGCAACTAAATGTTGAAAATGCTGACTCCCTCCACAAAAACCGAATGTTGCATTTTCCATACCGCTCTATCTCCAGCTCAGAGTTGAGTCTGCAGCTCTCCTCGTGCTGCCGTTCCAGAGTCTGGAGCTTCCCCCGAGCCTCGGCCAGTCCTCGCTTTGCCGACTGAATATCGGCCTCCTTATGCTGAAGTTCCCGCTCTTGCTGGCTCAGCAGTTCTTCCTTCCTCAGCAGCTGATAAACAGAATCCAACCATCATACCACATCGTAAAGTGTTTTCAAACCAATGTAGAGACTCGCCAGTCCTGCACTAAGGTACAATCAGTGTACGACTACATAACTGACTGCCATTTTTCCTTAATCGCAAAATGTCAGGAAGAAGCTGGCACACCACATGTACGCACCATGTGTTTAACTTTAGCGAGCTCCTGCTGCTGAAAGCCCTCCAGTTCATCCAGGTCGTCCCTTTTTTGAAAGAGTGCTAAGCTTTGTTCCATCATCTCCTCTAGCCGAGCTGACAGGGCAGCCTTCTCCTAAACAAACACACCTTTGAGGTAAATATCGTTTCTCACATGCACCATTTATTGGATTCATGCAGGTGTACAGAATCTTAAGATTATGGATATGACCCCGGTTCACTGATGGCCTCACCAAGAGCTCAAATACCAATACACTACCCCCCCCCCCCCGGCTGGCTACACTCCTGTCAGGACAGGGCCCACCTCGATACCTGGCAGACAGAGTCAAAACAAGCTCCTGCAGGAAGCCTGCACTGCGTAGTAACCTTCCAAGCCATCCAGTCGTGGTTTCATTTCTTAGGTTACATGTGAGGATATGGTGTAGGGTTACGAGTGACTTCTGGTTACATCATAAGTCACAATGCAGATTTCCTGCTGCAGTAATTCAAACATTAGAGGGACTTTCACCTGCTCTGTAGATGCTGTAGACACACCCAACTGGTAAAACCTAGCAAATGTGTGGGGTAAGACAGTTATGCAGAAACCTCTCAGAAACTCCCTTTAAGAGAAACCATGAGGCTGCCAGACACCTGCTAGTAAAAGCAGCTGCTCCTGCTATCCAAGGGAAAGACGATGTTTAGACACAGGCCTCGTGTGGTTTAGTCCAGGACACAGGTAACTGGTCCTCGTCTAAAACCCCGAGTCCTGTCCAGGTAAACCTACAATGCATGGACTGGACACAAGGTATGCAACATAAAACCAACATGGCAGGCTGTAATAGTGGCCAAATACACCTCGAAGGTGTAGAATGCCTTACTCTCTTCTACCTGAAGAAATGATGGGATCACGGCCATGAAGCACTGAAATGGGATGGCCTATGATTCAAATACGTTATGCTCATACAGAGTCCTGTAAGACCACGCTCTAGCACACAGAAGCTATAGCCATGATTAGCATTTAGGCTGAGTGTTACAAACAGTTAAAGAGCTTGTGAAGCCACCAGGTTAAAGCACTGAGAAGAATATTAGTGTTTTTCAGTTAACTTGGAGTAAAAAGTAATTGTACTTTTTTTTTTTAAAGATGTATTTCTTCCTGATAGAAATGCCAGTGGCACCTTAGCATCAGCTACAGGACAGCACTGCTACCTCTGGTGAGCCAATTTACAACTGAAATACTGGGAACAAAGAAGCAGTGGCAGAGTCTTTAGCCCAATAGTATACTTGTCACCAAGAGGTGTTTGAATAACATCTGAGGCTATGACACTATTATATAACACTGCTCTGGCCACTCCTGACACGAGTGTCACTGAGCAAGTGTAAAGGAGCCGGTGTGACGGTATTTGAGATTTTGTTGAGGTCACGCAGCCGGCGTCCCCCACAGTGAAACACAAGACAAATACCATGAAAGAACCAACTGTAAAGGTCTCTAGTATTACTATGCAGCTTCTTTTCTCCCCACAAGGAAAATTTCTCCTTTATCTTCTTTGTGATGGATATACACCAAACGCTGCACATTGTTAGCAATAACTCAGCATATTACAAAGTAATGGTATTCTAGTAGGAATGTAATGACTGAAACTCTGAGGAATATGAGTGTTAAAGAATGATAATTTGCCCAACTGCTGGTGTAATGTATTTTTCACTCTTCTTATTTTGTGACCAGTTTAACATTCATTCCAATCAGTGAACAGCACAGAAATATCAGCTCCCCCAAACAAACTGCTGGGCTTTATCGTTCTTGACCTGAAACAACTGCTCCCATAAACCCACCAGAGAAGTGTTTACTGAGGTCAAACGGACAAGAAGCCAAGGTCCAGTTTGCCATAGATCTTTACAACTGGACGTTTTCCTCTACTAGAGCGAAGACGTTACCGCCGTCAAGCCACGAGAAAGAATGCAGGCTAAGGGAATTCTGCACTGGGTCCAACCTTTAAACCTACAGACCACGTCCATCTTTTATATTTTTGTGGGGAGATTTTGCAATCTTCAAATTAAAGAATTATATTTGTTCTACATGTTTTAAAAGAAATGTAACTTACTTTGTCTGAATTGGCCATTTTCTCCATCCACTCCTGCAGGAGGAGGATAGAAAGTGTTCAGAACAAATCAGACCAGGCAATAAGTGAGACAGAACGCATCTTTACCTGATCTTTTTTCTCCAGCGCTAAAGCCATCCCCTCTGCCATTTTGGCTCTGCTGACCTGATGAGAGTCATTCTGTTCCTGAAGTTTCTTTATGGATGCTGAGCAGTGAGAGAGGGAGAAAGAGACAGACAGGACACAGAAAGGTTTGTATGTACCAAGCAGAACAGAAATGTTAAACAGCACAGAGAGCGGCGCCGTTAGTAGCTGTGAAAAGTTGGAGTCAGTTTAACAAGTGTTTTCATCCCAGAAGCAAAAACAGGCAGAGACGAGCAACGCGCGACACGTGGCAGAAACAGAAAGGTAGTAAAGATCCTAACACAACAAAGCCACCCTGAAGAAATGACGTCGTCTAGACTAAAAGCTTAGAACCCCCAGAAACTGCAGAGTTCAACTCACATTACTACAACACAAGACAAATAATCTTAGAGCAGCAAGTCCATCTTACTATGAAGGAAAACTATGCAGCAAGCAGGGAGGGACGGCAGAGAGGCCGCAGTGGGGCTTTAAATCGAGAGGTTTCAGGGAGAACTTTGAGAGAATAGGTGATAGTTTCAGTGCTAAAGATGAAATGTTTAACTCTTCCAAGATTCACTCATTAAGGATGTTGTTGACTGGATGTTCCAATAAGCTCTCATCTAACCAGTTCCTCATTTGCCACACGACCCCTGGTGCTACTGTCAGAAGGTTTACATCACTTATCTCCCTGAACTAGTCCATTATTTTTGTGAGGGACAGATATCCTTGTTTTCAAAAAAGATGTTTACCTAACGTTTAGGCAAATTAGTCAATATTATAGTACTATATATTAAATGTATTTTATTTTATCCATTCACTTTGCTTTTAATTTGAATGGTTAGTTGCTGCAAGCCAGCTCCATTGCTTTGCATCTCGTGTTTTCCTACCAACTGGTTGGTGGCCATGTTGCTGTTGTGGTTGTCCTCAATATCATGTCAGAGGATTCTCCAAATCTACCACCCTTGATAGCAGCTGGGGTCAGTGGATTCTGTTCTAGTCTTGAGCTCTGCTGTGAGCACGAGGGTCGCTTTACCTGAATCTGCATGACCCTCATGAAGACTGCAGAGCAGAACAAGGAATAAAATCAGCAGCTGCAATCCAAGATGCTGAGGTTGGAGTGTATTCAAAGGTAGAGACGGGACAAACTGAAGTGTTTCAGATTAGCTGAGTCAGTTTGCTAAAACAGATGGCCAAAAAGTCAAGTTTAACATTTAAAGATTTTGCAAATCACCTGTTACTAAACTTAAAAAAGGAGGTTCAGCCAGTGTGTTTAATGCTCGAGGCTTTTAGTGTGAACATATAACATTTGCATACTCCAATATATTTAGCTTTGCTTGTATTACAGCAGGTATAAAAACTTTGTTTGCATCAGCATCTGCCACACGCAGCAGCTACACACAGACCAGGTTCCCAAATCTTCCTCTCTAAACAAAGTGGAAAAATTCTATTGCTACACTTAATGAGTCACAAGCAAGTTGGTCTTGTTGTTCAAACCGTGCATTGTGGTAGGGTTTTGATATTTAGTTCATCACAGTGAATACAGTAACGTAAAACAATGTGAGAGACACAGCCCAACAAACGAGTATATAAATATATAGGTGGCTGCACCAGGTTTAATAGACCAGAATGTAGCAAATGTTGGGTGTGTACCATTATTACAACAAACATTCAAACACTGAGTGAGATTAGTCTGCCTTTGGAGCTGCTGCTATATTTTCTGGCAAATTTGAGAAACCACTTAGCAAAAGCGAACAAACTGAGAGCAAAGTGACAGACAAAGCATGGCTCTGGAACCAGTGCTCTGAACACTGCATACCAGTGGTTTGAAAAAAAGCCCAATCCTACTTTGGATTAAAAGAAAAGAAAAAGCACTTCCACAGCAACCCTCTGAAGATATTAGCATCTGGAACCCTGAACCATCTCTGTGAGCGATAATGTGTCAGGTAATGTTTAGTACAGCTGACAGACAGGAAACAGAAAGGAAGCTAATTGGGAGGAGAGTAGAGGTACGTACAATCCTGATGCCTTTCTAATGCAATTTCAAGCTTCTCCTTGGTCTTCTGCATAATTCGCAGCTGCTCAGCGTAGTCTAGTGTTGGGAAGTAGGGTGATGGGGTGGGGTACCAACAATACACACACACACAAACAAGGAGAAAGAGGCAGATGACAGTTAAGAGAGAAGCAGGAGAGGAGGTGAACAGAAGGAGTGGGGGAAAACAAAAGGGAGAACATGGTTGAGAAATAATGGAAGGTAAAAATACTGATGATTTGCTTATCTGAGAAAACCATAATGGTTTAAAGGCTGCGTGAGAATCTGCCACCTTTAACCTTTTTCTAGGGATTGAAAGTCATTAAAGCTACTAAAGGAAAAATATGCCATTATTCTGAGAAGAAAAAAAGAAGGAGTCAAAGGAGCTTGCAAAGAAAAGCGTCTGGACTTCTTTAAGTTGCTTGAAGACGTTTCACCTTCATCCGAGAAGCTTCTTCAGTTCTAAGGTCAAATGGTGGAGAGTCCCAGATTTAAACCCAGTGGGAGTTTCCCCCCACAGAGGGACAAAAGGACCCCCTGATGATCCTCTAATCGCCTGAGCCAAGGTGTGAAACTGGGTGTGGGTCCCAATTAGCCAGGGGTTTCGGGTGAGCTCATTGTGAAACCTGGCCCCACCTTATCATGTGATGTCCTGAGGTCAGATGGCCCAGGATGTGAGTGGGCGTTAAGGCCGTACATTTTGGGAGGGACACCCGTCAACTGGTGCGGGAGTATGAAAGGGAATCAAGGAAACTAGCGGATTATAGGAACCATCTCCGTTTCAACCTAAGATGCAGACAAAGCAGAGTTGTTCCTAAGAGCCTGCGCCTTGGATCCACTGTCAGAGGATACAGAGCAGACTTGATTCTACAGAGAGCACAAAATCAGCTTCTAAGTGAAAGGATAAGATTACAAGTTTGTGGACAAGGCTCAGCGGGCCCAACACTCTAAAGCAGGGGTGTCAAACTCAAATACACAGTGGGCCAAAATTCAAAACTGGAACAAGGTCGCAGGCTAACATTAATATTTATTGAAAAAAAAAAAAAAAAAATCTTCCTCCAGATTTAAGAATGAATCTTTTCTTATGGACTCAAACAAGTTTTGCTGAAAAACTGAATATGGAACAAGCAAAGCTTAATACTAAACAATATATATATTAGCTGTATAATACCAGTAGGCCAGCTCTAATAATAATTTGGTATGGCTTCGCGGGCCAAATGTAATTAGGCTGTGGGCCAAATTTGGCCCGCGGGCCAGAGTTTGACACCTATGCTCTAAAGGAAAAGAAAGACAACGCAGGAAATTTCACACCTTGCTTTCAAAAACACACACTCCTCAGTCTGAACCTACACAACCCAGAGAAGAAAACACACCTGAAGACAGTCAGGGAAATGGGTGAAGAACTTTTCAGACAGGAATCTCACTGAACCTGAAAAGAGAGTATTAGCCAAAGGACTCAATTTTGCCATTTCTCCACAACAGTTGCCCATAGTGGACCTCATCACAGCCACAGAAACCGCCATACGGATTAATACATTATCACAGACAGAAGCAGAGCAAATCATGATGCCACCCTCTCCAGTGCCAAAGTCCCTCCGTCCAACCTCACAATACAGGAAAAGAAGGCCGTCGCTTCCCTGAGCAAAGACCACAACATCACTGTTTTACCAGCTGATGAGGGAAGGTGCACCGTGGTCCTAAACACTACAGATTACAACACAAAGATCACTACTCTCCTCAGTGACAACAATACCTACGAAGCCCTAAAGCGAGACCCCACAAGCAGCTACAAAAAGAAAGTTATAGCTTGCCTTCAAGACCTTGAATAGGACAAAATCATTGACCGCCTTACATATCACCGCCTTTACCCAGGGGATGCCATACCCTGCATTTACGGACTTCCTAAGATCCACAAGGAAGCTGTCCCACTCAGACCCATAGTCAGTAGCATAAACTCAGCCACTTTTAACATTGCTAAACACCTTGCTACCATCCTTGCTCCTCTCGTGGGGAACACCCCACACCACATCAAGAACTCCACCGACTTCACCGACAAGGTCCAGAAACTTACCCTGGATCCAGATGAAACCATGGTGTCCTTTGATGTAGTCTCTCTCTTCACTTGCATACCCACCACGGAGGCCGTGGAGACGGTCAGAAAACGACTACAAGAAGACAGCTCCTTGGAGGACAGGACCAACTTCACACCCGATCAGATCTGCACACTGTTAGACCTCTGCCTCACAACCACATATTTCAAGTACAACGAAGGCTTTTACAGACAAAAACATGGCTGTGCCATGGGCTCCCCCGTGTCACCTATTGTAGCCAACCTTTACATGGAGGAAGTGGAAAGGAAGGCTCTTGGCTCTGTTAAAGGAAGAGTACCCAGCCACTGGTACAGATATGTGGACGACACCTGGGTCAAAATCAAGACACAAGAAGTGGAATCCTTCACTGCGCACATTAACGCTGTGGATAAAAACATCAAGTTCACCAGGGAAGACACAAAGGACGACTGTTTGCCTTTCCTGGACTGCGCCGTGCACATTGAAGAGAACGGCAACCTCAACATCGAAGTTTACCGGAAGCCCACACACACGGACCAGTACCTCCTCTTCGACTCCCATCACCCTCTGGAACACAAACTTGGAGTAATCTGGACCCTACACCACCGGGCAGAACATGTTCCCTCTAAGCCTGAAGGGAAAAAGAAGGAACACACACATGTAAAGGAAGCACTCAAAACGTGCGGTTATCCTAAATGGGCGTTCTTAAAGTCAGCAAAGAGGCAGAGAAAAGAAGACCAGACACCAGCGAGGGAGGATAAGAAGGACAGACGCAACAACATTGTCATCCCCTATGTAGCCGGTGTATCAGAGAAACTCAGGAGAGTTTTCTCCAAGCATGACATCCCGGTGTATTTCAGACCCAGCAACACGCTCAGACAGAAACTGGTTCACCCGAAAGACAAAACGCCAAAACACAAACTTAACAATGTGGTGTATGCTGTACAGTGCAGCGAGGAATGCTCAGACCTCTACATCGGAGAGACCAAACAGCCACTTCACAAGCGCATGGCACAACACAGAAGAGCCACCTCCACAGGACAAGACTCAGCAGTCCATCTGCATCTAAAGGTCAAAGGTCACTCTTTCGAGGATGCCAATGTTCACATTTTGGACAGAGAGGACAGATGGTTTGAAAGAGGAGTGAAAGAAGCATCTATGTCCACTGTGAGCGACCATCTTTGAACAGAGGCGGGGTTTACGACACCAACTCTCTGCCATCTATAATCCAGTTTTGAGTTCCCTCCCCAGACGCCTTAACGCCCACTCACATCCTGGGCCATCTGACCTCAGGACATCACATGATAAGGTGGGGCCAGGTTTCACAATGAACACACCCGAAACTCTGGCTGATTGGGACCCACACCCAGTTTCACACCTTGGCTCAGGCAATTAGAGGATCATCAGGGGGTCCTTTTGTCCCTCTGTGGGGGGAAAACTCCCACTAGGGTTTAAATCTGGGACTCTCCACCATTTGACCTTAGAACTGAAGAAGCTTCTCGGATGAGAGGTGAAACGTCTTCAAGCAACTTAAAGAAGTCCAGACGCTTTTCTTTGCAAGCTCCTCAGACTACGATGACCTGGATGACTGAGAACCTTCACAGAAAAAAAAGTAGTTCAATATTTATTTACAACAGAAAAACAAGCCACACACAGTTAAATAGTAAAAATAATATTCACACTGAGACATTAACACAATCACTTCATGGCCATCAGTCTGTGCACTGCAACATGGACAGCAGAGAAATCAGCTGCCCTGCTTTAAACTGGCCTATTAGGCTCTTCCTCATCTTCTGTCATATGTGTCACATATTAAGGTCAATGCATGTGCACGTAATCCCTGAGAGCCAAACAGCTTTGAAAAATCTGTTTCAGCCCCGCCCACCTGCTACTCAAACCTGTTTGCCATTTGATTGAAATGGGATTAAGCACAGACTTTTGCCTTAGTCATATACTTTACACGCACAATAACTCCAGTATTCATGCTGCCCAGCTTTGACACTGTGCAGTAACAGTCGTGCTGTGGGGCTCATAAACATGAAGCATTCACACTCTATTACCAAGACCATAAAAAGTCTAAATGCATGTTTGTATATATGATTTTCTTGTTGGTTTCCATGGTTTCTCCTGGCTGAAAGGCCTCAGTCTCATGCAGCTAATCCTCAAATTACCTCTACTCATTATAATTCTATATTTAACATATGCATCTTTAACTTGTGTGAGATAAAACTGAAATCCTTTAGATGTTCTCAGATTATTATAATTATTATCAGTTAAGACAGGGCGCACTTGCATTTAAATTGAACTCAGATTGCTCCTGAAAACTGCATCACTTCAGCTGCTTACACTACTCTTGTACATCATACCTGACAGCTTGGCCTCCAGCCTCCGGATCTGATCATTTCTTCTGAGGAGCTGGGCAGGAAGGTCATCCCTGGAGCTGCTGCCATCAGATGCCTGAAAATAAAAAAAATAATAAAAAAAAAAAATCAGACATACAGACGTTTATAGAAGTGGAACTGGTCAATCCATTGGTCCATTCATCAGGTGCTTCACAACAAAATAATGTTAGAACATAAAAACAAAAAGTTACACAAATACAAGTTTAAAAAGATGAGTTTTAGCTGTTCCTTTAATGTGATCAGCGAGTCTACAGATGCCAGGCTCAGAGGGAGAGTGTGCAGAGGCCTGGACCCTGTTGCAAAAGCTCCGTCTCCTTTAGGTCCCAGCCTAGTGTGATGGACGGTCAACTGGTTCTGATCACATGACCTCAGTGACCTGCCGGAGACGTATGGATGTGAGGGTTTTCTTATGCACACTGGTGTGTCCATGCAGAGCTCTAGAAGTCAAAACCAGAATCTTAAAGTTAACAGGGAACCAGTATAAGTAAACCAGCAGTGGAATTGGACAACTTTGTCAGAAGTCTCACAGTAACGCTCTGAACATCCAGTAAAAGAGGTTCCCAGGAGGTTTTGCTGACACAGCTAACTAATAATTATCCGGACAAAATAAAGTAAAAGCATGAATGACAAGGTCAGAGTGTGACACCAATATTGCCAAGCATAACTTGGTAATATTTCTTAAATGATAGAGGCGAGAACAAACCAGATTGTTAACATCAGTATCCAAAGTTAAAAGTAACACCAACAATCCTGATAGAAGTTTTAACAAAGAGCAGCGAGTTTCCATGACCTTCAACACAAATCTCACAGTGGGACAGATATGGACTGCTTAGTCTTCATTACGTTTAAAACATGGTCAGTTGTCTAACTTAATAGAATGTAAGCACTATGCAGGATTTGAAACTCGAGGCTTAAAACAGATATAACTACATAGTAGTTATATCTAGAAACATTACATGATACACCACAGGCAAGTGGAAGAGGACATGTACTTTGAAGCAGCAGCAAAGCCGGTGCCATCACACTGGAAGTCTGTGTGTAGTATCTGACTACAACAGGTACTGAACAAATGCTGACTGGCTGAAACGTGGGCTCACCATGAGGGAGAGAAACAGGATAAAGCACCAAAGGTGACAAACACCCTGAGAAGCATGGCACGACTTTAATGGTTTCATACTCTGTTTTTACATCACTACAAAGAAGACAAACAAACAAGATTAGCGTGCAGGACAGTCCACATATTTTTGACACGGCCCGCTGGTGTCAGTTAACAGCTACAACATGTAGATGACGGTCTGCAAAGCTCTGCATATGCTCTGGAGTGTGTCCTGACATAAACTCTCCAAGCCTCTGGAGCTCTGCTGCAGGGATGATGCAGTCATTTGAGATTTTGTCCAAGATATACCAAAGCACACCTGCATCCATGTCCGCACGAAAAGGCCTCTATGCTATCTGACATGTCATCAATTCTTCTTGTAACTGTATTTTCAAACAAAGACAACACTGACAGCATCTCAGTGTACCAGGACATCTACACTGTTATTGGAGAGTGTTGCCATTATTGTGTTTCTAGTTTTATTTTACTGTTTTGCCATCAATTCAGTGTTTTATTAACATAGACTTTGCCACAATGGTCAGACCATCGCAGACTCCTCGAGTCTTGACGTCTGTAGGTCGGGCCCAGTGCCTTTCAAAGTAGGCTAGATTTCTAACAGAAGGTCTGATTGGTTTCCAAGTCCCTCTTTAGCCTGTGGCACCAAGATAGCATTAGCCAACTCCCGACAGCACAGTTTATCCTACCTTTTGTGTAGTTGTAGATTGTAGTAATGATGTATTGTCATAAAATATGGCGGTGGCTGGACTTGACTCAGCATGCCATCTGAGAACCAGTGTTTTAAATCATGGAAAGATGTTCTGCTGGGTCACATGACAAATGCTGGTCAGCTGCAAGAAAGCTCCAACAAAATAAATTGGATGACAGAAAAATACATGTGCCAGCAGTAAGAGTTGTGCAGACAAGCTGGCCAGGGTGTGCAGCTATGCTACTATGTTTGTTATACTACAAACCAAAAACACAAAGTAACATATCAGCCGGCTGTAACGCGACTAAGCAACGTCACTAAATTATTTAGTCAGCTGTAACTGAGCCTCAGGAGTCTGGCTTCCTCTCTCTCTCTCGAGAGAGAGCTACTTATTAGAGCTACTAACACTGAGATGGATCTGATTAACAAACTATAATGGAAGCAATTGTCTTTAAAAAATTGTTCTTAAATAAGGAAAACAGTCAAGTACAATAACATAATATACACAGCATTGCAATAAATGGGTTGGTGTTAAGACTGGACTCAAATATGATCATGAAGACACACAATCAGTACAAAAGAGCCCATCTCCACTCTACCATCACCTTTACTATAGGCATGCTGGAAGACTGTTTACTTAGCCTGACACACACACACGCACGCACGCACGCACGCGCACGCGCACGCACACACACACGCCTTCGATGCTTGTTCCCTCCTGGAGAACACGGCGGGTTTGGGCCCAGCGCTGGAAAAATAGCTGCAGGGCAGGATGGCTGCTGTGTTTGCTTACTCCTCACCCCCTACCCAATCCAGTTGCTTGTCACGTGCTCCATAATGTTGTGCTGTGGACATCTATGTGCTTTCTGTGCAGAGGAGTTTTTTTGTTTTCTGTTCTCATGCTGTCCTCAGGAGCCCAGCATGAGTAGAGGTCTCTTTTTTCCCACTCTTGGACGTTCCCATTGTAGTGTGCATTTCAGTGTTTTTCCTGTAATACTACCGATCCCCGACCTGTCTCCCCATGTGATGTCCCATTTCACTGCAGGGCAACTTGCATGTGACAAATAAAGGTCTGATTGATTGATCGATCGATCGATGTCCATCAAAACTAAGGGCTGCTACCCAGGAATGGCTCTGCTGACAGCCAGAGGATAACTAATTTACCAGGGCCACAGTGTTTAGCATCAACAGGAGCTGCCAGAGAAGCACAGTAAGGCCTTCATATCTGAGCTTTGACACTGACAATTTACACACATACGCAATCCCACTAGTAGATCCACAACTGCAGAATGCAAAAACAGGAGCAACAAATACGTGAAATACAATATGAAACTAAAAAATAAGCATGAGTCAACATGAGAAAAACTGAGTTCAAAAGCATAAAGAAACAATGTGAAATGCATTTACTTTGTTGCTGATACAATACTTCTCAATCATCTGTGTTAAATGGTCATTTAATATTTAATGCAAAGCAGCACTCCAAGGACCTGTGAACACGTTAAAGTAATATAGGAAAACATATTGCAAACTGTTACTGAGTGACCACCCAGAGATGAATGTTTTCTGTCATGTTAAAGCAAAAAGAACAGGAACAAGTCTGAAGTCTACTCCTCCTTTTTTCTATTAATAAACTTGGTTTATGTTAGTAACCAAACTGTCAAAATTCTAAAGAACTTACAAAGTCATCCCCGGAGTCTGCTCCCACTGAGGTGATGGATTCCTTGCTGATGGTACGGGGTATGCGAACACCACTCCGAGGTGCTGTGGCGGCCTCCTCTGCAATCTTCTTTTTCAGTTTAGCAAACATATTCTTCTTTCAGTTTCTCTTCTTGGGTGCAGTTCAGTTTCTTCACCCAGTGCTCAGAGTTTAAGGCTCCCTGCTGTGTCGCCTCAGACAGCACCACTTCCTTATGCAGTAACACCTGAAAGAGGTTCCTGATAGTACTTCCATACTGCTACATCTACAAAATGAGAAAATAAAGTTATTAAATATCCAGGAAGAAGCTTAGTGCACAACATGTGACTGCGGTATGAGATGTTAGGAAATCACAACAGGGAAGGATATGTAATGTGTTATCTGTGTGTTTAACATGGAGACTATACATTCTTCAGAAGCCCAAGCTTGACAACTGTCACATTGCTGTAATGAGTCCAGAACAAAATCCACAGTTTTTGGCATCATGTGGTAGACGTGCTGGACTCGCATATCTCCTGGCGGCTTCATTTGGCTACACTACAGCCCACTAACAGCGCTATTTGACAAACTTTTACTGGCAGTAAAACAGACCGTTTGTCCATCAGACATGGCACGGGGAAGCCAGCATGGTTCCAACAGTAGTCCAATCATTTTGGTTACTCCGAGGAGACCACAGGTTTCTGTGTGGTTCCTGTTGCAAGTGCACCAGCCCTTTGAACGTTTGTCATTGATGTGGCTTTTCTTGCAGCTCTGAAAACCTTACAGTTACTCATCACAACAACTGTCCCTGACTCTGGGCAGTTCCTAACTAAATCAGTTCCCCTGGCCTGGCTCAAGAGTATCCTACCCTACTCAACCCAACAGCTAAAGAACGAGTTTAGTCGCAAACTGCAGCAAAGACAAACCTGGGGTTGAATTAATTAAGGGGAAAAACAAAGTACGACATGAGAGTCTATTCTGACAGACAGCTAGCCATCTAGCTCTTCTAACCATAACAATAAGAGTTAACATCACCACCGGTGGTGCTAGCTGACGTTACACTGCCCGTACACTGAAGTCGCCTTCCTCTTACCATTTTCACTTCGATTGAAAGTCACTTCGTGTGGTTCTCGAGGGTGAAATGCTTTTTGCTCTCTACAAACACTGAAAGCAAAGCTGGAGCCGTGGCAGTCCGTATTATGACCTATAGACTTTGTGTTTCCAACGGGATGCTAGCCAGTGCTAGTCAGCGAGCTACAGCTCATACAGGAGACTTTACACGTAATCACCCAGATGACTGAAGACGTCACGATTAGCCCTCTGCTCATTGGATAGAGGGAGTTAGAGGTGGGGAAATGTAGCGCCCCCTGTAGGCACCAAGAGCAATCACACAATCAGAAGCGGGGGATTCCCGGTGGCTTTGAGACAGACGCTCAATAAAAAAAATAAAGTGTATATATATATATATATTCTCAGCAATAAGAAGATAATGACATCCCACAGCCCTGTTTACACAGAAAAACCATCATTTTTTCATTCTGTGTCAATACAGCAAAGGCTGCAGCCCTTTAGTTAGCACTGCATAAAAGTAGCAAGCATAAATTAAGTAACATTTCTGGCAGATTTTAAATGCAACTTTTCATACAGCTAAATATATTGGAAGCTCAGGCAAAGTTATTTAACATGATGGGCCACATACAGTCCACTTTACCTTCAGTGGGCCGGACCTGTGAAACTCTCCTGTCTGTGTAAAGAAGTTTAACCTCACAGCGCAGCTTCAACAGTATGTCTCAGTTTTTCCAGATGATAAAGAAACTGCTTTACTAAAGGAATAAATCCGTCAGCTCAACTTTTTGGGTTTAATTGTAAGACATGAATGTGCAAAAATCATAGAACCCCCCCTCCCATACAGTGCGTGATTTTTTTTGTTTTTTCCTGATGACTTCATAAAAACAGTCTTCTGTGTATTTTTTATGGAGTTGGTGTCATTTAAAAGCATGAAACTCAAAATGCTGTAACTTTTACAACACCTGTGTGTTCAGGCACTCAGTATAAAATGAATTGTAACACAGTGCCTGAGTTTTGGTTTTTCTTTTACTTAAATAAATGACACTTGCATTTCACAATATCCAGGATATACCATAAATAGCACTAATACCAAAGATGTTAAGCTCATGAGTACAGATGAACCGAGGGGTCATTCTTGGCTCTTCTTCCAAGCAGCAACGTGAAATCAGAATTTTTTGGACTTCTTTATTTAAAGCAACACACAGAAAAAATATAATTACAAGAGCAGATTGTTGAAAGTTTGGGTACCATGGATTTAACAATACTGATATTTCCAACAAGATAGGAAAGAATACATTTTATTTAATACATCAACTCTCTGGTTTACATATTTATTCATTTATGATATCACATGAGGAGGACACCTCTTTTGAAACTTGGTTGGACAGATACAACGTTTCTGTTTGTGCAGTGCGTTCTCCTCTGACACGCAGCTGTATTTACATAAGAAGCTACAATAGAAGAGTCTTTAGGACACTGCGCACAGTTTGCTTAGCAGTGACAACGTATGTTGATTTATAAATATGAATATTTTACAGGGGTTAGCCAACTTTCTTCTTTTCTGTTACACACCAGCAGTGTGACACTGCTCAGCAAGCCTCCTTTGCTGTACTGATTTAAGCTGCAGAATAATGGTATTGAATGCACAGAGTGGGAGTAGCAATTGACAGTTGGCACCAAAAATGCACTGTAGATACTCTAAATGTATTAAATGTATATGGGCTCTCAAGTGCTGATGCAGCTGTCCCCGTCAGCACTGTGCACTGCACAAATGCCTGTGTTTGAGCTTTGACCTGCTTACAGGAAATAAGGTGTTGTTGTTCGGGGCGGGATGACTCTTTCAGAGTCGGGCACTGCTCTGAACAGTTTGGGCTCTCTCGTGTTAGCGTCTTTGAAGACCATGATGGAGGCTATGTTGCCACAGCGGTAGCAGTAGTTGGGAGCTGACCACACAGTTACCAGCTTCTCATCGAACATGAACTTGTAGCCCTCATGGACGAGTTGATGAGCCCTGCAGATCAGCTTCAGGTTGTTGATGTGGACGAACTGCAGTTTTTTTAAAGAAAGAAATGAGAGAAGAAAAGGAGGAAAAAAATGATTACAATCCCAAAACAAGGCTGCAGTAAACCTGTGCTGCTGCCATGAACTAATTCGAGTGTGAAGTTGATTTTGAAGGGAAATTTCTCCAAACATAAAAAAAAAAATCTACTTCTCTGCCACAAACTGTTTTTACACCTATACAAACAGGTAAACAGTGTTTCACTTCAGCTGTTCACATGATATCGCTCTCCTCATGTTCACTACATCATTTACATAAAGTTGAATTTAACGCGTCTCTGGCACGCTGTTAGTTTTACAAGTACTTCAAATACAGGAGTACATGTTCATCCAGCTACGGTGGCCTGCTGATACACCAAGTCTGGATCCCAGTTAACCTCAGACTGGTCACAGTTTGTGTCAGCAGAGTCCCGTGGCTTTGAAGAGGCCAAGGGTGACAGCTCATTATGAATAAAGTTTAGCAGCTGACCATACTGCTGTGGATCAGCTTGATCTCTGCCATTTGTAAGGGGAAGGGAGTATAGGTAACGCGTAGCTTGGGGCCTGCTACAGTTTGAATGTAGCAAGAGGATAAAATTGTAATGAGTTCATACAGATGGGAATCCAGCTGTGGCAATAGTAATCGACTGCATATTTTCACAGCTATCATTTTACACCTAAAAACACATTTTCATGTAGCAGGACATTTATTACATCAATATCATCAAAAGTAATCAAGCATAACAAACCAACCTCATTTGTGACCTTGGCACCAAAAAGCCAACCAGCTCCTCTGGGGCTGATGGCCCAGGTATCCACATCTTCAGGGTCTGACCACACCAAATCACAAAAAGCTCCTTTGTGAGGGATTTCCTGGTTCCGCTCAATGGTTCGAATTTGGTCCAGGGTCTTTATGTCTGGAGAGAGGCCTCCATGGACACACAGGATTTGCTCGTCCATCAGCTGAAAGAAAACAAGCCAAGAAGAACAGTTTGGAATCACAGATGCATTATAGGGTCATACTTCTGAGACTTTACACGAGCACAGAATAACGTGCGAGCCAGTGTTCACCGTCATGTGGCGCAAACAGGCACCCAAACACAAGAATTTAACATTTCAACCACTCAAGTTGAAGAGTTGCATTTCTGACATGGTGCACCGTGACATGGAGAGCAACCGTGTGTGACAGGCCGACTTCCATCCAGTGCTTAGAGAGCGACCAGAGTGCTGCGAGCTGTGCATGGCTGCACTTAACACGGACATCAAAGATAAGGACATTTTTTAAAAAGTTGTGAAATACTAAACCTGGTTACTTAGGTCTCACAGTGACTGAGGGATGGGTGCTTTTCAGAGTTTAAAAGACTCCTTGGTGGTTAACGACAGCAAAGTATGAACTACCACGTCATCAGGAAGGTGACACTGTTGGCTAAGAAAAACGTTCTCAGCAGAACATTGGCAAACATTTGCTGTTTGATCTTTTTCTAAAGTTGGGTTGCTAGCCCCTTCCCTTCCTGTCGATGCTGTAAAAGATGAGATGGCCTCACGCTATCATGCTTCTTTGTCTTTGACCAAGTGCTCTCAGTTTTCACCCCTGGTTTCATTTTTTGTTTCGCATCTTGTCTGTCTTAGTTTAATCTAGCGTTTCACTGTATCTTCATCTCTCTGTTCGGCGTTTCCCTGTTTTGTTGCTTCATGTTTTATTTTGACAGTCTGTCTCTGGTCCATTTGATGTCGTTTTGCTTGTCTTGTCTCACCGTCTGACTTGTTTCAGCCGTGGTCTGCACCTCTAACCTCTCCCTTTGGTATCTTGTGATAACTGCTGGTGCACATCATTTTAGTGTGCACAGCTGCTGATGCAGACTCTTTGGCTTCACTTCTGGAGAGCTGTCATTCCCTACATACAATCACTTTGAAAGCATAAGCAGCTGTCATGTACCTGGAAAGATGTAATAACAGTACAAATTACATTAACAGTGTAATACTCACAGCTGCAACTGTTAACATGTCAAAGACTTTGGTGCAATAACGCCAGGCATTAGCATTCCCATACTTGGTCTGGCACTCATCTGTAAGAATAAAAAAGAGAGCTGAGTGGTACAGAAGCAAAGTCATCTGTTGATTTCATTCTTCTTCTGCTTCTTTTTCTACTGTTTTTACTTCGTTTTGTTTAAACATGTTTTTATATTAGACAAAGAGTTTTTAAATAACAATTTCATTTATTGAGAGAAAAAGCTAACTAACCCTGTGTGTGTGTGTGTGTGTGTGTGTGTGTGTGTGTGTGTGTGTGTGTGTGTGTGTGTGTGTGTGTGTGTGTGTGAGTGAGACAGAGAGAGATATATAACTAGCAATGAGACCTTAAAGTCGGGAATTCTGGCCCACCATTCTCTGCATAGTTGTTTTTTCATCAAGCCATAATGAACATCCTGCCCAAGGTTATGCAGAAGCACCTCAGTCTGACTCCAGTCAAGTCTCAGCAAGCCTCTCCAAAACCTTATTTGTTATTTCTGAGCCATTCAGAGGTGGACTTGTCGGTGATGAGACAGCTTAAGGCCACGAAGTGATAGCAGACTTTCTCCTTCAGGTTTTTTTTCTTGTTTTTGTTTTGTTTGTTTGTTTTTCAGATTTTGGTGAAGAGCAGAATTCAAGGTTCATTCAAGTACGGCAAGTCGTCCGGCCCCTGAAGCAGCAAAGCAGCCCAAGACCATCACACTACCACTACCACCACATTGGACTGTTGGTGTGATGTTGTCTTTTATAAAATGCTGTTAGTTTTACATCAGATTAAACAACAAGATGAAAACCTTCCAGAAAGTTCAGCTTTTGTCTCGTCAGTCCACAGACCATTTTCAATTCAGTTTTACAGTGGCTTGCAAAAGTATTCGGCCCCCTTGAACTTTCCCACATTTTGTCTCATTACAGCCACAAACATGAATCAATCTTATTGTAATTCCACGTGAAAGACCAACACAAAGTGGTGCACACGTGAGAAGTGGAACGAAAATCAGACATGATTCCAAACATTTTGTACAAATAAACAACTGCAAAGTGGGGTGTGCGTAATTATTCAGCCCCTTTGGTCTGAGTGCAGTCAGTTGCACATAGACGTTGCCTGATGAGCTAATGACTAAATAGAGTGCACCTGTGTGTAATCTAATGTCAGTACAAATACAGCTGCTCTGTGACGGCCTCAGAGCTTGTCTAAGAGAATATTGGGAGCAACAACACCATGAAGTCCAAAGAACACACCAGACAGGTCAGGGATAAAGTTATTGAGACATTTAAAGCAAGCTTAGGCTACAAAAAGATTTCCCAAGCCTCGAACATCCACGGAGCACTGTTCAAGCCATCATTCAGAAATGGAAGGAGTATGGCACAACTGTAAACCTACCAAGACAAGGCCGTCCACCTAAACTCACAGGCCGAACAAGGAGAGCTGATCAGAAATGCAGCCAAGAGGCCCATGGTGACTCTGGACGAGCTGCAGAGATCTACAGCTCAGGTGGGGGAATCTGTCCATAGGACAACTATTAGTGGTGCACTGCACAAAGTTGTGCTTTATGGAAGAGTGGCAAGAAGAAAGCCATTGTTAACAGAAAACCATAAGAAGTCCCGTTTGCAGTTTGCCACAAGCCATGTGGGGGACACAGCAAACATGTGGAAGAAGCTGCTCTGGTCAGATGAGACCAAAATGCAAAATGCTATGTGTGGAGGAAAACTAACACTGCACATCACTCTGAACACACCATCCCCACTGTCAGATATGGTGGTGGCAGCATCATGCTCTGGGGGGGCTTCTCTTCAGCAGGGACAGAGAAGCTGGTCAGAGTTGATGGGAAGATGCATGGAGCCAAATACAGGACAGTCTTGGAAGAAAACCTCTTGAAGTCTGCAAAAGACTTGAGACTGGGGCGGAGCTTCACCTTCCAGCAGGACAACGACCCTGAACATGAAGCCAGGAAACAATGGGATGGTTTAAAACAAAACATATCCATGTGTTAGAACGGCCCAGTCAAAGTCCAGATCTAAATCCAATCGAGAATCTGTGGCAAAATCTGAAAACTGTTGTTCACAAACACTGTCCATCCAATCTGACTGAGCTGGAGCTGTTTTGCAAAGAAGAATGGACAAAGATTTCAGTCTGTAGATGTGCAAAGCTGGTAGAGACAGACCCTAAAAGACTGGCAGCTGGAACTGCAGCAAAAGGTGGTTCTACAAAGTATCGACTCAGGGGCTGAATAATTACGCACACCCCACTTTACTGTTATTTATTTGTAAAAAATGTTTGGAATCATGTCTGATTTTTGTTCCACTTCTCACGTGTGCACCACTTTGTGTTGGTCTTTCACCTGGAATTCCAATAAAACTGATTCATGTTTGTGGCTGTAATGTGACAAAATGTGGGAAAGTTCAAGCGGGTCGAATACTTTTGCAAGCCACTGTATTTATACAGCACCAAATCACAACAATGGTTGCCTCAAGGTGCTACATAAATAAAATTGAACTGAATTTTTCCCAAAAGTCCTGAGAAGCACCAAGATCAGGGCAAATGTGAGACAAGCTGTTGTGTTCTTTCTGGTCAGCAATGGTTTGTGCCTTGGATGCCATTTCTGCAAAATCTCTTTTCACTGCAGAATTTTATTACTGTTGTATCATGCACACTGAGCTAAACTGAGGCGAGTGAGGCCTGCAGTTCTGTAGATGATGCTGTGGGTTCTTTTGTGACCTTCTGGTCATTGATGTGCTCTTGGAGTAATTTTGGGAGGCCTGCCACTGTTCACCACTGACGTTTTCTCAATTCGTGGATAATAGTGCTCGTGGTTTGCCTTAGTTTGCTTTGTAACCATTTCCAGTCTGATGTCAGCCTGGAATCAGGCCTGGGTGTGACTGTACTCACCTTTCCATAAAGGTGGATAATAAGACAGAGCAATGACTTTTTCACACAGGGACAGGTACGTTTGGATTGTCAATAAATAAAACCAGTTTAACAATTGGGTTGTCTTTGTCTAATATAAACATTAGCTTGATCTTAAACACTTTAGTGTGACAAATATGCAAAAATATTATATCAGGAAGGGAGAAAAATGCTGAATGAAAAGTACTGTGCATGTCATATAAACGAAATATTGTGAAAAACAGCTTTAAAAAATATTTAGTTTTTGGTTTGATTTCTTTGGTCCTATTTCAACACAATGTATTTGTTAGTTCTATATTATTATTATTTCATTTGTTGTTTTCCAAAGTAAAAAAAGGGGCTGCTCCTCATCAGCTCTGTGAATCAAAACTCACCATAAAAGCCGTAAACTTGGGTGATCTGCCTGCTCTCATGGTTTCCACGTAGAAGAGTGATGCGGTCAGGCCATTTGGCCTTCAGCACTAGCAGATAGGTGAACGTCTCCAAGCTGTAATACCCTCGGTCGACGAAGTCGCCCTACAGATGATGGAGGTTTATTACAGACACTGTGCCAACATACCTGTTAAACAGAACCAATTAAGAAAGCTGCTTCTAAAAATGTGTTCCAAACTTAATAAAAGAAACAAACCATGAAGATGTAATTTGTGTCTGGAACCTGGCCACCAGTTCGGAAGAGTTCACAAAGATCATAAAACTAGAACACAGACAGACACTCGGGTATTTATTTAAAACCCAGACCAACATTAAAAAAGGTGAAAACTATGTTAAGAGTCAGTGTAAACATGTTGCTGAGAAACATCAGTGATCAGGGTGTTTTGAGACTCCATTTTTACCTGTCCATGTATGTCCCCACACACTGTTACAGGAGTGGAGACGGGCTGCACGTTGGACTCCTCCAGCAGAAGATCACACACGTAGTCACATAACCTCTGTACAGATCACAGCATAACAGACAGAAAACATAAGCCACTCAGTTTGTAAATAAGACCAATTTCATAATAGAAGTATGAATCTAAAGCATTTCCTAAGCGACAGGAAAGTTCAACTACTTTCATTCTGCCTGAGCTCTGTTAACCAAGTGGTGTTCAAGAATAGTTCACCAAGCTTTTTGGTGCATGCTAATGCTCTTCCGTGGATATTTGCTGCCTTTTGTTACTGTTTCAGTCACTGCTTTAATAATGTTGACATCTGGCCTCTGAGGAGGTAAATTGTAAATGGTCTGATTCTTTTATAGTGCTTTTCTTCTTCTTTTATTGTTTATTGTTTCCTTTCACAAACCGCTGATCAGCTTGACTAGTCTCCCGGTTTCACAATGACTACAACAACCATGAAACTGTCACTGGCTACTACGGGGGAGTGTAACTGAGTTTGAAAGGATGGGAAGGAACGGTACTCTTGGTCACTGCAACTACTCTTAAAATCGTTTGAAACCAACCAAGACTGAGTACAGCTTTACACCGGTGAGAAAAACCCAGCGGTCAGCCCATATGATAACAGCTAGCAGCATCGGCTCACTGCTGATATTGTGGTACCTTCAGAAAAATAACAATCCCTCAGGCCACTGTCGCTCCTGCTCCCATACCATCTCAGAGGATGTTACTAAACTTTAACTGTGCCATGACAGCTAAGATACATTATTATTTTACTGTCTGAGAGATTGAAATCAACAGACTAGCATCACTAGCTAGCTATAGCTAATTCTGCTATTCCAACAGACAGCAGGAGTGAGTGCGCCGTTATTATCAGCCCACAACACGGATTCAGCAGAAACACGTCAAGAAAGTGACATTTACCTTCAGATCGTTTTCTGGGAGGTATTTACACTGCTTTGCAATCTCTGCATATTTATCCAAATCTAGAGGCGCCATTGTACCCAGACAGTTATATACGTCACTTCCTGCAACACTCGGGAGGAGTGTTTTCCTCTAACGCCATTTCAAAGTCGTCACAAACCGAAATATGATATGACTGCAGCTCTGTTACTTTACAGGTCCCCCGCCATCTTAGAAGACATAAATTCATTAACGATAATCCAAGCAACACAGCACAGCTGGCCAGATTTCAAAACTTCTTTTATCAATGGAGAAAAAGACTTTCCATGATCCAGGAAAATCACTGGATGAGATGAAATTCAAGGTTGGTATTGAAAGGAGCAAATATTAGGGCTAGGCAGGAGTGAACATTATCCTAACAACAGAAATTAAAACCTTAAAACACGGACAATTAAGAGAAGGTCCGTGTTTTAAGGTTCTTGAAGTCTTTTCTTTCATCATTGCAACTTAAGCAGAGTGGTGGCCCATGTACACCATGTACACGTGAATAAAAGTGTTATTTCCAGATTAACTTTCTTGCTGTATTTTATCAGTGAGAGTGGGCTGGAACCGATGAGTGGTACAGAACTCGGCAACGTCGGCATGTGGTACATGTGAGCCTGTGCATGCAGTCGCCGAGTCCACAAACGCAGAGCAGGTCCAAGACCACTGGAGAGTTGGTGTAGTTATGACTATTTGGTTTCAGTGGATAAAATGTGTTTGTTGCGAATATTAAAACTTAATCAAAATGTGTAACCAGCAAATGAAGTGCTACTATGGATGCCTACAGCAATGAAATGCCGCTCCCTCTGAAGGTAAGGGAAGTTTAGGTCTAAGTACCCCTTATGGTTTTAAAATATAAATTTAAAATAGAAATAAGACAGAAATCAATAAAATGAGGTACAGTTGGTTCCCTAAGCTGATGGACACGTTCTTTGTAATTTTATTGTATTTCTGTCTCTGTACACCTACACCACCACAATGGATTTTAAAAAATTAATCAATCAATATGTGATTAAAAGTGTAGACTTTCAGCTTTAATTCAAGGATTAACAGAATCACCACATTGTAGCCATTAAATGTAGTCCATTATTTTCAGAAGCTCAAGGTTAAGGACAGCGGACAAACATTTTAGGGCAGGGTGTCCCCTGACATTTCAAGACATACTATGGTGCTCAAGGATGCATGCTCAATCATTAAGGTAAGTAAATCCCAAAGGTTGATTCTGTTCATCTGGACATATTGTTTTCAGTGGGGAGAAACGTCACGAAACGCTGCGTCCAGACGAACAGAATCAACCTTTTGGGACGACTTGGCTAATGATTGAGCATGCATCACAAAACTTGTATTCACTTATCTTTTATCACACTTGAACACTGAAAATGTATCAAATGTCAAAATGAGACAATGTAATATTAAAGGCGAACATTAGCTCATTTTGATATTGATGGTAGCAACACACCTCAGAAGTTGGGAGAGGGTAGCATCCCTTCTTTTAACAACAATCAACAAATGTTTTAAAACTGAGGAGATCAGTTGCTGGATATTCCAACAATTTTCTGCTTCTTCCAGATAAAAATGCTGCTCAAGCCCGTGATTCAAGAAGAGCTCCCATAAAAAAGGTGGTCCAAGGCTGAGGTTGCTGCAGTGATGAAGCATTTTAATGACCACATAAACAAAGGGAAACTGGCCACCAGAAATGAATGCAGTCATTGGAAACTGGCAGAGGAACCAGTGTTGGCAGGAAGAACAGTTCAGAACATAAAAGATTTGGTAAGAAACAGAGGTTTATCTGCAAAACAGCATAAAGGAGAGTGTTATATCCACTAGCATTACTGTTAATGTTAATGTACTGTAATTAACTCTGTTAATTACCTTTTTTTTTTTATTCAACTTCTTCTTTGAAATGATCAGCACGTTTGCATTAGTGGAAATAGAGAAAAGCTCTGTTTTATCACTTTGAATATTTTTTATCACATTTGTTTGATTTTAAGACCTTTGAACTTCTCTTAGCTGTGATGTAGAGGCGACCAGGGGGTGGGACTTTAACCCCAGGTCTCATGACACATTACAGGGACTTGGAACTGAAAACTGGGTTTTGGTGTATGGTTATTCTGGAAAAATGTGTTTGGTGCTTTGTGGTGCTCTTGTGGTCCTTGAGAAATGGTGCTTATAAGTCCGCTATAATCTGCAACTCATTTGCACAGGGGGCCAAAACTCAAGGCACACTTTAGGTCGTTGGCCAAACAAGATAAACATTCACTGAACAAACTAAAACAATGTTTTTCTTAAAAAAATATATATAAATATGAATAAAAACGGACATGAATATTATTCCAGAATAAATAAACTTAGAAAAAATAAACTTTAACTTTAAATATTTTGCTCTCCATAAAATATATCCTGTCAAAATTATACAAGTTAGAAATGTGAAAATGCTGCCAAAACCCCCAGAAAAAATACATGAAAATTGTGCGTCTAAGTAAACGCTAAAATAACAACAAATCAAAACAATGAGATTTTGTTGCTATTATGACAGTTTATAAAAAATAAAATAAACTTAAAATATTTTGCTCTTCATAAAAATATCTCCTGATACAAATTGAAAATATAAACATGATGCAAAAAAACAAACTGGAAATATAAATAAAATTTCTGCTTTTCCGCAAAAGTGAAAAAACAAACAAACAACAACAACAACAACAAATCATAACAATCAGTTTTCTTGGCTCTCATGCCACTTTGTCAGAGCTGGATGCTTGGCATCTTTTTTTGGCAACAAGTTCGTTTAAGTTTGGTGTGAGGTCTTTGTTGTAGAGATTCTCAGGATGGACTGCAGGTGTTCATCGGTGAGACGACTCCTGTGTGCTGTTTTGTTAATCTTCAACACTAAAAACAGCTTCTCACACAGGTATGTGCTACCAAACATACACAAGGTTCGAGCCGCATGTAGATGGAGCTGGGGCATTGCTTCAGGAATTGAACTAATAAACTGTGCGGGCCCTTCAGTGTCGTACTTTGCCTTGAGGGTCCCATCACACTGCAGCTCAGTCAGCTCCATCTGAATCTACACAGGTGCAGTTTCCACGGCAACTGTAAATGGGTTGCGAAGCAGCCCGAAATTCTCTTTTTGTGCTTCAAAGTCACCAAAGCGCCGTGCAAACTCAGTGCGCACTGCACTCAGCTTATCAGCAAGGTGCGCATTTGGGAAAATTGTTGCGCTGACTTGGTTCAACATTACTTGGCAAAAGGGAAAGTGAGGCAAGTTGCACTGGTTCATTTGTGACTCCCATGAGAGCAGCTTCACTTGAAATGTCTTCACCGCATCATACATGCCATGTCCATGAACTGACAGGTTTCCTTGCTGAGCTCAAAAAGTTGATTGAGAACTTTTCCCCAACTCAGCCAATGGACCTCTGTATGATAAGGAATGTCGGCAAACGCTGAATCTATTTCCCACATAAAAGACTGAAATTGCTCGGATAAAATTTACAGTTTGCGTTACGGTGCTCATTACATGCTCCATTTTTAGGACTTTACCACGCAGTGTTTCCTGGTGTATGATGCTGTGATATGCTGTTAACTCACCGGTGCAGTTCTCCTTAAGCTAGTCCACTTTTTTTTAAGTTCAACAAGTTTGTCCCAGGGCAGTTTCATGTCGGTTACACTTTGACATAGGTTTTAAAAAATGTCTTTTCCTGTCGTTGTCCCGTGCATCGATTTAATGCCCATATTTCCTCTCCACGGATGAAGATGGCCAGCTGTGCAATGTCTATCATGGCTTCACCTTGGCAAGTGCCACTCTCATGTCATTTTCACAGCAAAGTCTGTTCCTTTTCTTCGTTTTTATGTCCAGCATCCTCGAAAAGGATTGCTCACAAAGATATGTTGTAACAAATGGTATAAAAAATAAATCCAGGGCTTTCTTAGCAATAACTGGATACTCGTCCATTTGTTGACACCAAAACGTTGAGAGCGTTGTTGTTCTGAAGAGTTGCTGTTGAACCTAGCTTTGCTGAATTTCAATGATTTTGCCATGGTATTCATCATTGACATCTGCTGTTTCAACAGCAAACGTGAACAGTTGTCTCACCCATGCTGGATATGACTCTTGTAGGAAAATATTTGTCGAGAGACTTTGCTTACAAGCTCATCTGAGTGCGTTGCAATTGTTTGCTTCAGTTATGTGGATACAGAAATATCTCCGATTCCAGACACATCTTCGATCTTACTTACACAGTTGTCCAGAAGGGGGAAGTTTGCGAAGTAGTTGTTCTCTGTTTGTCGTTTCCATAATGCTAGCTTTTTTTGAAAAGCCTTCAGGTGTTTTTCTGCTTCTATGACATTGACTCTACCACCCTGCATCTGCTGATTGAGATGATTGAGAGCTGCGAATATAACAGCCATGTACCGTAAAATGAACTCAAGATTTTTGAAGCAATCTGCATGACAGTGTTGGTGCTCTTGCAAAAACAGGGCTAATTCCACACGCATGGCAAAAACACGATTCAGCACCTGTCCCCGGGATAACCACAGAACATTAGAATGGTACAGAAGTACCTCGAATTCAGAGCCCATTTCTTTACACAGCTCACTGAAGATGCGGAGCCTCAGAGCACTATTTCACACATAGTTCACACATTCCACCACAGTTTTTAACACTTCTGCCATTTTTGGAGGCAAGGTTTTTGTTGCCAACGCATGCCTGTGCAAAATACAATGCGTCACCATGATGTGTGGTGCATCGGCTTTTACTAGCACACCAAAACCAGAGTTTCTTCCCAGCATGACTGGAGCTCCATCTGTACAAACTGCAACCATATCCAATGAAAGATTGTTGTCTCTGAAGAAGTCATCCACAAGCTTCTTCACATCGGCTGCCTTAGTTGTTGTTGTAAGAGGCTTGCAAAATAAAATCTTCTTTTATCACGTCATCTTTCACATAGTGCACAAAAACAGCAAGCTGGCTTAGATTAGCAGCGTCTGTGCTCTCATCAAGTTGAAGGCTGAATTTTGCCGGGCTTGAAATCAGATCGGCGACTACTTGAGCCAAGATGTCTTTACTCATGTCTTCTATTCTTTCGCTGATGGTGTCATTTGAAAGAGGAATTTGGGATAATTTACCTTCGGCCGCTGTTCCGAGTATCAGATTCGCCATCTTTAACTCAGCTGGTTTCACGAGTGTTTCACCAATGGTGTATGGCTTGCCCTACTTTGCGTTCAGGTAAGCAACTTCGTACGATGCTGTGAGGATCGGTTTGTTAACGGGTACAAATCCAAGAGCAGGCAGAGTGGGCCTTTCATCGAATCTGTCTCTCTTCACCTTGAATTCAGCAAGTGTTGTGCTCTTGTATCCCCCGTCTCCATGCAGCTTCAAGAAGTGTTCCTTTAGTTTTGCCAGTGCGAGACTAGAGTTGCTCAACTTATGGCAAGATGGCGCTGGAGTGACGGCAGCCTTTCCAAGTAGCTCTGCAACACCGAACTTGTTTCTTAACTTTCAACTGTTTTAGACTAGTCTTTCAAACTTTTTTTTTTAACTTCCTTTAGTCACTTTACTTTCTACCTCTTAGATATACTATGGATAACGCACTTTTTAAAACTTCTGGAACCAGCTCCTTCATCTACTCAAGAGCGGAGCTGCTGGCACTTAACACAAAGACACAGAACGGCATGAGATACAATATCCCGGACGAGCTAAAGAGGAGCTACAGAGGTTGCAAGGCTGGAGCGAGGAAAGTGGATCACCGGAGGCGATTCAAACCATCAATCCCAACAGTGATCATGGGCAACGTGAACTCGTTACAGAATAAGATTGATGAACTGTGCGCTCTGAACAACCACCGACTCTACCGTGAGTGCAGTTTGTTTATCTTCACAGAGACGTGGCTAACCGAGCTAACGCCGCAGGCTAACGTAGACCTATGTGGATTCACATCCATGAGAGCCGATAGGGACACACAGGCCAGCGGAAAAAGCAGAGGTGGGGGACTCATTGTCTACGTTAACAACAGATATTGTAACCCTGGACACGTCTCCGTTAAAGTATCTGTATGTCGTTCGGACCTGGAGCTGCTAGCTGTTAGCTTGCGGCCATATTATCTACCTAGGAGTTTAGTCATGTGATCTGTGTGTGTGTTTACATCCCTCCGAGGGCCGACGCAACAGCTGCCTGTGAGAAAATACACACAGTTACAGCAAGACTACAGACACAACACCCTGAGGCTTTCATTATTATATCTGGAGACTTTAATCATGCCACACTGGATTCTACTCTGGCTGCTTTTCACCAGTTTGTGAATTGTCCCACACGGAGCAACAGGACAATTGACCTACTGTAGGCTAATGTGAGAGATGCATACAGAGCCACCCCCCTCCCCCCACTAGGGAAGTCAGACCACAACCTGGTTTACCTACAGCCACAATACACACCCCTCGTCCAAAGGCAGCCTGTCACAACGCGCTCCATCAGGAGATGGACCCCAGAAAAGGAGGATGCTCTGAGAGACTGCTATGACACCACAGACTGGGATGTGCTCCTGAGCCCACATGGTGAGGACATAGAGGGGGCGACACACTGTCTGATGGACTACCTCAACTTTTGTGTGGACACGGTCACCCCTGCTAAGACAGTACGGTGTTATCTTAATAACAAACCGTGGGTAACACAGGAAGTCAAAGCTGTCCTCAACATGAAGAAGAAGGCTTTCAGGAGCAAAGTGAAGGAGGAGATGAAAGCAGCACAGTGGGAGGTGAAAAGCTGCCTAAGGGAAGCAAAGGACACCTACAGGAGGAAGGTGGAGCAGAAGTTGGAGAGGAACAATATGAGGGAGGTCTGGAATGGTGTGAAAACCATCACAGGCCACAACACCAAGAAAAGCACAGTGGGGGGGGACTGTGGAGAAGACAAACGAACTCAACAACTTCTTCAACAGGTTTGACCGGCCCACAACCCCCCCACCCTCACCCCCACCTTTACTACAGAGCCCTCTCCCTACTCTCCTACCTCCCTCGCTTCCCCCCCTCCCTGACACTATGACACCCCCCCCCCCCCCTCCTCCTTCTCCAACCCCTCTCTAAACAGCACGACAGCCTCTCTCCCCCCCTTCCAATCATCTCCCAGTGTCATAGTGGATCAGGTCAGGAGACAACTGAGGAAGCTTCGCCCCAGAAAGGCAGCAGGCCCAGACAAGGTGTGTCCTAGGATGCTAAAGGCATGTGCTGTTGAACTTGGGGAGCCGCTACAACGAGTCTTCAACCTCAGTCTGCGACTGGGGAGAGTGCCCGCCCTATGGAAGACATCCTGCATCGTCCGGTCCCCAAAAAGAACCGGCCCAATGAGCTGAATGACTTCCGACCGGTGGCACTGACATCACATCTTATGAAGACTCTAGAGCGGCTCTTCCTCAACCTCCTCCGACCACAGGTACAACATGCCCAGGACCCACTACAGTTTGCATACAAGGCGGATGTCGGAGTGGAGGATGCCATCCTGTACCTCCTGCATAGAGCCCACTCACACCTGGACAAGGGAAAAGGCACGGTCAGGATCCTGTATCTTGACTTTTCCAGTGCCTTTAATACCATCCGGCCCTGTCTGCTTCAGGAGAAACTAAACAGGATGCAGGTGGACCCCTGCCTGGTCGCTTGGATCTCCAACTACCTCACCGACAGGCCACAGTACGTCAGGCTGAAGGACATCACGTCGGACACTGTGGTCAGCAGCACAGGAGCACCACAGGGAACTGTGCTGTCCCCACTTCTCTTCACCCTGTACACCTCTGACTTCTGCTATAACTCTGAATTATGCCATATTCAGAAGTTTGCAGATGACACGGCCATCATGGGGTGTATCTGGGATGACCAGGAAGAGGAGTCCAGGAGTCCGGTGAGGAACTTTGTCACATGGAGTTACACAAACCACCTGCAACTCAACACTTCAAAGACCAAGGAACTGGTTGTGGATTTCTGTTAGGTAAACTGACACGGATGGATTACGTGGCAGAAACACACACGGACACCAAATAGTTTGTGATGCAAGTTTATATACACGAGTAGGGAATATTTAAAAGGGAAGGGGCTATATACAGTGATAGATAAAAATGTGCCAGGAGATAAACACCGAGGAGATGAGACGGAGCCGAGGCATGCAGGTAGGCAGGTGACGCACCGGAGCTACCTGACAACAAGGAACAAAACAGAGTTTACGGCGTACCGTTGATAGCCGAACGTTAAACACAAGTGGACGGAGAGAGTTGGAGAGCTTACTTGACACACAAACCATAGCTGCTGCAGTGACCGCAGCCTGATGGAACGTAGCACTCCGTCGCGGATCCACAATAGCCAACACAAAATCCTAGGCAGGCAGGCAGGCAATGGAACAGGCTAAGACAAAAGAGAAGCAGTCAAAACGTGGATCCTTAAAACATACAGCTCCACAGCGTAGAATCAACAGATTCAGCCTGTGCTAACTCGTTACCACTTGTGACAGCGACAATACTCCGACACCAGACGTCCGTGACTCTGCTCCCTAAAAGCGCTCACTGATGACGTCCGATGCGTCGCAGGTGTGTCGGAATGCCATCAAGCCCCGCCTCGCCTACCTATAACGAAAAGGAAAACAAAACCCAAACAACAACAATACACCTACCCACCACCTCCTAACAATTTCGGGAGGTCCAGACCAGGTCCACTGCCAGTTCAGATAGAGGGAGAGGAGGTGGAGGTGGTCAACACATACAAGTACCTCGGGCTGTAGGTGGACAACAAACTGGACTGGTCATGCAAAACGCAGCACCTGTATAAAAAAGGCCAAAGCCGACTGTACTTCCTCAGGAGGCTGAGGTCTTTCAACATCTGCAGGAAGCTCCTGAGGATGTTTTACCAGTCAGTGGTCGCAGGAGTCCTTTTCTATGGCGTGGTGTGCTGGGGGAGCAGCACAGCAAAGAGGGACTCATCCAGACTGGAGAAACTAATCATGAAGGCGGGCTCTGTGGTCAGCATGAAGCTGGACACTCTGGTGACAGTGGCAGAGAAGAGTACCTTAAAGAAACTGATGGACATTATGAACAATGCCAGGCATCCTCTGCACACGGTCGTAAACAATCAGAGGACCCTATTCAGCGACAGGCTGCTTCTCCCAAAGTCAAAAACCAACAGACTTAAAAACTCCTTTGTCCCACACGCCATCAGACTGTTTAACTCCTCTCTGGAGGGGAGAGGGAGGAGAAACAGGGGGACAAGGGAGGGCGGGAACAACTGAGTTGTAGGGGCTTTTCTACACTGTGCAATATTTGCAATATTTGTTTTTTGTTTTTTGTTTTGTCTTTTTTCTTATATTTGACTGTGCAATAATAACTGTGCAATATACTCACTCAAATGAGCAATCTTATTTATCCATATTGTATATTCTGTATCTATATATGTGTATATTTGTATATATGGTGTATTTATGCTTATATCCTTACTCTCATTCCCCTTAATGTATCTGTAACATGCAACTTCTTACAGTGCTTTGCTACTGGAAACTGAATTTCCCGGAGGAACCCACCCGAGGGATTAATAAAGTTTCATCTAATCTAATCTAATCTAACTTGGCGTTGCAAAACGTGCAGATAGGACGCTCACTCCCATCACGTTCCGTGATACATGTGAATCCATATTGTACATATTTGTCCAACCACTTTCTTCTTTTGCCCGTCATGGTTAGTATGGATTAAAACATTAACAAAAAAAATCACACGAAGTACTACCATGACAGTCACATGTTGACTACTGAGCGCGCTAAATTCCCCACAGCACTGATTGGCCAAGCAGTGTAGCATGATCATCTGCAGCCAGTGATGGCCAAATGGGGCGGCCCCTAGGGTTCGGTCGAACCCAGGTTAAGAACCTCGGTTTTAAAAGCTTCTGAAATGTCCCGAGTCTCAAGTTCTGTTAACAGTAAATCCGATGGAATGAACTCATATTTAGAACAAGAACAGGGGAGTTTAGGTGTTTTAAATCCTAATGCTCAGACATTCAAACCTGTGTTACCAGAGCGAACCTGTAAGGGTGTTGATGAAAGTGATCATCAAGCGCAGCATGTATTGGATGTAAGGCCCAAGGTTAAAAATATTTCTCAGCCCAAGGTCGTTTTGTTGGAACAATCAGAGACGAAGTTACATCAAGTATTTCCAGGTGCAGTTTCGACTACTCAGATAATGTCGCAGTTGAAGGCACAATCAAAACATCTTACACCTACAGCACAAGGTAGTGAGGGTCATGATCATCTAGTTACTGGTTTGAAGAAACAAAATGAATTTACAACTTTATTGGCTGAGCAGCAGTCTCTGTTTTTGCTACCAAGGCGTGACATTCAGTTCTTTGATGGTGATCTTTTGCAATATCAACCCTTTATGAGAGTTTTTGAGCACATGGTAGAGAGTCAAGCTCGGAGTGCTAAGGATTGTTTATATTTTCTCGAGCAATACACCAGAGGCCATCCAGAGAAGTGGTCAGAAGCTGTCAGTATATGCCTGCTGAGTATGGATATGCTAAAGCTAAATCTTTGCTCCATGAAAACTTTGGCAATTCGTTGAAAATTGCTGCTGCCTACATTGAAAGGGTCAATAAATGGCCACCTATAAAATCTGATGATGTGAAGGCTTTGCAGGAATATGGGTTTTTATTAAGGCAATGTTGTAATGCAATGGGAGACGTTGAGTCCTTGCATGAGTTGGATGTCTCTGCTAACATGCAAGCAGTTATAAAAAAGTTGCCTTATAAGCTCAGGGATAAATGAAGGAATGCTGTGTGCGATCTGCAGGAGAGGTTTCAACACAAAGTGGTTTTTAGCGATATTGTTGAGTTTGTCGAAAGGCAAGTGAAGATCGTAAGTGACCCACGGTGAGAGATGCCAAACGCAGGTACCGGGAACGTGTGGAGTCCCGCTTCCACCAGGGCGACACACGGAGTATGTGGCACGGACTACGCACCATTACGGACTACAAAGCCAGGGACACTGCGCCGATCAACGCCGACTCTGCATTCACCAACGAGCTGAATCGGTTCTACACCCGTTTCGAGGTTAGCCAGGCGGCTAATGCTATCTACCGCCTGACTACCGAGGACAGTGACGTCATCAGCGAGAGACCGGTGACCAGCATCGCGGAGCATGACGTCCGAGCGGCACTGAGGAGAGTGAACACAAGGAAAGCGGCGGGGCCAGACGGCATCACCGGCCGTCTGCTGCGCTGCTGTGCTGACCAGCTAGCAGGTGTGTTCACTTACATCTTCAACGAGTCCCTGGCGAAGTCTGTGGTCCCCACATGCTTCAAAAGATCCACCATCATCCCTGTGCCCAAGAACAGCAAACCCTCATCCCTGAACGATTACCGGCCAGTTGCACTGACCTCGGTAGTAATGAAGGTGTTTGAGAGGCTACTGAAGAACATCATCTCCTCCTCCATCCCAGACACCACAGATCCGCTGCAGTTCGCCTACAGATCCACAGAGGATGCCATCGCCCACGTCCTACACACCACTCTCAGCCACGTGGACAAGAAACAGGGTAACTATGTGCGAATGCTGTTTGTTGATTACAGTTCAGCGTTTAACACAATAGTGCCCTGCAGACTGTTCACAAAGCTGAGGATCTGGGACTTAACAGCCGTCTGTGTGAGTGGGTGTTGGACTTCCTCACTGGCAGAACTCAGGTGGTGAGGGTGGGCAGGTGCTTCTCCAACAGCATCACCATCACACAGGAGCACCTCAGGGATGTGTCCTCTCGCCACTGCTCTACTCCCTCTACACTTCGGACTGTGTGGCCACCCATGGCTCCAACACCATTGTGAAGTTTGCTGACGACACAGTGGTGTTGGGTGCCATCTCCAACAACGATGAGGCGGCCTATATGGATGAAGTGAAGAATCTGGCATCGTGGTGCCAGGACAACCACCTCCAGCTGAACGTCAGCAAGACCAAGGAGCTGGTGGTGGACTTCAGAAGGGGTCAGCACAGAGACTACAAGCCCATTATCATCAATGGAGCTCCAGTGGAGAGGGTGCAGTCCTTCAAGTATCTTGGTGTCCACATCTCCTCAGACCTGACATGGTCTGCCCACATTCAGGTCCAGACCAAAAAGGCTAGGCAGCGCCTGTATCACCTACGACAACTGAGGAAGTTCAGGGTCTCTCCAAAGATCCTCAGGATTTTCTATACAGGCGCTGTGGAGAGCATCCTCACACAGAACATGACATCGTGGTTTGGGAACAGCTGTGTGAAGGACCAAAAAGCTCTCCAGAGAGTGATCCGTACAGCAGAACGCTGCTGCAGGATTGCTCTCCCCCCCGCTTCAGGACACCTACACCAGGAGATGCCGGACTAGAGCAGCGCAGATACTGAAGGACCCGTCCCATCCTGGCAACAAACTGTTCCAACTTCTGCAGTCTGGTAGAAGGTTCCGCATCTTCCGGGCAAGGACAGAGAGACTCAAGAGGAGCTTCTATCCCCAAGCCATCCGTGCCCTAAACACACACACCCACCCTCTCACATCATCTAATTGACTGAGTCAGGACTCTTCCAGACACTAAACCAAGGCACAATGTACATTTCAATTCCTTTAATTTTAAATATGTTTATATTGTCTATCCTGTAAAATAGTCAGATATCTATTCATATTAATGTACAGAATTCACCTGCTTGCTGCTACTACTGCACATTCACCCAGTGTGTATATACTGTGTGTGTGTGTGTGTGTGTGTGTGTGTGTGTGTGTATTAGGGGTGCAACGATATTCGTATCGATATTGAACCGTTCGATACAGTGCTTTCGGTTCGGTACGCATATGTATCGAACAATACAACATTTGTAATTTATTTTATCAACTTTCCTTCTGACGATGCTGTCTGTGTTGAGCGCTCAGTGAATCTGCGTTCGACTACTCTGCCTAGGCTGCACTGTCGAGCGCAGATCCACTGAGCGCTCAACACAGACAGCATAATCAGAAGGAAGAGCGCAGGGCAAGCTAGCGAGACAGAAGTTAAGCTCTCCTTGCAACATTCAGATCTGGCGTTTGGAATTATTTTGGTTTTCATGTGACGTATGACCCTGAAGGTAAGCGAGTCATGGACTAAAGTAAAACAGTATGTTGGATGTGCCATGCAATGCTCAATTACATGGGTGGGAACTAGTGTGTTAGCGCAGTTAGCTCGTTAACGTGTTGGCCGTCTAGCCCCATGCACAGGGCGATCGGCGGTAGCTCGTTAACGGAGATTTGCCGTGTTGTGGCGTTAACGTCATTTCAACGAGATTAACCTGAAAGCACTAGTGGGAACACAACGAATATGACTGCACATTTACGCCGACATCATCCTAGTGCAAAGACAAGTGGAAGCAGACAAAAACAACAAGCATGCTACTAACTTTAGCCGAGTCATTTAGACAGCTGTTAGCACATGATTCTCCTTATGCTGCTGAGAATATAGCCCAGAAGAAGCGGATAGTATAGCTTTTATTTTGGAAAGAGACATTTCTCTGTAATAAACTCTCTTTTCCAAAGATGAGTGATTCCTCAATCAGATACAGGGCTTGCAATATCGCTAGCCCGACGTCCCGGGGCTAGCGATTTTTTTTTTTTTTTTTTTTTTTTTTTTTTCAGTCGGGCTACCAAAATCTATCTCTGCCCTGCCCGTCGGGCTATTGTAGGAAGGAAAAATATATGTCAATGCTTTTGCATTCTTTCAGAAATGTAGCTGGGTAATTATGTCATTGGCATCGGTGACCACTGTCAATATGTGACATATTGAAATCGCGCTTGAATTTGCGCTTGGTTTTTTTGCTTTCACTTTGCAATCGTGTGAACTGTGTATAGAGAGCGACAGCACTGATCTGTGAGTGATGATAATTTGTGCACCAATTCCTCTGACATAGTCTTATTAATCGTTAGCTTACTATGCAAACATGACAAGTGAAATCTCCCGCAGCAAGCTTAAACATGTGAGAGGTTGATCGCGCAGAGAATCGCTGAGCATTATGTGAGTGCGTGTGTAAAAGCAGCAGGATATATATTTTAGTTCTGCTGAGCCAAATAAGACAGGTCAGGGTGAAGAAGTGACAGCCAAAGAAAAGCTTACCACAAAACGGAGAAGTTATGACAAATCAGACTATAAGGCAAAAAGAAAGTGCAGCTTTATGGTTTCATGGACAAAAGAATTTCTGTGGCTGCAATATGACGAGCTAAATAACCAGGGCTGCACATAAGTGGTCTGCAGGTGCGCATTCGCTGTCAAAATAAAAAACACGCACAAGGGTTAGGGTTAAATTTAAAAACTGTACTTTTGAGTTAAAATATATATTTATAATTTTAATAAATGACAAATTAAAAAGGCATGAACATTTTTTTTGTATCGAAAAAATATCGAACCGTGACACCAAAGTATCGAACCGAACCGTGAATTTTGTGTATCATTGCACCCCTAAAGTGTGTGTGTGTGTGTGTATGTATATATATATATATATATATATATATATATATATATATATATATATATATATATATATATATATATATATATATATATATGTGTGTATATATATATATATATGTATATATATGTGTGTGTGTGTGTGTGTGTGTGTATATATGTGTGTTCTTCCTCTACACGCCCCCCCCCCCCCCAATTTGTGCACATGTCGAGGAGCGTGTCAGGTTACATTTCACTGTGTGTTATACTTGTATAACTATGCATGTGACAAATAATAAAGAACCTTGAACTATATGTATTAGCATGACATACTAATGCATACAATGTTCTATTTCTGCTTCTACAGATAAACTCGAGAAGCAACCCCAGATCGGATCAAAAGTAAAATTGTTTTTTGGACGGTTGGGTGGATACATCATTTCCATAACTGGCCACCGAAAGGGTGTGGCCATCAACATGAGTATTGAGGAATAGAATATTTAGATGTACAATGAGAGAGAGAGAAAATGAAGTATTGCACAGTGGGAGTTTATAGAGGGAAAGCCCTTGGAATGGGGGGCTGTGTTATCAGTGAATCAGAGGGGGTTGAAACGGCAGAAAAAAAACTAAGCATGGTGCCCACATCATCCGTAAGTACGAAAACTATAAGAGTTATAGTTACCTAAGAGGCATATACATTGTTTAGTCAGCTGATCAGAGAGAATGAACATGTCTTTTGATTTATTATGTTGAACAGCACAAGACTCAAAAGTACCATGGGCAAGCAGCAGTCCCTCTATAGGAACGAGCACGCCTGGTTGCAGCGTTACAGCTATTAGAGGAAAATATTGAAGGCAGTTCGGAGGCATCTACTTTTCCCCCACAGTTCCAATGGAGGTGTTCATCATAAGCTACCGGAAATCTCAAGGCAGCCTGGGAGAAGATGAATATGGGGACTGCACCCACATTCAACATGCTATATTTCTCCAGTAGCACTTATGTAAGAAAACCTTTAATTTTTTAGACATACTATGAAGTAGGGTTGAAGTGTCATGGAATTTATTCATCTGGTTTCTTTTTAAAACATTAATTATTCTTCCCGGCCCAGCAACAGTTGGGACGTAAAACTTAACGACACAGTGGCAACATTTATGTGCTGTGATGCCATCACAGCCAAAAGGGTTTACCCAAGGTTATTTAAACAAGCTAAAGTCAGACCTGTTTATGTTATACATTTATCTGTACACTTACATTTATTAATAATTAGCAATATTGCTTTGCACAGCTAAGGACCCTGCAGAGGACACCCTCCAGAGCTGAGCACTGACAACGAATGCATTTTCAACATATGCAGCAAAGAAAGTGAAAAGGAGAGAGGACAGAGAATCTATGCAGGACAAAGACAATCAAGGATCTGACCAGGAAGAGCAGGAGTCATCAGGACCAGAGGAGCTTCTAGAAAGATGGCTCTCCCAGTGTCTGAATAACAAGGTATGTGTGCCCCGAATCCCAAAAGTGAGAGTTTTGATTGGTTGCACTCCTTTCATATATAATCTTTTAGTCCAACATGAACAAACGGCAGCACTACTAAATCCCTGCCCTGGTTAACAGAAGCTATTCACAGCTTTAGGTGAATTTGCCGTAAAACTAAGCGCCTGTGGAAAGCCACAAAACTTGAGGTTCATAAGCTCCACTATTATCTACCTTCAAAAACATGGTGAAAGATGCGAGAGCCACTTATTTCTCTGAACTACTCGCAGTAGGAAAAATAAATCCTAAGGTTCTCTTCGACACAGTAAATAACATAGTCTCCCCCACAACTCCGTGCACACCTGTCTTTTCAGATAAGCACTGCAATGACTTTCTAGGATTTTTCCAAGATCAAATCAGTGGAATCTTGGGATAATTTTTGATCAATCACTGTCGTTTGATGCTCATATCAAGTCTGTGACCCGCTCCTGCTTTTTTTTTTTTTTCATCTAAGAAACATTGCCAAACTCAGGACTATTGTATCCAACGGTGAACTGGAGATGCTTGTCCATGCCTTCATCTCCTCTCGTTTAGATTACAGTAACGCACTCTTTTCTTGTCTGTCTAAGGCTTCCCTAAATCGCCTCCAAACGGTCCAAAATGCTGCAGCAAGGCTTTTATCCCACAGTCATAAATTCTCCCATATCACCCTGTGTTAAAATCCTTGCACTGGCTTCTGGTTGAGTACAGATATCAGTTTAAAATCCTCACTTTTACATTCATGTCCCTACAAGGTGAGGCCCCACTTATATCACTGAGCTTCTCCAACCCTACTCTCCAAACCGGCTCCTTAGATCCACTGATAGTGGTCTTCTAACCATTCCACAGAGCTGTTTGAAAACGAAGGGAGATCGCTCTTTTCAAACCTTCCAATATTGTGGAACAGTTTACCTCCCCTGCAGCTACTTTAAAAAAAAAAAAAAAACAGCTCAAAACACATCTGTTGAGACAGGCATTTAGGTAATATCCATGAGTAGTAAACAGTTTTATTGGATATGCTGTTATACCCTCTTTATAGTGTTTTATGGTTTCGATTGATATGCTTTTATTCCCATGTGAAGCACTTTGAAATAACTTCCTGTTTTTAAAAAGTGCTATATAGATCAATTTTACTTACAAACATATTTATATTCATATTTGTACCAGATGGGGAGCCTCCCTCAGGATGAAGGTGCTGGTGGTGCCAGAACCACATTACCCACACAGGAAGACAATTCGGAAGAGGACAAAGGACAAGTACGGATAAGGGTTCCTAAGACAGCCACGAAAAAAAACCCTGGGCGTCCTGTGTGTCATATACTGGGTTATGTTAGTGCCTGTGTTGAGCTGGGGGCATTGCAGCTTTACGCCATCTTTGCAGCTCCTAGCTGTTGCATGCATTGTTGTGCCGTTATAACTGATACCACAGGCGCCTGTAACTTTTACCTGCAGGTAGGGGGCTGAAGTCCATTCCCGGCAGTTTGATTTGTATTTAAACCATAAATACCAACATGAAGCTGCATTTAGGTTTTGGTTTTTTTTGTTTTTTTAAATGTACAGGACAAGCCAATATTGATGATTACCAGTCCAATACCAAATTCCAACCGTGACTGAAGTTAGTCAGTCACTCTCAAGACACACGTAAGAACAATTCCTTACAAATGTCAACAAATGTGTAAATCACATGTTATTAAATTATCTTTTACAATAAAAGGACTTCTGTTTTGAAATTAGATCTTTGCCTTTGTGTGTACCTGATTCAGTTTTAAGTTTTCCTTCTGCTGAGGGATGCAATCTCAAAAGTTCTTAAACAGTTGTTTGACCATTTCCCCACAGAAAGACGAGGTTGTAGTAGTGTAAGTGCACGCCAGTATAACAAATCTGAACATTACAGCTAGACGAGCTACAGTTGTCACGGATCTGGGTCGGTGACCCTTTTTTTTTTTTTTTTTTTTTTTTTTTAATAAAAAAAAAAAAAAAAAAAAATTATTTAATTTAAAAGGGGGACGATAGATATTAATGAACATTTTAACAAATGTAAATATGCCAGATCATGGCTGTCACGTCCACTCAGACCCACGTGACGTGAAGGAAGGAGTTCAAAACTTTATTTACAGTACGTCACAGAACAGACAGGAGAAAAATGCAAATAAAAACGATGCTTTGGTGAGATTACGTGATTTGGCGTGAACTCAGGATGACAACTTAAATATAGACTGGAGGCTTTCAGATCATTGTAGACTTCAACCAATAGCTCAACTATCATCTCTGATCAATTATTAACACGTCGTGCTACGAAAAAGCTGAGGCAGAAACAGCCAACAACTATGAATGTCCCTGAGACAAACTATGAATGAGAGGTAAGCTCAGATTTCCTACGACCTCTGAATGTTACACGAGGATAACACAAAACACTCAAGACAAATATCATTGATGCTGTCCTCTTGGGAGAAGCACTACGTGGGTCACACAATCAGTATTACACATGAAATGGTCAGTGAGGGAGTACACGAGGGAGGCGTGGCTGTCATGGAGATGGAGATGGGGGGCAACACTGGGTAACATCCAGAGCAGGAACCCCGGAATTGGGGTGGAAGAGAAAGGGACGTCACTGAAATAAGGACACAAGGAGGTCGGTTACATTCCCAGATGCAGATCCCAGAAAAAGTCAGATTGGTAAACGGTCTCAGGCTACACACGTACACGGGTATCGTTCAAAACGCAGATTTTTCTATGCGTTTGGGCCTTTCGTCCACACGTACACAGCATTTTGGGGTCACTGAAAACACTTTTTTTTTTTTCCTGCCAGTGTGGAGATTTTCGAAAACTCAGTTTTTGCATCAAAAGGTGTGCATCATTTTTGACGTCATTCTGTGCGCCATGTTATTGTTGAAATGAGATAAATTTCTACAATGGCGGGCTTTAGACAAAATACTGTTGCTGTTAATCTGACCATCTGCAGTTTTACATGCTTACATATACACACAGTTACTGTCACTATGTAGAAAGAGGCGTCAGAGTGAACTTCTTACGTGACTTCTACATTCAACACAGACTCTCTCACAACCCAAATCCCGATGTCGGTTTTGAATAAATTCACTTTAAAAAAAAATTTTTTTTTAAAATTACATTTATGTATGCTGTATGTATTTTGTTCATTCCTAGGTTGTCAGTGTAGATGAACCAAAATACTCTCTTTGGTCATTAACATTTGAAGCACTGGAACATGAAAAGTAACCCAAAATTATCTCCCTTTTAAGAAAAACAAAAACTTTTCAGAAGCACTTCAGGTTGTGAGGGCACAAAACTCTGTTTAGACTTTCATTTTAGTGTTTTCATGTGGACGGAGATTTTTTTTTTTTCAAAACTTCACGTGTGGACGGGAGTTAAAACAAAACACCCTGAAAATCTCCATTTTCAAACATACTCATGTACGTAGCCTTACTCTCTACAGGCGGAGGCGAAACATAGAGGGGGAGACGGTCTGCGGGAAACAAAGAGAGATCTTAGTGCACGGTCCATGTGCTGGGCAGGTGAGCATATCTAGTGGAGCTGCAAGTAATCCAGTGGTCAAACACAGTGAGGTAAAGGCAACCTGTCATCTGGAGGCTTGACTGTGAGCAAAGAATTAATTCCACTAAACCAATGGCAACATTCAACTACTGCAATAACCTTCACTAATGCAGATTCACAGACAATCTGGCAATGGTGGATTGCTGGTCTTATATCTCTGCAGCCTCATTGCTCACAGGTGCAGCTAGTCGGTGGAAACGAAGGGGCCCCGCCCAGGGGTGAAGACACCAGGAACACAGGTGCTTCACCCAGACCATAACAACAGCTTTTGGCTCATTTCCATCAGCAGACCCTCTGTATAAAAACATACAGATCATTTACAGACCATGTATATAGAGACAAGGACAAAAACAGTGATCACATTATATTAGAACAAACAATGACAACAAGAGTGGACAACATAGGCCAATATAGAAAACAATAATGGAAACACACCAGTTATATTGCACATAAGTCCTGTCCTGATATTGCACTGACCCATTACACTAATAACTGTGTCCCTTTTTGTAATGCTATAACTCTATTTCACGTGCAATATATAACCATGATTAATTAAACATGATCACAGCCACCCTTTTAAATTACTCCTAAAAATAGGGAGGCTTGTCCTTTCCCTCACTGACAGTGGAAGACTATTCCAGTAGCTCACTCTCTGATATGACAGAGCATTCTGTGAAAAGGTGGTCCGTCTAAATGCCAGTTCATAATCACCTCTCACAGTGGCTCGAGTCAGTCGAGACCCGGCAACACTGCTAGACTTTAGATTAATAAGATCACTCATTGGTGGAGGCGCCCCACCATGTATAACCTTGTAGATCAGACAGGCACATTTAAATAATTTGAAATTGATAAAATTTAAAAACTTGTATTTATCTAAAATTTGACAATGGTAGTATGACAAAGGTTTCTTGTCTAATATTTTCAATGCTCTTTTGTAGCATACTTAAATTGGCCCAATAGAAGCAAGACTCGTATAAGACCAACTTGTAATACAGTATGGAGTATGAGCCAGTATCATAGAGTAATGTAATCGCTGCTGTGTCTGTTAATGAAGTGCGAATATGTCTAAAGTTCCGTATATTAACATTTACAGTTTGCTACTTTTTAACGGTTTTTTTTAAAGGATAATTTCAAGTCTAGTAGCACTCAAAAAATACTTAAATTCCTCAACATTAATTAGTTCTTGTGCACCCAATCAAACTTTTATGCAGCCACGGTTGTTTTAGGTTTACTAAAACACAATGATACGTTTTTAAAAAATTAAGGCACAGGCATGAGTCATTCAGCCATTTTTGTAAATCACGTAATTCCAATGAAAGCTGATGGGCTGCAAAATTAGCAGCTTTGGCTTGTGGAAAAATTACCGTATCATCAGCATACACGATCGCGTCCACATTTTTGCACACATTGGGCAAGTCATTTACATAGAGTGAAAATAACAGGGGGCCTAGAATTGAACCCTGAGGTACACCTTTCGTACAGTGAAGATGGGGTGACTTACTATTCTTTATTTGCACGCATTGTTTTCTATCTAATAAATAAGACTGTATCCATTTATCAGTGTGATTACTAAAGTTAAATGTTGACAGTCTAGAAGAAGAACTCAAACGCATGCTTAAAATCAACAGAAACAGCCGCAACATAACGGCTCTTGTCTAAATAAGACTTCACCATCTGAACAAAAGCAGACAGCCGTTTCAGTTGAATGAAGAGTGTGAAATCTGAATTGCATAGGGTGCAAACCGGGTTGGAATCATTAAGATGCTCATTGATAGAATTCACAACCCACTTTTCCGCTATCTTTGAAAAGATAGGGACCAAAATACAAGATTTACAATGCTTAAAAAAACTGGTATCACAAACAAACTCATCCCTTGCTTTAGAACTTTTTAATTTTGAGATATACTTTCTATTTCATTTTCTGTAATTTTTTTGAATATTGAACTTTGAGTCTTGAGAAGAGACATCCATTTTGGGGTCGGTATTCCCCCGGTATTTTGTTGAGAGTGACGTGAATTATAAAACAATTGTGCAGTTTCATTAATGGTACTTTGGAAGAAATCATTTAACTTAGTTGCTAGGCTAGGGTGAGAGGCTCTGATACCAATTCATTGGCAAATTTAAGTTCAAGGTCTTTATCTGTTTTGTGTTATTTATCCTAGATTTCATGATGTGTCGTTGCTAGTCTTTTAGTTTTGGTTTCTCTCTCAAGTATTCCTAGCTCAGTATTTTCTGAGTTCTAGTTCTTAGGTTTGGTACCTTGTTCGGTGTCGAGTCCGTGTCGCTGTCCCTGTCATGTGCTTCCTGTTTTATTTTGATAGTGGTGTTTTGTGTTCAGCTTCTGTTCCCCGTCTGCCTGATTACTTCCAGCTGTGTCTCCCACTCCCTGATTTCTTCCCAGTAGTGATGTGTCGGTCGCGAACGAAATGGCTCTTAGAGCCAGATCTTTGACGTGAACGACACGAGCCGGATCCTTAAAGCGTAGTGATGGGATTTCCAGCTCTTTTTAGAGAACAGACAGTTGTTGTTGCATCGTACCCTCACACAGGTGTGTAATTCCTCCGTGCTCCTGGTTAAAGTGTAATTTGTTAGTTTTTTTAGTCTTTAGTTTCGTAGGTCTCAAGTTTTCATGTTAGTTCCCTATTTCCCAGTTTATATGTTCTGTTCCCTGCATTTTGCCATCTGAGTTTTTCAGCACAGTAAAGCTGCCTCTTTCAGTTCATTCCTCCATGTTCCGAGTCCTGCGTTTAGGTCCTTGCAGCAGGCCTATGTAAGCCCAAACACAGCAAGGATTTTGACTAAGAATTCAGAAAAAATGTGATTCACCAAACCAGTTTGTTGAAGATGCACATTGTTCTGCAGTCAAGTCTCTTTGAAGTCACCATACTAATATCTGTTTAACTGGGGAAAAAACAGTTATGAAAAAAATACACAATTAAAAAGGCTTTTAAGGTGAAGTGGCATTTATTTATTTCTGATATGGTTTTAGGTCACAACAAAAAAGACCAAGTTGGATTCACACCTATACCAATAATCGACACAGGTACCCACCCACTTGAAAAGTAAAGGCAAGTAGGCGGAGCAGTTAGTACTTTGTTTGTGCAGATTTGTGCAGGTAAAATTATCGTTTGTGCTGCTTTGATTTTTGAGATATTACACTTTATTTTATAGGTCATTCAAAGGTCAACATCCCAGACTGCTCGATAATGGACCAAAGTGGTCTACTCTTGTGCTGTAAGGAGTGTCATGGCCAGTTAGAAATGTCATGTGACAGACAGACGGCAATTAACAGTCCAATTGAACTCCAGTGTTTCATGAGAAATACAGATCTCTCCTTGCACACTTGCCACTCCAAACAGTTCATGTCTGAAAACCTGTGTGAACAAATCGCTAAAGAGTTGTGTGAGGGCAAAATGGAACCAGCTGTATGGAGGTCAGCGCAGGCAGCAGATTTGATGGATGTTGGAGATCCTGAGCCAAGCCACTTTCCAAATTTGGCCACTCTGCGAAAAGCCAAACAAGAGAGAATAGACTCGGACCCCATTGCATCTCTGCAATTATTAAAATATAGTGTTCCTCACAGTGGTAGCATCAGAGATATTGGGCTGGACAGGTTTTCTGTCATTACTGGAGTCAAACTCAGATGCATGTTTACAAGACATTGTCAAAAAAATCTCCCCCAACTGTGTGTTTGATGCAAGTTGTGAGAAAACCGCTGACACCAAATGGCCATATCTTCCTTTATCAAGGCATTCTGACAGAAAACAATTGCCTCAGTGTCCCAGTGGTGCAAATGCTGTCAGAGAAACAGGATGTTAATGCCATCACAAACTGGTTGACAGAATGGATTCGTGCAGGTGCACCTGTGCCAAAGGAAGCTGGGAGTGACTTTACTCTGGGAGCTCTGGTCAAGGATTTCCCTGCTCATCCTGATCTGAAGTCCTACCTTAATGAATGCTTTCATGTCCTTCTTGGAACCCAGTCTGCCAAACTCCCCCCTTGTTTTATCAGGGTTGATGTTGTGCACTGTATCAAGATGATATGCCAGTGGGACTGCCTGAAGAAGAAAACACATCGTGTTAAAGATTTATTTGTCAGGTCATTAGCAAAACTTCTTCAGTCACAATACTTGGACGATGCAAAATAGCTCCTACGTGCTATCACTGTTGTGGCCCTCAGTGAGGCAGAACATGATGAAGGAGCCCCTCTTCCTTCAGAAAGCTGCAAGAAATACCTGAAAGCCCAAATTCCTCAAGACTCCATCATCATTCCAGATGAACAGACAGAGGAAAGTGAGAGACTGGATTCAGTTGATGAGATCCAGACTGACCTACGACACTGGGTAACAGAAATATGTGAGGAGAGCAGGTCACCTGCTGCAGCAAACGGGGACAGAGATAATATTCACTTTCTCCCTGAGATTATTCCTCATATAATAAGACTCGCAAGTTACTTGCCACTCTGGACAGGAATAATGGTCCCTCTCTTCCAAAGCACCAGCATCACAGCAAGTTCAGCCACTGTTGAAGCTGAGTTCAAACACGAAAACTTGCCTGTTTGTGTCAATCCCTTTATTGCTCGTCATCTTTCCTTCATCGAAGGAAATATGCGGATTTGTTCTGCAAAAGATCAAAGATGAGGCAACAATCACTGTAAGTCACAGATGCCAATTCTGGCTCCATGACGACTCGCAGTGCAGAAGACAAAATGAAAATGGATGCTCACCTGTCTGTGGGATCTGATGCTGCCACAAACATTCCTCTGGCTAATGAAGATGCAGTTGAGAACTGGAGGGGCCTGGCTGTTCCACCCAAAAAAAGGAAGAGGACTTCCTACCTCTCTCCATGTACCGAATGGCTCCATGCAGATGAATCTTTTGGGGTGAAGGCGGGATTATTAAAAAGTGGAAACCTTCATCAGCCTATTATATTAGGGCAGCGGTTCTCAAACTTTTCACAATGAGTATCACCTCAGAAAATATATGGCTTTTGAAGTACCACCATTATGACCGACATTAAAATACAATAGTATAGACCTATTTAACAACATATACAGTTTACACGAGACAATTTTTTCTTATAAGAATGTTATTTATTTTAACTGTCATAAAAAGCCGCAACTGTACTTGACTGAAACACCCATCAAGTGACAATATGAAGTGCACTGCATTTACACATTCAGGATGTGACAAATGTACTGCACTGAAACACTTAGCAAGATTGTTAACAAGTGTACTGCATGAAAACATTCACAGCAAAAGAGATATAATAACAACAGCTCCATGGAAACAATCAAAACATTAAAATTTTGTTGTTCTTCATACCTAATGAGAGGGATGTGCATGGCGTTCTGTGATGTCTGGGTCGATTGAGGTCAGCTTCAGCATCAAGTTGGATTCAGCATCAAATCTGTTTCTATATTTTGTCTTTAAGAAGGCGAGTGAAGAGAAGCCCTTCTCAAAAAAAATATGTGGGAGGAGAACGCGCACAGCCTTGTCTGAAAGTGCAGGGTATTTGCTGCGCAGCTGCATCCAAAAGTTCAAACAATGTCTGATTTCTGAAAGCAGACTTCAGTGTCTCATCACAAGATAGTTCTGTAAAGCTCTCCTGCTCAACAACTGTGAAATCCTCGGGCATGTCAGAGGCTTTAATGCTGAATGGATTTCTCATCCAGCTGTTCACTTCTGCTGTCGCTGGGAAATATTTATGGGCTCAAATTGTGGTCATAAATATTTTGTACTTGTAAATCAGGATTTGTATGTGTAAAAAGAATTTGTGTGTGGACTTAGCCAAAAAATACGTGTGAAACTCTGCACTCAAGTATCAAGCTACAAGTACGAATTTTGACCCCATTTTTCTTCCTTTCATCTGATTGGCCAATATCATGTCAATCACAAATTTAACTATCCAATCAGAGAACAGATGGGTTTGGCTATTGGAGGGGTGCTTTATGGAGCATGTTTTTGATGTTTTAGAAAGCGACTGCTGTTTGAACGGTCAAGTCGCATTAAATCCGTCTTTTACGTCACTGACACAAGACAGACGCCGATTATCAGCGCTGGAGAAGACAAGCGAGAAAGCATGGCGGCGGAAACTGTAGACGGAGCGAGTCAATGGACAGAAACTGAGGTTTTGGACTTGATTAGCACAGTGGTTCCCAATTTTTTTTTGCTAGGCCCCCCTTTGTTTTGCAAGAAAAATGTTCCCCCCCTCCGGCGCGTGCACGCGCGCACAAACACATTCTCCAACCACACGCCCATATTTTGCTCCATTGCGGTTTATTTCACACCTCAAACATTTAGTAAACAATTAAGCAAATACAAGTAATCTGCAATAAATTACAGGTAGTAATAAAATAATCTCCAAACTCTCTTACGCTGCGTCCGCACCTACACGAGTATTTTTGAACACGCAGCTGTTTCGTTCACACGTAAACGGCGTTTCAAATCACCGAAAACTGAGATTTTTTAAAACTCCTTTTTTGCGTTTACGTGTGGACGAGGAATACAGAGTTCGTCACACAACATCAAAGGTATGTGCCTTTTTTCACGTCACGCTGTGCGCCACGTTATTGTTTACATGAGATGAATTGCAGAATGGCAGATAGAGACAAAATACTGTTACTGTTAATCTGACTGTCTGCAGGTTTTACACACAGTTACTGTCCCTCCATTTACAAAGGCAGAGGCGTCACGGTGTGATTATTTTACGTGTTGTTTTTTTCCTGTGTAATAATGTTCAACAATGCTATCAATACATTTTTCAAAAAACGCCTCTCTGTGCAAAATGGGTTGAAAAACAAACAGCTGTGGGATCCTGTTTGTCCGGGATTTGAAGAGCCCAGCAAAAACCAATCCTGCAGGGAGACCTACCTCAGCACTTGTGCAGGTGAAACCAAAGAGAAGATTTGCTTCAGCATATTTTCTAGTCTTTGGCTTAGAATGAAGTTGGTTTGGAAACATATTCAGCGATGCTTCATCTCCTGCTTTGCGTTTCTGTGGCCCCCGTGCTAGCAGTGTCCAAGCGTTTTGTTTTTTTCCCCCCCTTTTCATACCGCGCCCTGCAATGGATCTGCGCGCCCCCCGCCCCCCAGGGGGCGGGCCCCACACTTTGGGAGGGTCTGGATTAGCATATGGGGAGACAATTCTATTCAAGCTAAACTTGAAGCGTCGTATTGTAACCGGGCTGTGTTGGAGTGCATTGCCAAAGAAATGGTTGAACACAGGTGAACGTGGCTACAGTGTCAGAGGAAAGTGAAGAGCCTCAGAGCCAAGTTTAAAGAAGCTAAAGATATAAACAAACAAAGCGGACGTGGTCGAGTCACCTGCCGTTTCATGATGAGCTTGACTGTGTTTTGGGCGACAAACCCATCTGTCAGCCAATAGAGCTGATCAATAGCTCCATTGAAACAGCGGAAGAACAGCCTGAAAGTCCAGGGGCTATCGCTAGTCCAGCTTTCAGCCTCAACAGTGAAAAAGGTATGCTAACTTGTACTTTGTTGTAGTCATGTGTGGAGAATAAAATTGTGGGTGCAAGTAACGTTACATTAAACGTTCTGTATAACCCACGTCTAAACACATAACATAACTGAATAAATTACTGAACAAAAATTGAGAACATTCTATATGTCAGCAATAGCGAAATTATAAATGAAGGCTGAACTACATCAGCTGTAACCATGTACATAGCATTTTAATAGGTTGTATGATTGTATATTTGTATTTTCAAAAGGTGCCTGTACACTGGGTGATGGTACTCCTGTGTTGCTGACATTTGATTCTGCCTCAAAGGAAAGTTCATCTGCAGTCAGCGCAGATAAAGAATGCATAAAAAAGAATGCATACACCAGAAGTAAGTAACCCATATATTAAATAGAAAATTGTTGTTGCAAACTTTTCATTATCCTATTAGAAAAAACATTTTTTAAGTAAAGTGTCATGTCGAGACCTCACAAGGCAAAATAATGTATCCCTAAGAGTTCAATTTTACTCTGGATTCCTAAGCATGGATAAAGCACACACGTATCTTCTAATTAATACTACTCATTTTGTCAATGAGAGAGAAGGGAGAGATTGGAATGCAAGACATACTGTAGATTGTGCAATGTTTTTCAAATAAAAACCATGAGCTGACCCAAATGATCAAATACCCTACACTCTTAATTTCTGACCTATACTATTTTGGTGATGTTCTCATTTCTCCAAGGTGTGTACAAGAACTGCATATGAAAATTCCCTCTATCCTTGAACATAAAAATGAAATAACACAAACAACTATTCTCTTTACACATACATCTGCCAAGAGCAGGAAGAGAAAGTCAAAGATGGAGTCAACTTTGGAAATATTTGCGGACAAGATTACAAACTCCTTGAAGAATGATGAGTCGGAGCTTCTGTTGAAGATGCAAGCAGCTCAACATGAGCACGATCTTAAAGTTCCCTCCATGTTGACCCAGCTTATCACACGCCAACAACCACCTTTCTACCAGCAGGCAGTACAAGCTCCACATCTTTACTGCCCAACACAATCTTCACTCATTCATTCCCCTCCATACCCCATGGCTTTATCTCAGTCTCCACCATTTGATATGTCCAATCAGTCTCTGTCTTTCCAACAAGATTTAGTTCAACCTCTTCCTTTTGGTAATGCCCTTCCACCATCTCACAATCCTAGTCAGCCCTTTAGACCAGAACGACCAAACCCTCGAGATCAGGCTCAGCATGCATCCTTTAACCAGGCCTATAAAGTCACCCTACCCTCCTCCAGATGAACAGGCTTAAACTACTTTAACCTCCTAGGACCTGGCGTCCACATATGTGGACGTCACATTTTGGGTTGTCTAGACCAAAATACTTAATTTTGCTCTACAGGGGCCTGATATCCACTTAAGACGACGTTATACTGCCACTGCTCTATCAAAATTTTAAACGAATATCCTCATATGTGGATCTCAAAAAGTCAGGTAAAAAAAAATAATCTGGTAATTCTTTGTTTTTACATTCATCGGGTCCCAATATACCCAAAGATCAAAGAGAAATTTAAAATGCATGCCACGGAAGAGTTCGGGTCTTAATAAATAAAAATTTTGATGTGTGTTTCATAACAAAATAACTTTTTATGAAAAAAGTTATTTTTTCATACAAAAATAACTTTGAATACTTTATTTGACATTTTGTGAATGCACCACTTAAAGTTCAAGCTCAGCTTTATTGACCATGAGGTAAATGGCCTGTATTTATATAGCGCTTCACTAGTCCCTAAGGACCCCAAAGCGCTTTACATATCCAGTCATCCACCCATTCACACACTGGTGACGGCAGCTACATCGTAGCCACAGCCACCCTGGGGCGCACTGACAGAGGCGAGGCTGCCGGACACTGGCGCCACCGGGCCCTCTGACCACCACCAGTAGGCAACGGGTGAAGTGTCTTGCCCAAGGACACAACGACCGAGACTGTCCAAGCCGGGGCTCGAACCAGCAACCTTCCGATTACAAGGCGAACTCCCAACTCCCACAGCTTTTGTGCCTTGACGTTGACTATGAAAAAACTGGGTCAGCACCTCTCTGATTCCCACTGGCTGAACATCTGGTAAGATGCCTCCTTCGGTAGGCTTCATCGTGTTTTTCACACAAACTGTGGAGTGTGCAGCATGCACTTATTATTGTGGGAACAGTGTGGCTGTCCACATCAAGATGTTTCCCAAGGCACCTCCACCGACCCTCAAGTCGGCCAAATGCACACTCCACTGTCATCCTGGCTCTGCTGTGTCGCTCGTTGAAGTATTGTTGTTCTTCAGTTAGGGTTCCTGTATCTGCGTATCCCTTCAGCAGCCAGCTTCGCAGGGGATCTGCAGGGTCACCAAGCAGCATGACTGGAACTTCAACACCCATGATTTCTTCTGTAACCTAAGATAACGTGACTACAAGGTGACACACATGAACAAGGAAGAATGGTAAAATAATTTTAATTACAATTCACTGTGTTCAAAGATACTGACTGGTGGAAATAGCTCCCCTCTCTCTGCCATTGTGTATATCTCACAATTCTTGAGAACCCTGGCATCGCGAACGCTTCCTGGCCAAACAGTGTAGATGTCAGTGAAACTGTTGGGAAGACAACGTTGGAGAACGTCAACATTTTATTTGTACTGTGTAATCTGCAGATTCTGACAGAAATCTACAACTATCCTTTGAAGCACCTCTCCTCTCTAAAACAGCAATAAGGATCATTGGGGCGATCGTGGCTCAATAGTTGGGAGTTTGCCTTGTAATCAGAAGGTTGCTGGTTCGAGCCCCGGCTCCGACAGTCTCAATCGTTGTGTCCTTGGGCAAGACACTTGACCTGTTGCCTACTGGTGGTGGTCAGAGGGCCCGGTGGTGCCAGTGTCCGGCAGCCTCGCCTCTGTCAGTGCGCCCCAGGGTGGCTGTGGCCGCCATCACCAGTGTGTGAATGGGTGGATGATTGGATGTGTAAAGCGCTTTGGGGTCCTTAGGGACTAGTAAAGCGCTATATAAATACAGGCCATTTACCATCATTATTAGGCCAAATGTGAATAACACTATAACTTAAAGCAAAATTGGGCCATCAGTCAAACAATACTGTTTGGTCTGGCTATGGGTGCAAGAAAATGCAATATGTTCTAATAAAATATATGAAAGCTGATGGTGAGGTGGGTACATTTCCTTATGGAAACTTTTTCAAAAAGTTTTTAAGAGTTTTACTGCAACATATTTTTGTTACTATTATAGTATTAGTGAAAAAGTAACTGTTCACCACTACATTAAGCAACACTTGATTACTTATGAAATATTTATAAAGGGTCACTCATTGATTTAATGGTAATCATTTAAAAAATATGTTCCATAAAAAAACAATACAAGTAAAGTGAGTTTAAATGCACAGGGAAACAGATTCCTGAAAGCAGAGAGACTGAAGGAAAACAACACAAAAAGATCATCACAGTACTGTTCAAACAGTTACTTGCAACTACTACTTTTTGCTTCTATGTAGAAATGGTATTGTGGAGCTACAATACTAGAGTTTTGGCTACTCTACACAGCTCTGTATAAACGTTTGAGGCATTAAAATGTATGTTTTTTTCCTTTCAGTTTTTCATAATGAGTAGATCATAGTATGCTTACCAGAACTGATGGTCGATGACGCCCTGAAGGATGACAGAGTACCAACCTTTGCAGTTGAATTAATCACAGTGATTGTCCTCAGGAGCAGTGATGAGAAAGTGACTCAACCCCCATCGCTGTCTGAAGCCTTCAATAACTTGCATCAGGTCATCTCCTCGAGGCTAAAAAAGAAAGCTTATAAATATCTACAAAATGAGTTGTTGTAACATGAAAGCTATTGAAATGTAAATAAAAATGTTTATCTTTAGATTTTAGAACAAAATGAATCACCTAACCTTTACATCTGGAAAAGTATTTGTTAAAATGAAGCCAGCTAAGTGAGTTATTTCCATAAAAATTAAAAATTAGGAAAGATGGGAAACCAACCTGAAATTTACAGCAAATAGTTTTGAAGCTAAGAAACATTAAATCACTCTTAAAAGCCTTGTACTTTCTGTGAATGCATATATTTCATAAAAAACAAAAACTGCTAACAACCCTTTCTTGTTGTCTTTATAATAAAACATAACTTACTTGGTTTTATAAGAGCCACAGTGGAGGGGCCAGAGAGCCACATGTGGCTTTACAGCAGGTTAAAGAACCCTGGCCTAGGTGCTGTGGGATATTCAATTTTCTACATGTAGGTGGGAACCCTATGGAGCGCCAGGACTGCCATAATGAATTAATTAAATACACCATTAAATAATTAATTAAAATTGGAATTAATTAATTAAATAAATAGTTATGACACATTTAATTAATTAATTATTGACACATTTAATTAATTATTTATGTATTTCACATTTTAATTAATTATTGACACATTTAATTAATTATTGACGCATTTAATTAATTATTGACACATTTAATTAATTATTTAATGATATATTTATTTATTTCATTTTGGCAGTGCTGGCGCCTGGCTCTCATCATGAAATAATTTTATCTGTCAGCCTCACCCATCAAACTCAGGGGGCGGGGTTAACACTGATCGAGTCAAAACCATTGCTTTGGCCTGGTGGCCATTGTTTCTAGCACACAACAGCCGGCATGTGGAAGCTAACAGAACTGAACTTTGAAAAACCCTGTTTGTGTGTCACCAAATACCGTTTTAATATTTTTTTAGCCGAGAATGTAGTGGTTTAATCTTCATGTGTCTGGTCGGTTTGTCAAGATACAGCCTCTTTGCAAAAGTGCTTCGATGATTTCGGAGATGTCAGCCCAGTCTCACGGCAAAGCGTGGGATAGACCCGCTCGCCTCGCAAGCAATCCCACCGACAAAGCGCAGGCCCCGGTACACAGCTGTAGTAACCCCCGCTGACTTCTTTTACTGAGGTTATATTTATCGGTGTTTTATTTCCTGATGTTCTTATGTGTCCTACGTGTTTCAGTCGCCAATTCTGAATTATAACTAACATTAAAAACATGTTTAAGGAGGAGAGAGAGCAAATAAATCTGTTTAACATCTGATCTTTGGGTTTTTGTTCAGTAATCAGCGTGACCTGTGTATAGACGCATAAAAGAGATAACGTTGGTGTTTCCGTCATGTAGTAACTGCTGGCTTTAACTGTACAAAGGTTGTTCGACACTATGAAACACATACAGACTTCATGATGTTCGGCTAATATTTTTATTGTGAATATTAATCATGCTGACCTCGCTCTGTACACCACGCAGCGAGGTCAGCATATCCACGATATCCACGATATCCTCAGCTCCATGAGTTAACACAAAGTTTCCCAGCTGACTATCTAACTTCCAACTATTCCAGAGACGTGAAAATATACAGCATAAAGAAAAGTGTAAGAGACTCGGCAGCAGATTAGAATAACAGTTATACATTTAATAAATCACCAAATGAATCCAAGAAACGAGCAAACCTGTTCCGACAATTTGAGTTTGTATTCCCTCAGCTGCAGACTCGCTGCTGTTTAAATGTTTGAAAAGGAAGATTAGATATAAAAAACGTCAAACATAGACTCAGTCTGCCTTCACATTTGATATGAGGCCAGCACGTATAGTGGCTGTGTCCTGTTTTAAGATCATACATGTAAAATTGTTGTCTGACCTCCGTCGATCCAGCCGCTCAGTCGTGGTTACCATGGTTACTGCATAAGCAGCTATAATGTTAACAGCTGGCACTGAGGAAACCTACACCAGCATGGGTGTTTATGTTTTTCATTGCAAAAGAACTGTCTGAATGGTTAACTGAAGTTAACTTGGATAAATTATAGTCAAGGAGTATCACAGATAACGCCTACGTGAGCTGTGCGACTGTTCACCACTACACTGAAATCAGCAGGCTATTACTGAAATACACGTGCTATATCATAAACTATGATATAAATAGGGAGGTCCTATTAACATGTTTAGTTTTAAAGGACACCTTCCTGCCTTTAGTCTCCTTCATGAGCAGTATTAGTTTCCTTCTAACATCCAGAAGTCTGCACGATGTGTTTCATAGTTTGTAACAAGCCTTTGACAGGTAAACATAACATGACCGAAAAACCAAAAAAAAAAAAAAAAATGAGAGAGAGAGAAAAAAATCACATTCTAACAGACAGCTGGTGCTTAGAATACAGTTGAATAACTATTAAAAAACGAATGCAACATGTGGAACACGGAGAGTGGAATATGTAAACAAACCGGTTAACGTAACCCCCTGGGTGCACTCTGCATGCTAATTGTTAGCAGAGCTAGTGAAATCTCTGAAAACATCTGAGCACTTTTGCAAACATGTTCTATGTTAGAATAGAATAGAATAGAATAGAATTCAACTTTATTGTCATTGCACATGCACAGGTACAGGGCAACGAAATGCAGTTTGCATCCATCCAGAAGTGCTTTAGTGATATAGATATATTACAATGTATATTAGCAATAATATAGATATGTGAGTATATTACAGAAATGGGTCTATTATGGAATGTTATAATGTACACGGTATGAAGTATGTTGTGAATATTCTATAACTATAAGTATGTACAGGCTGTAGTGAGTACAAGCTATGAACAGGCTATGAACAGGATATAAATATGAAAAACTATACAGAATATGAAATAAATAACTTTACAGAATCTGAGATATACAGCTATACAGAAATGGGAACTATGCAAGTTGTAAACAGTTGTAGGATTAAAGATTATCGAATGTACAGAATGATTATTTACACAGAGCTATACAGTAGTGCAGTTAAGATAAGTGAGGGTGTAGATAGTTTCTACAGAGGCTATATAAAGTGCTGGTGGTTGTGAGTGGTGGTTCAGTCCATGTTATTATTGTGTGTTTGAGGGTACAGTTGTCCATTGTGTGTATGTTCAGTCCATGAGTTTAACGTGGGTCAGATGTCAGGAGGCAGAGTTCAGGAGTCTGACAGCTGTGGGGAAGAAGCTGTTCCGGTACCTGGTGGTCTTAGTCCGTAGGCTCCTGTGGCGCCTCCCAGAGGGCAGGAGGGTGAAGAGTCCATTTGATGGGTGACTGGGGTCTTTGATGATTTTCCCAGCCCTTTTCAGACACCGCTTCCTGTAGATGTCTTTTATGGCAGGAAGTGGTGCTCCGGCGATGCGCTGGGCAGTTTTCACGACCCTCTGCAACGCCTTCCGGTCCGAGGCAGAGCAGTTCCCGTACCAGACTGTTATACAGTTGGTCAGGATGCTCTCGATGGTGCAGCGATAGAAGTTCACCAGGATGTCTGAGGACAGGTGGTTCTTCCTCAGAGTCCTCAAGAAGAAGAGGCGCTGGTGAGCCTTCTTGACCAGCTTGGAGCAGTTGGTCGTCCAGGTGAGATCCTCGGAGATGTGGACTCCCAGGAACTTGAAGCTGCTCACACGCTCCACAGCCGTCCCCTTAATGTGGATGGGTGGATGTGGGTCAGCATTCCTCCTGTAGTCCACGATGAGCTCCTTGGTCTTCTCGGTGTTAAGCAGCAGGTTGTTTCTGTCGCACCACTCAGCCAGACGATCCACCTCCTCCCTGTAGGCGGCCTCATCGTTGTCACTGATGAGGCCAATCACCGTGGTGTCATCTGCAAACTTAATGATGGTGTTGGAACCATCAGCAGGTCTGCAGTCGTGGGTGAAGAGGGAGTAGAGGAAAGGGCTCATCACACAGCCTTGTGGTACACCGGTGTTCATTGTGATGGTAGATGAGCAGTGGTTATCCAGCCGGACATGTTGGGGGCGGTTGGTCAGGAAGTCCAGTAACCATTTGCAGATGAGGGAACTGATGCCCAGGTCTGTCAGTTTCCTGATGAGTTGTGAGGGGTGGATTGTATTGAATGCTGAACTGAAGTCTATAAACAGCATTCTGGCGTAGGTGTTGTTGTTGTCCAGGTGTGAGAGGACAGAGTGCAGTGCGATGGAGACTGCATCCTCTGTGCTCCTGTTCTGGCGGTATGCAAATTGGTGGGGGGGAGACAGGATTTGAAGTGTGCTAGGACCAGTCGCTCTAAGCACTTAGTGATGATGGGGGTGAGTGCTACTGGGCGGTAATCATTGAGGCAAGATGGGTTGGAGTTTTTGGGTATCGGGACGATGGAGGTGGATTTGAAGCAGGCTGGTACCACAGTGTGGGCCAAGGACAGATTGAATATGTCTGTGAGCACTCCTGCAAGCTCCCCAGAACACGCTCTGAGAACACGCCCGGGGATGCCATCAGGGCCTGCAGTCTTGTGGACATTGATCCTGCTCAGCACCGCTCCTACATCGGTGGGGGAGAGAGTCAGAGGTTGGTGGTCTGGCGTCATGTCTGCTTTGGTTGTGGTTGTGGGGTTCCCTCGCTCAAAACGAGCATAAAAGTTGTTGAGCTCGTTGAGGAAGGAGACATCAGAGGATGCGGGGGAGGGTTTGGTGGTCCTGTAGTCTGTGATGGTCTGGAGTCCTTGCCACATGCGTCGGGGGTTGGAGTTGGAGAAGTGTTCTTCTACCTTCTTTTTGTAATGGTGTTTGGCTTTTTTGATGCCCTTCTTTAGATTAGCCCTGGCTGTACTGTAGGCGTGTGCATCTCCTGACCTAAAGGCAGTGTTGCGGGCCTTCAGGAGGAGACGAACATCCCGGTTCATGTTGACAACCTGACCAGACAACCTGACCAGACATACGGCGCGACATTCGCGGCTAAAACACTGTTAAAAGTGTAGCTGGTGACAGAAAAACGGGGTATTTTAAAACTACACCACCACCATTGCTGCCTGTGATTTGATCTGCATTCTGGGATACCTGGCTGCCCCAAGTCTACACAAGCAATCGATTATCTAGGCTCGACCTGATTTGACTTACTTTGCACGGCAACCAATCAAATGTTAGAGAAGCTGCATGGGCAGCGTTAACCCCGCCCCCTGAGCTTGATGGGTGAGGCTGACAGATAAAATTAATTCAAGATGAGAGCCAGGCGCCAGGACTGCCAAAATGAAATAAATAAATATATCATTAAATAATTAATTAAATGTCTCAATAATTAATTGAAATGTGAAATACATAAATAATTAATTAAATGTGTCAATAATTAATTAATTAAATGTGTCAATAATTAATTAAAATGTGAAATACATAAATAGTTAATTAAATGTGTCAATAATTAATTAATTACATGTGTCATAACTATTTATTTAATTAATTAATTCCAATTTTAATTAATTATTGCCACATTTAATTAATTATTTAATGGTGTATTTAATTAATTCATTATGGCAGTCCTGGCGTTCCATAGAAACCTAGGTGCATACTCAAATAACACTTGAAATTAATGTGAAAGCAAGCATATTTTTTTTCTGAGACAGCTACATTAATAATAATGAACATATATAATTAAAAACAAAATCATAGAGACAAACTGGATATGTAAAAAAAATAATTTACGTCAATCACTTCAACTCAGTTTTACACAGAAAAAAATGAAAACTACCGTGTGTACGTTTCTGCACTGGTAACAGAAATATCAACCTTTCCGCTGACTAAATTGGTTTACTAAAATGTACAGAAACATACAAAACATTCATAAAACTAAATACGCAGCAAGCCTGAAAGAAGTGGACAATCTTCTATAAAAGTGCCACACCGCCACAGACATTGGTGTTATACAGTGTAGGCCGTAAAAATTAAAACTGTTATATCTCAGAAATTGTAGCAGCACAAACAATAATTTTACCTGCACAAATCTGCACAAACAAAGCAGTTTTGGAGCAGTCTGGGGGGATGGTGACCTTTGAATGATCTATAAAATAAAGTTTACTATTTCAAAAATCAAAGCAGCAGAAACGATCATTTTACCTGCACAAATCTGCACAAACGAAGCACTAACCGCTCCGCCTATTTGCCTTTACTTTTACTTCAAGTTACTTCAAGCTCTGCTTGTTCCTGTACATGCACCAGCACAGACACGTTCATGCGCACTGCCCTCCAGAACCGACTGCTTCGCTCATTCCCGTGCCCTCGCGCCTGTCTTCTCCCAGGATGTGTTTGTGGATGAGCAGAAAAAATGCAGACCTTATTTTAACAGCCCTCACCCATTCATTAGATGTTTTGTGGAGTGATAGGGGAGATTATTATTGAGAAACAAGTAATCAGAGCTTCACATGTCTATGATTTGGTCAAAAGTGCAACAGCAACACATAAAGCAACTTATTTATTAAAATGTTCCTGTCTGTTTCCTGACACTGAGGTGCAGAGGAGTATTAGTCAGTATAAAGACAGTCATGGCCCAAGTGCTGAAACAGGTTTTAACGTACACGGTAGGGTAGGGCAGTATGGCCAAAAATATTTATCACGATATACATTTGAAAATTTGTGATAACGATATAACTGACGATATAATTGAAATGAGAAAGAATACTTTACAACTCCACAACTTTATTAGTGCAAAAAAAAGAAAAATCCCATCAATGTGTTTTCACTTAAACAAGCAGCTGTTTTTTTATGTGCATTAAAGTTATATAAAAATGTAACAGTGCAAATTCCTCGCTGACAGTTTAACCAAAAGGCATTTCCAGTGGAAATTGGCCGACATATCCTCAGCATAACCATGTATAATATCCACAAAACTTAAAAAGAGGTCATACACACACAATACGGTAATATTATGTTGAAGCACAGTACGTATCACTCCACCAGGATGTGAGTGAAGTTGGCCCCCCCACCTTCTTCAAATCCAACAAAATTGATGTCAAACGTTTGTGCTGGTTTGTGCTGCAAAAATGTTTGTTTGTGCTGCTAACATTTTAAAATTTTTAATAAAATAACGTCTTGATGCGTGCTTAATCATCCAGGTAAGTAAATCCCAAAAGGTTGATTCTGTTCATCTGGACATTTTCAGTTGGAGAAACGTTTCGTCACTCATCCAAGTGACTTCTTCAGTCTCAGCTGACTGTAGGTTTCCCCAACCTTATAAACAGTACATTTGCATAGTGAAGGAAACTAGAGCCACTGAATGAACAATGTGCTGGGGGGTTAGTTCCATGATTGTTAGCATGCAAATTCTTATGACCATTGATCAATGACAACTAATCAAAGCCTACTGATCAATGGCCATGAGTACCATTCACAGAAAGTGGGGAATGGCTACAATCACAGCATTGTAAGATGGAAAAAGATGTACCCTTGGGCCCCCCTTCTCGATTCAGAGATGGTCAGCATCCTGACAGCCCAATGGACGAAGCTGTCTCTCAGTCTGCTGGTTCTGGCCCGGAGGCTCTTCAGTATCCTTCCTGATGGCAGCAAACTGAAGATGCTGTTGAAGGGATGAGTGGAGTCACCTGTAATGGAGAGGACCTTCCAGATGAGACAGGTGCAGTAGATCTCCTGGGGAGGGAGGCAAGAGAGGTCCCCACAATGCTCTCGGCTGCTCTCACTACCCGTTGTCATTTTTTCCTGCAGAACCCAATGCAGGAGTCATACCACACAGTGATGCAGCTGGTGAGGATACTCTCAACTGTGCCTCTGTAAAAGGTGCTCATAATGGGGGTTGAATCTCTTGTGCTTCTCAGTTTGCAGAGGAAGTAGAGTCGCTGTTGGTCTTCTCCACATTCAGGGACAGGTTGTTGTTGCTGTACCACTCTGGCAGATGGTTAACTTCACCCCTGTAGTAGATCTCGTCGTGGGTCAGCAGAGTGAAGAGAAGGGAGCTCAACACACATCCTTGGGGAGCCCCCGTATTCCGTGTTCTTGGGCTGGAGGTGTTGCTGTCGACCCGTACTGTCTGCTGTCTTCCTGTCAAGAAATCTAGCAGCCCGTTATACAGCAAGGTGCTGATCCCCAGCAGATCCAGTTTGTGAATGAGTTGCTGGGGAATGATGGTGTTGAATGCTGAACTGAAGTCTATGAACAGCACTCTGACATATGAGTCTCTAGTGTTCAGATGTGTGAGGGCTGAGTGAGGGGCAGTTGAAATTCCATCATCGGTTGAGCGTTTTGACCGGTATGCGAACTGAAATGGATCCAGGTTGGGGGAAAGCGATAATTTGATTTGATGCATGACTAACCGTTCAAAGCACTTAACTTAATAATGATGGAGGTGAGTTTGACAGGACGGTAGTCCTTAAAGCAGGAGATAGATGACTTCTTGGGTACAGTAATGATGGTGGAGGCTTTGAGGCATGTGGGAACGACGGCCTGACCCTAGTGATGTGTTAAAGATGTCTGTGAAGACATTTGTGAGTTCCACAGCATAGTCCTGCAGTGCTTGTCCAAGGATGTTATCAGGACCTGGAGCTTTGCGTGTACTGATTTTGGAAAGGGATCTCCACACACTGTCTGGGGATTGTGTCACCACGGTCTGTAGAGTGGGCTTGTAGTCTGTGATGGTTTGTATTCCTTGCCACTGCCTCCAAGTATTTCTGCTGTCGCTGAAGCTTTGCTGTAGCTGATGCCACGTGACAGGTTTGCCCTTGCTGTTCTTAGACTCACCTAATTCCCGGCTCTGAAGGCTTGCATTTTTCAACCTTAGGAGCATTTAAACCTGACCTGTGAGCCATGGTTTCTGATTGGCCCGGACAGTGATAGTCCTGGTCTCTGTGACATCATCGATGCATTTTGGGATGTAGGCAGTGACAGTTTCTGTATATTCCTGAAAGTCTGTGGTGTTGTCGTGTGTGGCAGCCTGTGGTGGAAAAGCAGTGCCTCTGAGGACCCTTCTGGCCACACCTGTACCTGCTTACGAACTGGTTTGGTGACTTTGAGCAGGGGCCTGTGGGAACCCACGGCACACCTAGATTTCTGCCTGTACTGACCCTTATGCAAAATAGGTGGAATTAAGACACAGTTCCAAAAGCAAACACAACTGATCAGTGCTGAGAGTGGTCCTGTTGCTGAGGTTGGGATGATCCTGTAATCTCTTATGAACGACCTCCAACGCTTCTATGACTGGGATGCAAGTGAAGACAGATGTAATATCTCTCTCTCACTGTACATGTATTGTTTACAAAATTAGGGAAACATAACCTGCACAAACAAAATAATTTGCAGGACAAATGTTTGACATCAATTTGTTCGATTTGAAGAAGGTAGGGGGGCCAATTTCACTCACATGTGTTTATAAGGTTGGGGAAACCTGCAGTCAGCTGAGACTGAAGAAGTCACTTGGATGAGTGACGAAACGTTTCTCCAACTGAAAACGTCCAGATGAACAGAATCAACCTTTTGGGATTTACTTACCTGGATGATTAAGCACGCATCAAGACGTTATTTTATTAAAATGTTTTAAATGTTAGCAGCACAAACAAACATTTTTGCAGCACAAACGTTTGACATCAATTTTGTTTGATTCCATTAATATGGGGGGGCTGGTTGACCTCTAGAAATTTTTGCTAATATCTTTAAAATAATAGCAGCACAAACAAAAATTTCTGCAGCACAAACCAGCACAAACGTAGCACAAACGTTTAACATCAATTTTGCGGGATTTGGGTAATGTGGGGGGGCTGGTTGACCTTTTGACCTTTACCTTTTCATTAATATCTTTAAAACAGAGGCAGCACAAACGAAAATTTTAGCAGCACAAACCAGCACAAACATAGCACAGTTGATTGACACCCATTTTGTTTGATTTGAGTAATGTGGGGGGGCTGGTTGACCTCTGATGACCTCTAGAAATTTCTATTAATATCTTTAAAATGATAGTAGCACAAACGAAAATTTTTGCAGCACAAACCAGCACAAACGTAGCACAAACGTTTGATACCACTTTTGTTGGATTTGAAGAAGGTGGGGGGGCCAACTTCACTCACATTCCACCAGGCTCCGCCTACGGTAGTCGTAATGCTCCGACAATCCATCAAGCGGTGCGGCTTCGTAGCTTAGCAAAGTCGTACTGAAACATTTGACAGATTTTCGAGCGCCGTGCACATAAAATCGTTTCGAGGTCAGTAAACACAACCAGAGTTCATACACAAGAATTATAAGGGGCACTGTTGATTTTTCAGAAAATCAAAGGATTTTAAGTGTGCCTCATTTTCCAAACAACACGGTAATAACGACGGCCCGCTAGCATGCTCTACCAAAAATAGTGCTTTGTTGTGTATCTGACGGACGAAAGCTAAACCAGTTCCACACCACTGAAGCTGCAGCATTTTTACAAACCAGTTCTGGTTCATCTGTTTCATTCAACGAGGCGCTTTCGCTCTTTTCGTTCTCCATCACTGCTTTTTCCGTAATGTGCGTATGAAAACAAAGGCACTGCGCATGCACGTTTTACTCATATTCTATCGCCATATTTAATTTTCTTATCGCTGCCTAACATTATAGCGGTATATATGGCCCAGCCCTAATACACGGGTGTTACAGGCATGGCCCTTTACCCTCTACTGCATGACTTTTTAATTTTTGTGGAAAAAATATTTCACCCTATTTTGGGGCAGATTTAGGGGCCCCCCCCCCCCCCAAAACAGATATTGGTTTGTTGCTTCAAGGCAACACTGTGCGACAAGGGTAGTCAAACACCAAGTTATTCTATAATACATAATTATAATAGTACAACAAGGATGAACGAATAAACAAACAGCAAATAAACATGTAAACATTTCACAGAACAATAAAAATACATCCAACGTTGGATCAGGGATCTCTGAGGGATGTCTTGTTCATTCAGCGTGGACCCTCAGGAAGCAGTTTGCGGTCGTGGGTGAAGCAGAGGTGCACGTTGCATTTGCGGCACATTGCTTTTGGTGGACCATTGCACCCTAACACACCTGCATCGTCCCTTGTCCCCAGTCATGATCAGCCAGTGGGATGTTTGATCCAGGCGGACATCTTGGACTGGAATGGGAGCTGTGCGTCTTTTCTTCCTCTTCTCCTCATATGTGCTAGCAATGGACTGGCTGGGACGACCTCTCTTCTTCTCCAGGCTCTTCCCACACATGCAGAGGCATCTGCAACGTATGATTTGAAGGTATAGAGTCTCATTTGGTCTTTCTGCTCCGTGCCAGTGCCTTCACAGTCTCTTCTGTTGAGCAGCCAGGTGGTAACCATGATCATGTCCAGGAAGTGGACCAGCTGGGGGTACCATTTCTTGGTTCTTACAATGTGAGTGTGTAAACAGATTTGTGTCCCCACAACAATAAGTAATACACGTACACACACACACGTTGCCTTGAGGCAACAAATGAAAATGAACAGGCCTACAATGGCCTACAGCGTCCCGATCGGCTGTAGGCCATTGTCGACCTCCTCCGTGCCCTCCCTACTGTACAGTACAGAATCGCAAACATCGATCACTAGCAGTGTGACTCTGAAATGCTGCACTGTATGTTTGTAAGTTTTCTCCCCAACAAACACAACAATGTCGACAAAACATTTTGCACCGTCAAAGGCTCCTGCAGTAGCACCCAAAAGGCAGAGGAAGATGCTAACCATCACACAAAAAGTTGGGCTTCTGATTCATTGATTCATTAATGATTCATTAATGTTGAATTCTCTGGTAGCTGCTCTATTCCCGTGTTGTGCACCTGAAAACAGGGTTTGATCTTTGGTTCATTCTATAATACTGGACTTATTTTTCTACAAAGGTTTGAACTTTGAGAGTTTAAACAAGAAAGAAAAGTGTGAAAATGTTCATGCCTGTCTGAGATAAGTGTATAAAGTGTGTAGTGAGGGGTTTTACAGCCTTAAAACATCTATAATAATCATAAAAAATAAAGTTGGCTACTTCACGATTTCACCTATCACTGGTTACTGTTAGAACATAACACCCGCGATTAATAATATTAACATTTCTCACAATGCTGTAGCAGCCGATTTCAGATGAGGCTTTTGGGATATTAAATCCTCTTTTTAACAGTGGTACTGCAAACCTAAACAGACTTCCTGACAAATGGTGTGTGCATTTTTTTTCTTTTTTTTAAAAAAATGTCTCGTTGCTGGTCTAAAATGTAGTTTTACGATAGTTATAAAGGAATGAGATGTGGTAGTTTTAGTCGATTTGGACACTGATGTGTAATTAACCTCATCAAAAGTGAGAATGGGGATGTAGCGGTCTTCATTGGCTATGTTTATTCAGCGCAGGAGCGGCGCATGGCCCGTCTACTAAAGCCACCGACCCACACAGAAGGCAGGAATTCTATCTGGCCCCTCACTGGCCCCTTGAGACAGATAAAGGGCCCCCCAGTTTTTTTCTTATTGTTGTCCATGCCTTCACAGTATGTTTTACCCAATCATTTTCTACTTTTTGGTTTTTGAGGATTTTGCATTAATGAAAGGTAATGGTGACAAAGATTGTTCTTAACTCGACTTTGTTCTATCTGGACTCACCCAGTTTCCTGGTCATTTCTAATTCATGCCACGACTGCGTTTAGCCGTGCAGCCCAGTAGTATTTAAAGTTTGGCAGCCCCAGACCCCCTTTTTCTTTTGAGAGTAGCAACATTTAAGTCTTATTCTGGGTGTCTTTTTCTACCAGATTGGAAATGTCTTTATTTAGCATATTGAAGGTAGAAGCAGGAACTCTTACCGGCAATGACTGGAATAGAAACAAAAGGCGGGGCAAAAGAGTCATCCTCACCACTTCAACCCTTCCAAATAAAGAGAGGGGTAGAATGTCCCATCGTGATATATCTTTCTTTATTTGTCTAAGGAGCTTTTTGGCTTCAAATAGTTGCTTAGACTATCTGAGTGTAACTCCCAGTTAACTAAATCGTTGTCTGGATTGTATAGGCCATTCTCCAGATATCATCATTGCCTCTGATTTATTTTCATTAATCTTATATCCTGAGATTGACCCATACCTGTGTAGGCATTCCATAAGTGCTGGGATGGAAAGAAGTGGGTTTTTAATAAAAAGTAAAGTATCATCAGCAAAAAGAGCTATCTTATGGGTTATTCCTCCTCCATCCCCCATTCCTTGGGTATGCATATTGCAGTGTATGGTTTGAAACAATCACAAACTGGGATCTCAAAATAAATGTTAACATCCAAAATGATCATCTAACTAACATATGTACCAAGTCGTCCTACAGAAATAAATTCCTGGCAAATCCACATTGTCTGTTTCTATATTCCTTTGTGTCATGTTTTGAAAAACTCTATTCACAGGCTTCACCATTCAGCCCACTCTTGTTCTAATCTGATCTACTGCATTACTTTGGGGATAGGGATGAGAAAGATATAACACAATGACCCCCCCCCCCCCCCCACCCCGACGACTGGACAGTTGGCACCCCATTCTCTTGTACTCATCTCCGCTCCCCCCTCCCATGAGGTCAACTGTATAACCCCCAGGAGACCGTGACACATCTGGGCATCAGTCGCCGAGTAATAATTAACCAGCAGAATTGTT